>NC_071111.1:31242500-31590000 GCF_024256425.1 Clarias gariepinus | reverse complement strand
ACACACACACACACACACACAGGTATCAGTACACTGTAATGTGTCAAGGGCACTGAATGAACTTGCAACGTTTCCGAACCTCAGGACTGCAACATGATATAAACTCCCAGGTATTAATAATAATTCATTAAAAGTAATATTTATTAAATGTTTTCTAATGCACATAGCAGGTGAGAGAAAGAAGAATGTGTGTGTGTGTGAAGAAGTGACCCGACACTAGCAGTCCAGGCTGTAGCAGGAGGCAGACTGACGATGACTAAATCGCCCTATTGTTTGTCACTGCAGTGCAGCAGTTTAGCCCCGCCCACTGCTCTCTCTCTCCCTCTCTCTCTCTATTACATCAGTCCTCTCTCCTCTTCTGTCTGCCCTCTTTACTGCGCTCACTCCCAAACTGAAGTGCAACATGACCACTTAGTCGCACTCACACACACACACACACACACACACACAGTCTGCCTGCTCTCTAATGTTCTCAGATAACGACTAACTGAAGGCCATTTGTCTGATTGCTGAACCCGGGCTTCACTTCACTTCTCTGTACTGCTGTTACTGTTCAGGAAAAACATTCAGGAAAAGCTGTCGGAGCAAAGCGTTGTTACAAAGTTAACTTTAAATTCTATTAAATAGAAACAAGGGGAGTCCAAATATTTCAGCATTAAAGTGTCTGTTCATGTTCATTCTGTTCAAGTGTTAGCTAAGGAAACTCTAAACGTGCTAGCTATTGTTAGCTGTAACTCTCGGTGAAGACACACTGAGCAGCAAACACTCAGGGTTCTCTTAATTAGTGCATTTATTACTACAAAAAGGTGAGGATTCATGTGGGAGAAGCTGAACTGTGTACGGTCATTCCAGCTAGTTTAAGAAAAGCAATGTGCCTTCTTGGGGAGGACATCCATCCTGAGCTAACAGGCTAAAAGACAAGCTCTTATTGAAGAAGAAGAAGCAGCAGCATGGTTTAAGCTCACAGCGTGAACACTCCTGTAGGTTTACAGATCTTGCTGTAGCTCTGTGTTCTTGTGTTATAACTTACACATCTGGTTCCTTTGTTTTTTCCCCCCATATTCATCTGTCTCTTGTAAATACTCCAGTTCTCCAGAATGTCTTTTTGATAACTTCTCAATCTGGTTTGTGAAGTTTATCTTCTAAACCTCCTGCCAGTTTAAACACAGCTTCAAAGACTGTTATTAGCTTTAGCAGCTAGTGACGAAAACATGGTGGGATTGTGACGTCTGACCAACTCGCCTCCATTGAGAAAAAAATAATACCAAAAAGAGACAATAAGTCATTTCTTTTCAGGTTGATAATTACAGGGACATTGTATAGTTGAGTTTAGGACTTTAGGGCGGGGCTATAAATTATATACTGTACATTAGTCTCTTGTTCAGATGCTCCAGGAAGGACAGAAAGTGGCTTTTAATACTTTATTCTAAAACTTCTCACACACACACACACACAGCCATCAAGAACACTGTGCACTCTGGACTTTTTGCCACACCCCCACGTGTGTGTAGAGACAGACGGTCTGCTCAGGGGGCCGATGGGATCCTGGGTACATTCTCTCCTTCAGACACTTAGGGCAACCTCATTGTGCTTAATGGTACTTTAACTGCTTATGAATTTTGTATTTCCATTACCTGATCTGTGCCCTGAACTTCATCACTCAAGTGTTCGCTAGTGACGTAAATTTATTTCACATTTGACTCAGGTGTGGTGTTGATTGATGAAATATACTGTATGTGAAATGTAACGTAGAAATACTACAGAAACGCGACACGGTTCATCAGCGGTGCTGATCAGTAATCATGTACAAGTTTAACATATTCTTTCTCTCTGCTTCCTTCCGTAGGTTTGGTCCAGATTCCCGTGAGCATGTATCAGACCGTAGTCACCAGTTTGGCGCAGGGAAACCGGCCTGTTCAGGTCGCCATGGCTCCCGTCGCCACGCGCATCGACAACACTGTAACACTGGATGGCCAAGCTGTGGAGGTTGTTACCTTAGAACAGTGACTCTCGTGCAAGTACGCTGGGTAAAAACCTGTACCCGACCGTACGTGGATATTTTTAACAGGGAATTAAAAAGTTATCAAGGATTCATGTTTGTTTTTTAGTAGTGTAATCGCTGTGTTTTGAATAAGGTTTGGATTTTTTTGTCCTCTGTGTTTCTAGTCATAGGATTAAAATAGACCAAATAAATGGACCAAACTCAGTGCAGCAGCAGACCCTGAATAAATGCTTCTCCTTTTGTTTTGTCCTAGCCGAAAACACTTTTTTCATCTGTTTTAAATAGCCGAATTTATTTCATCAACACTTTGATTTCTGAGCGATGTCTTTGTGCCATTTTACTTACACTTTTGTTGTCATATAAGTCATTAATTGTGCTAGTTTGCTTGCCTTGTGATAGAACTAATGTAGGCCAGCAGGAAAAAAAAAATGTACTTGTGTGTTGTTTATGCATGTGTCCGAAAATTACAGAATCTACAGAATATAAAATATGTCCCGAAATTTCTGAGCTATTCTTATTACCGCATCAAACAGAGGTCACGTCCTGAATGTCACAGAAGTGTCTTTACCCTCGGGCGCACTCTTTACATCCCACTGCAGCGCTCTCAGGCCTCCTACTGACCCTCAGAATGAGCCCAGTGTTTTTAAAGCATTTCTAAATGTGCAGTATCATAGCGAGAGTATAAAGTGTGGGTGTACGCTTTCACACACATTTTAATGATGCTGGTGTTCTGTAAATCACTTACATTTGAACTATTAGTGATCCTCCACCCCTGCTATCGTACCTAACATTATTCCTGAGTGTACTCCTTTACCACCATGGCAGAAATAATTCAGTGATTTGGGATCAGTGGGTGGAGTGCATGTCAGCGTTCTCGTGATCCCCCTGGCTGGTGGGTCCTGCCATTCCTGTGGATATTACTCTGACACACACCACCTCCTACACTTGGCTAAAAGCTAAACTAGCCGCTTTCATCTCTTAGTTATATTTTATATTTATGATCTTCATGAATTACATATACACCTAAAAAGAAAAAACACGGCTACTACAACATATTTTTGCTTTTATTTTGTTTGACATGACTGCAGGCGTGAAAAGCTTGAAAGAGCGATCATGTTTTCCACCCATTTCCGGCATTCTGACACTGAAACAGTGCTTTTGGGAAAGGAGTGAAACAGAAAGACCACTGAGGCAGAATGCAGGAACTGAGCTGTGTTTCAGCTGGAACGTTAACACACATTTTGGAATCTAATTTGTTTAAAAAGAAGCATAATAGGTTCTCTTTAAAGAATCTGGTGGTTTTATGGTCATGGCTGATCGGTGTGCAGTTTAAACTCTTCGTTTGTGATCAATCGACATCATACGTCACTTTAATTTTCTCGAACTGCCAGTAAACCACCAGCTAGACCTCATTAGCACCGTTTCATTATGAAAAAGCAGCATGTTATTGTTTTGCGATGCTCACACACCATTGGCTTTGTCACTGAAAAGTGATTCTCACACTCCGCTTCACCGAGAGGGTGTTGCCACTGTTTCTATTTATGCACTTAGATTACAGTGTGTGTAAAGTAATTATGAAAATCTGTGAAACATATTGAATCTTTGTTAGCGCACCAACTGTGTCTTAATCCTATATGGATAAACACACGCACCAGGGGTTTCTTACAAATACTGATACAGGACAGATACCATGTGCACACCATCAACTTTATTAGGAGCATCTTTCGGCAAGCAAAATACTGAAGTTGAGCAGAGAATTAGAGAGGAAGATGTTTTACTGCACATGAAGCCAGAACAAACTAGCCCAAACAAGGGTTAGAAAAGCAGAGGAGAGAGTGATGTACACACCCACTCCATAACATGAAAATAACACTCAAGGCTAAAATAAAAAAAAGGAAAAGAACAGTGGGATAGAAAACATCAGGAATATAAACATCATATGAACATATGAAACTAATATACATTACATATAATTTATCAACATAGCTTATAATGACCTATACTTTTTATTCATCATAGAGTTATAGAAAAACAATAAATACATTTCAGAACATTTGTGCAGTTATCTACTCAGCTGTCGTGCAGCTGGTCACATAAATGCCATTTTCAGATTTAATTTTCACTTATTTTGGTAAATTATTATTCTTTGACGTACAATGATGTCTATGACAAACTTTTTCATTGGAAAACTGATATAACCTTTTTAATCCACTACAAATGAACAAAGCATGACGTGTATCCACCAACGTTTCAAGCAGAAGCTGCCACATCATTACAAGCCAATCACTTTGCTTCTTTTTGTCACACGATGAGTGAACCGAATTATCGTTCTTATGAAACATGTGAGTGGTTTGAATGTCTTCAAAGGGTTTGTGAGGATTGTTACACTACAGCAGTAATTAATGACGGTCGTGTGTTGGTTAACATCTGCCATATGTGCTGTGGAACACATCATCATGTGATTTGGATTTGTTCAAACACTGTTATATACTATACCTTTACCCTGTTGGATACTGTGATGAATCACAGAAATAATGTTACGAAGCATAAAACGATTTGTGTACATGAGATGCAGCAGTGTGTGTGAAGCTGATGGTTACACAGCGTGTGATGTGAGCTGTTGCTGTCATATTAATTGCTTTACACAAAACCTTTTAAATATAAAGATTGTTGAAGAAAACATCCTAAGCGATTCAAAATTTCTACCTTCTTTTTTTGTTCAAATTGCAATTTTACACTAAAAGTCTAAGTAAAGGATACTACTGTTCATTTTGTGCTTGCTGAAGAGGTTTGCCTTCAGTTTTTATGAACATTTGTAAACCCAAGGGAAGTTCATTCCACCAACTGGGTACTGGGGCTGGGATGAGTCAGAGGTGCGAGAGTGGGATTTGTGGTCCGGTAGGTGGAGGTTGGTCCATTTTTCGTAGGAAGACATTAGTGTTTTAAATCTGATGACGGCAGCTACAGGAAGTCAGTCGAGGTAGAGCCAAAATAAAGGGATGTAGGAGAACTTGATGGCATAAGCTTTACTTAGATAAATATTGTAGATAAAAATTTTAAAAAATTAAATACACATTTATAGCTTTATTAGTTTGTCCCTGATGAGCAAGCTGGCAGTGATGGTCACATGTGGATGATACCAGATATAAATGTGTGCTATGAGCTCGAAAGAGCAATCGTATACCAGGTAATGTGTTTTAATTCAAATAAAGTCCACTTTGTTGAGGTTACCAACTGTTTACTGTTCGGTGACGTTGGGTACCAAACTGTTAACTTCAAGTCCTAAAATTATCAGAGCAATTGCAATTATAACTTGTTATAATGAAAGTATTCATACCAATAAAGTTCAAAGTCATCTCTATGTTTTTTAAGTGAAACTGTCCTCACTAGTCACATTTATCTTTGAGCAAACCATACAGGGCCAGGTGTGTGTGTGTGTGAGAGAGAGAGAGATATTAAAGTATGCATTTTGTCACATATTGGGTGTGTTAAATTATTGCCTTGCATCAACTAAATAAACCAACTAAGGAGCTTTGAAATAAAAGAAATTGGATTAAAGACTATTGAAAACATTATTAAAACCTGAAGGGATTGTGGATAACAATGAATAAAATGTGGTTAAAGAAAAAAACACTGCCTTCCAGAGGCATTGTTGCAGAAAAACAATGCCTCTGGAAGGCAGTGTTATGATCTGGGGTTTCTTCCCTTGGTCAGGTTTAGGCTCAGCAAAAAAGTTATAAATGGCTGATTACCCAAAATGATCAGGTTCAATGTCAACAAACCTGGGTGATCAATTCAAGGATGACTGCATCCAAACTTACTAGTTCACCATAAAACTCTACGCCCTTAAGTCCTGCAGATCTGCACCTGAAGGAAAAAAATCTGGACTAAACAAATAGGTTTTCTGCCTTGACTTAAACACTAAGGCTGTGTCTGAGTCTCAAGCAATAATTGGAAAGCTATTCTAGGCTATTTCTATTCATGGCTTTGTAAGAAAAAGCTCTGCTCCCTGCAGTTGTTTTCACAATACCAACAAATAGCCTGCACTAGCAGTTCACTCAGATACTGTGGCACGAGACCATTATAGGAGAGCTTGTTTATGTAACTAGTAGAACATCCAGACAGTATGGCGTTAAATGTGTGTATATGTGTATACTATATGTGTAGATAGTGATCAAAATATGGATGACTGAAAAATGGGTTATTTGAAACTGTTGTTTGCTTAAATTCTGAAGATAAATTACAGATAAAATATATCTAATGTTTAGTAAAAAAGCATAGTAATTCATAAAGTAAAAAAAACTTTAAATCTCAATTAGAGTAAGTAACATTTATTAACCCAGTAAACGAGAGAGTGACACCTAGTGGAGACTGTGCGTTCAGTTTCCTATGAAATTAGCTTGGGCTTGCACTGCTAACAGGGTTCAAGGGAATACAAACCCACAAGAGCTCACAGTGGAAAAGACTGTTGTGTCATTGAACATCGTTTCACCAGGATGAGCGTAGTGACTTAAGTTGTTTAACCTTTCTGTTTAATCTGTGGATGATAAAGACACTGAAGACTGCAATGTAATCAATTATGTTTTTATTGAATTTGCCCAAAAAAAATTATATACATGGCTAAGGCTTTAAAAATTGAAAAGGAAATTTACAACCAGGTTTTTTTACTACTTAACTCACACATCACCATCAATACCGAGTGATTTGTACCATTTATTACAAATGTGCTGTTACATAGTCCAAGCTCCTTACTGTCTTTTAATATACATTATGTACATGATATAAGAAACAAGAAATATATGCTTGAAGGTAGGCCACATGTGATCTGAGTCAGCCTAATTCACATTGAAATCAGCACTGGAAAAAAATTGAAGCAAAACCAAAGATGCAAGGTCATGCCGTGGTAAAGAGAACATCAAAATAGTCTCGTGGAAATCTTAGGATTGAATATCAGACCACTGCTGTGGAAACCGGAGACTGAAAAGCACTAGAGAAAACTAAAGGCCGAATATTATTAAAAGACTGTGCATTAAGCTAAAGCTAAAGATCAGGTCATGAAAATACATGAGAGTGAATGCTAAAACACCGAGAAATCTGTAGACTGAATTTTCACACATGTACAAAACCTGAATGTTAGGACACTCTTGTGGAGATCCTGAACATCAGAACAGTCATTAAACTTTTTGAATGGTACAATTATTATAGTTTTGTTTTAATATAAAAACACTGATGTATATTTAAGAACCAATAATGTAAAGAAAGTGAAGAAACCGGGTACTTAAGCACCTGTTAGGGTTACTTGGACAAAATGTGAGAGAACCAGAGAAGAAAGCTAATAGTTAAAAAGCTGCCAAATAAGACAGAAAGATCATATGACATGCAAATCTTTTGATCTATCTATGAAGTTGTCTGGTATTAATGCAAACTGTTAGTAAACAAAATGCTATAGCGTTCACTAAGTTTAAAATCAGATTATTATGCAATTTATCGTGTAAGTGTTCGGTATGGAATATTTAAATACCTGTGTGGCAAATTCTTGCTAACGTTGATGAATCCGATCCAGTTTAGTCTGACCAGACACCAGCTGACAAAATACAGGACTGGTCAAACTGGTAGACTCTGACAAGCAATAATTTGTGTCTAGAAAATAAAACATTTTTAAATGAATAAGTAAATGGTCCAGAATGTTATGACGAGTGATCAGATGAATTGCAGAGTCCTTATTTGCCATGAAAATTAACTTAATCCCAAAAAACCTTTTCAGTGCATTTCATTGCTGTCATTAAAGGACCTGCTGAGATTCAATTCAATTCAATTCAATTTTATTTGTATAGCGCTTTTAGCAATTTTCATTGCCGCAAAGCAGCTTTACATAGTCAAAAGAATTATTTAGGTTTGTATGAAATGTGAATTTGTATGAATCAAAATGGTCAGTTTGTCCCTGGTGAGCAAGCCGAGGGCGACAGTGGCAAGGAAAAACTCCCTGAGATGGTAAGAGGAAGAAACCTTGAGAGGAACCAGACTCAACAGGGAACCCATCCTCATTTGGGTGAAACAAAAAGCAGTAAATGATCTGCATTTATACAGTGTGTAGGGTGGGAGGCAGTTCAGCTATAATAGCTGATGTTAATTGATGTTAATATGGAGTCCAGGTAGTTATTGAAGACCCAGGTAGACTTGTAAGAAGTTCCAGTCATGAACTATCGAACTGTCAAGTCCCCAGAGAAACAGTTGCCAACACTAGTCAAGGCCAGAACCATTTTCTAGGTAGAGAGAATCATTCCCAGACACCAGACGCATCCCAGAGAGACACACGGGGCATCCATGTGACGAGATCTTCAGCCAGAAGCGGGGCACCAGGATGGGTCAGACAGGTCTGGAGGGCAGAGGGAGTCTGGATCACTGGCAGCTCAGGAACGACATGTGAAGCTCGACAGAGAGAGAGAGAAAGAGTGAAAGGGGGGGACAGGAGGAGAGAGGAAAAAGAAAGAGGGGGGGAAAGAGAAGAAGAGGAGAGATGGCAGTTAGGTATGGTCACAGTCACACAATGTATAATGTGAATGTATATTAACTGTAGCGTGCAAGCAGAGACTCCGGCAGGACTAACTATGACAGCATAACTAAAAGGGAGAGCCAGAAGGAAACACAAACATGAGGGCTTCCGGACATGTAAAGCAAACAATCCCCTCACCGTCAGCGAACCTGAGTGATCAATGAGAGTGAGGAAGACAGCATCCAAACATACCAGTTCACCATAATAGTCTACGTCCATGAGTCCCCCAGATCTGCTCCTTTACCTATGGCAAATCTATTTATAAAAATGCTCGGCTAAATAAATAGGTTTTTAGCCTGGACTTAAACACTGAGACTGTGTCTGAGTCCCGAACACTATTTGGAAGACTATTCCATAACTTTGGGGCTTTGTAAGAAAAAGCTCTGCCCCCAGCTGTATTTTTCATAATACGCGGTACTGACAAGCAGCCTGCATCCTTTGATCGAAGTAGGCGTGGCGGATCGTAAGACACTAGCATTTCGCTCAGGTACTGCGGCGTGAGACCATTTAATGCTTTATATGTCAAGAGTAGTATTTTAAAATCAATGCGAAATTTCACAGGGAGCCAATGGAGTGAAGATAAGATAGGGGTGATGTGCTCATATCTTCTGGTTCTGGTGAGGACTCTCGCTGCTGCATTCTGGACTAGCTGAAGCTTATTTATGCATCTAGCTGAACAACCAGACAGTAAGGCATTACAATAGTCCAACCTAGAGGTGATAAAAGCATGAACTAGTTTTTCTGCGTCGTTTAGCGACAATAAATTTCTTATTCTGGCAATATTTCTGAGGTGAAAGAATGCTATCCTGGTAATATTATCTACATGTGCTTCAAATGAAAGGCTGGAATCAATAATCACACCAAGGTCTTTCACTGTTGCATTTGATGGAACAGAAATGCCATCTAAAGTTACGGTATGATCTAAAATTTTACTCCTAGCTGTATGCGGTCCTATGACTAGAACTTCTGTCTTATCCGGATTTAGCAGAAGGAAGTTAGTTAGCATCCAATTTCTTATGTCCTGCACACATTGCTCAATTTTAGTAAGCTGTTTTTTCTCATCAGGTTTTGCTGAGACATATAACTGTGTATCATCAGCATAACAATGAAAACTAATACCATGCTTACGGATTATGTTGCCCAGAGGAAGCATGTAAAGGGAAAAAAGCAGTGGACCTAAAACTGAACCCTGCGGAACGCCAAACTCCACTAGAGAACATGCAGAATAATCACCATTTAAGTCTACATACTGATAACGATGGGTCAGATAGGATCTGAGCCAGGAGAGGGCTGTACCCTTAATTCCCACTACATTTTCTAATCTGTGAAGAAGAATAGCGTGATCAACAGTGTCAAAAGCTGCACTGAGGTCAAGTAATACAAGCATAGTTACACAACCCTGATCAGAGGCCAATAGAATGTCATTTACTACTTTAACGAGCGCTGTCTCTGTACTGTGATGAGGCCTAAATCCTGACTGATACAGTTCATGTATGCCATTCCTATGTATATATGAGCATAGCTGCTCCGCTACTATCTTTTCCAGGATCTTAGAGATAAAGGGGAGGTTTGATATTGGTCTGTAACTGGACAGCTGACAGGGGTCGAGGTCAGGTTTCTTAATTATTGGTTTGATAACTGCTAATTTAAAAGATTTTGGAACATATCCAATGCTGAGTGAAGAATTAATTATTCTCAACAGGGGTTCTATTATTGCTGGTACTATCTGTTTAAGAAAATGTGTCGGTACAGGATCTAATATACAGGTTGATGAATTTGAAGAAGAGATGAGTGAAATTAGTTCATTCTCTTCAAGGGGAGTAAAGTATTCTAGGTTCTGGTCTGACATGGCTAGATTAACATCTGCATCAATTACATTGTTCGGTTTCAAAACCTCAATTTTATGCCTAATATTTACAATTTTATTATTAAAAAAGTTCATGAAGTCCTCACTATTGCATGATGTTGTTGTGGAGATTTCTGCAGTGGTCTTATTTCTGGTTAATTTGGCTACAGCATTAAATAAGAATCTAGGATTATTTTTATTTTCTTCTATAAGAGTGGAGAGATATGTTGATCTAGCTACACTAAGAGCTTTTCTATAGTTCAGGATGCTCTCCTTCCATGCTATTTGAAATACTAGTAATTTAGTTTGACGCCATTTACGTTCTAATTTCCGAGCGGTCTGTTTTAAAGTGCGCGTGTGATCGTTATACCAGGGAGCAAGTTTTTTATCTCTAATAATTTTTCTTTTGGCTGGAGCTACATTATCTAGGGTATAGCGAAATGTCGACTCTAAATATTCAGTCGCCTGATCGAGTTCTGTGGGGTCAGACGGTGATCTAATCGAAGTTGGGAACTCTGGGAGATTACTGATAAAACTCTGTTTGGTAGTTGATGTGAATGTACGTTTCATACGGTAGCGCGGCGCTGTGTGTACATTATTATTGTGACACACTTGCAATGAGACAAGATAGTGATCTGAGATAACTTCAGATAGTGGTATTGTGAATAAATTTCTTATACTTAATCCAAATAATATTATTAAATCTAAAGTGTGACCTGCTTTATGAGTGGGTCCTACTACACACTGATTTACTCCTACCAATCATTTCAGTAATCGTCTTGTTAACTCAGGTGAGAATGTTGACGAGCACAAGGCTGGAGATCATTATGTCAGGCTGATTGGGTTAGAATGGCAGACTTGACATGTTAAAAGGAGGGTGATGCTTGAAATCATTGTTCTTCCATTGGTAACCATGGTGACCTGCAAAGAAACTCGTGCAGCCATCATTGCGTTGCATAAAAATGGGTTCACAGGCAAGGATATTGTGGCTACTAAGATTGCACCTAAATCAACAATTTATAGGATCATCAAGAACTTCAAGGAAAGAGGTTCAATTCTTGTTAAGAAGGCTTCAGGGCGTCCAAGAAAGTCCAGCAAGCGCCAGGATCGTCTCCTAAAGAGGATTCAGCTGCGGGATCAGAGTGCCACCAGTGCCGAGCTCGCTCAGGAATGGCAGCAGGCAGGTGTGAGCACATCTGCAGTAAGGCAAAGACTTTTGGAAGACGGCCTGGTGTCAAGAAGGGCAGCAAAGAAGCCACTTCTCTCCAAAAAAACATCAGGGACAGATTGATCTTCTGCAGAAAGTATGGTGAATGGACTGCTGAGGACTGGGGCAAAGTCATATTCTCAGATGAAGCCTCTTTCCGATTGTTTGGGGCATCTGGAAAAAGGCTTGTCCAGAGAAGAAAAGCTGAGCGCTACCATCAGTCCTGTGTCATGCCAACAGTAAAGCATCCTGAGACCATTCATGTGTGGGGTTCCTTCTCATCCAAGGGAGTGGGCTCACTCATTTTGCCCGAAAACACAGCCATGAATAAAGAATGGTACCAAAACATCCTCCAACAGCAACTTCTTCCAACAATCCAACAACAGTTTGGTGAAGAACAATGCATTTTCCAGTACGACGGAGCACCGTGCCATACGGCAAAAGTGATAACCAAGTGGCTCGGGGACCAAAACATTAAAATTTTGGGTCCATGGCCTGGAAACTCCCCAGATCTTAATCCCATTGAGAACTTGTGGTCAATCCTCAAGAGGCGGGTGGACAAACAAAAACCCACTAATTCTGACAAACTCCAAGAAGTGATTATGAAAGAATGGGTTGCTATCAGTCAGGATTTGGCCCAGAAGTTGATTGAGAGCCCAGTCGAATTGCAGAGGTCCTGAAAAAGAAGGGCCAACACTGCAAATACTGACTCTTTACATAAATGTCATGTAATTGTCGATAAAAGCCTTTGAAACGTATGAAGTGCTCGTAATTATATTTCAGTACATCACAGAAACAACTGAAACAACGATCTAAAAGCAGTTTAGCAGCAAACTTTGTGAAAACTAATATTTGTGTCATTCTCAAAACTTTTGGCCACGACTGTAGATTAATTTAATAAAGAAATAAAGAAGTTGAAAATAACTTACCAACTGACAAAAACAGTCTGCTCAGGTTAGCGTTTTAGCTCTGGATAGCTTGGTCAGAGACTTGGAGACCATAAAGATTTCCGCTTCCCAAAAACAATTTATGTCTCAGGAATTTAAGTGGATAATCATACCTAGCTACTTACTTCTACCTGCAAAACAGCTGCTGCAATCATAAAGACTCCACATATTTCTAGTCACAGTACTGTACGCTCATAATTAACATCATTTCAACACAGCACTGTTTTATTTTACAGTATGAAATTGTAGGGGAGTAAATATTTCTGATCTCCCGCGAGAGGTTTGGTTCCCATTTTAGGTCATATTCAAGTTTCTTCCATACATGGAGTGCCTCAAAGTTCAATTAAACACTCAATTAAACTCCCAACGAAAAAAAAGTTCCTAAAAAAAACATTTTTTCAACATAGTGTTGAAAAAGTATTATACAGTTTTCAAAACACTAAAACCATGGAACTATTTTTGTAGCAGTTTATTCTATAACACTGCTGTGGAATGAGGCTGAAGCTCCAAAAATACTGTCAAACAGACAGTAGAACTCATTCATATCATGGGTGAGGTGCCAGTAATTCAGAGGAAGGGATGTTGTGCAGAGTGTTGTGGGAGTGACTTTGGTTGGCCTATGAAGATTAAATGGGCTGCATGTTTGAAGCAGTAAAGGCTGTTCAGAATGGTGGTGGTAGCACCGTGCTTTGGTATTTTGGGGATATTTTGCTTCCAGTGGAACTAAAGATTACACAAGTAGATGGAGTCATGAAGAACTCTGAGAACTTCTGACTAATTTAGCAAAACCACAAATCATCAACTCTGTGGTTAAAACTCGGACATAATTGACAAAGACCGCAAACATACATGGAAGCCGTCTGTGGAATGAACAAAACAGGCTGTCTATAAGCGTTTGAAGCCTTAGTGGTCAGATATGAAAACAGAATCCTGACAGAAGCTTGTTGATGGCGATCGAAAGCATCTTCTTAAGGCACAATTAAATAAATAATGGCTATGCTGGGGGTACAATGGTGACCCTGGAATGTAAATTAATACATGCATTTCTGTCATGTTCATGATGTGCATATGAGTATGTCTAACTTCTGACTTACATGACTGCTGACTGAAATATGGGCTGTATGCACTGGAGCTTTAATTAAACCATCTACGTTTTCCCGGATTTTGTGTTTGCCTACAAAATATGTACAGTCTAAAGATTTGATGCATTACAGCCAGGGAGCACCCGGGGTGCTGTGTAATGCTTTTCGATGCATTGTGATGAGTAGAACCTAGAGATAAGACACCTGTCCACACCCCCGGAATATTACAACTGTCTGGAGCACACGCTCGAATGAAAAGGGATTCTTGCAAAGTAATGAGTATAAAGTTCTGGTAACAGAAAACGTAAAAGCTTGCTGGTGCTACAGTATGTTGATTTTAAATCATTGATTTTATAGGAGCTCTTTATGTGAAGCATCTTAACATGTTTTTTCTTTTTCATGATGTATCCATACTTGCACATGGTTCACAAAAAGTATAAAGCTTCCAGAAAAGCTGAAAGGAGTCTGTGGGTCATACTTAATAACATTTATTTTTTTAATGGAACGAGTTTGAAATTCTAAATACATTTTTAAGTATGTGCTTTGGAAGAGATCTTGTGGATTTTGGGAATAGCATTAAACATGCTCCCGCAAGAAAAGTGCTTTCATCCCGTCTATTCTTCAGGCAGAACGTGAGACAGGTGGCCTCTAATCTCTGTCTCTGAATGTTCTTTGAGTTTGAGGACAGGCCTGGTGTTGGTCTCTTCAGTCATTAAATGTTTTTAAAGTGTAGTTTATATACTGTATGTCTCTGTTACTGCATCAGGGTAGTCCGCCTCTTGCTCTTTCTTACACTCTGATACACAAATCTCTCTACAGTCAGAGCCGGTGGGGTTGGGTGGGGTTGGGGGAGGGGAGTAATTTGAGCCCTGCAGCCCATTTGGAGAAGGCCACATCAACAGAGATTTCCCACAAACCAATTATAGCAAAGGATGAAGTTTCACGTGGCATCTGCCATAACCTTCTTTTAATATACATATTTTTACCTGGCAGACTAGAATTTTTCATAAAAAGGACAAAAGACCTTGTACAATTCAACTAACAAGCAAAATGCTACACATGTCTGTATCTTAGATCAGTGCTATCTATCGGAAATAACAGAAAGCTAAAGTATTGAGGACTACAGAGTACTGTTTACCCTAACATGTGAAAAGAGGAAACGGTCAGTTAATCCAGCCAACATTGGATCTGTTTCTAATTCTTTTCCCTTTCTAAGATAATTTATAATATTCTGTGTTGACAAAGGGAAAATAATTTTGTGCACAAAGGCATAAGAAGTATGGTTAACAGCACAAATCATGTGACCAGTCACATTTTTAGCTTTGGATTTGGGCAAAAGCAGATAAAACGACTTTAATCTGCAGATCCTCCTTTCACCTACATTAGCAGTGACCCACATATACAGTAGTTTTAGCCTCATCAAACAAAAAAAAAGCAGCTGCTTCATACAGACCTCATTCAATCAATTTCAAACATGTCTTCCAGACTAAAGTTTATTTTATTTAATAATTCTCTCTAAAAATCAAATAGATAAAGACATAATAAATCATGGAATATGCTCCATGATTATGTTATATGGTCCTCACTGGCTGATACCGGTTCTTAGAAAATAGAATAAAGAGGTAAAAAGAAGAAACAGTTGGCATCAATGCGTTGAGCCCAGCACATCAATCCTCCTGGAAGTCCTGTTGCTAACGCGTCGTATTCTGTCAATTAAAATTGGAATGAAAAGTAATTCCTGCACAAAAATTCTGGCCGACCCTAAACAATCATGTGCACTGGTGCATGTAGAAAAGGGTGGATAGCACACACTTTTCTTGCAGGATTGGCAGACTAGGCTGGCAGGTGGGAATTGACTGAAACCAAATTAAGCAGAAAATGTAGCAATTTCCCCCAGTAAAAATAATTAAATGAATGCATTGTCTGTTAAACAAGCCCCTTTATAGAGCAATCCTTCAAAACAGGCTAGAGACCAATAAGGCTCTCATCAGAGCACATATACAGTAAACATCCTAAACTCGAAAACCACCTACGGTTTAACCTTGCTGACAGTGTTAACAAATGACAACCTGGATTCTGAAATACATAAAAAACAGCATTGTTTCCATATTTACTGCTATCCTCCTCAGCATGTTTTTGCCTTTTTCTATCCGTGTGTGTGAGTCAGTGTGCCCATGCCTGTTTGTCTCGATCCCTCCCCCTGTTTCCATGAATTTAGGATTTCCCAGGAGAGAATCTGAGAGCCAGCATGGGGATTGGCTGATTGGGAGTGACATCAGTGCTAAGAACAGAAGAAAGGAAGAGTATGAAAGGGAGACGTGTGCCTCAGTGGAGGCCTTGCTCTGAGCCCAGTACATCCGTCCTGCTAGTTTTTGTCCTTTGCTGGTTTTTAGCTCTACAAGTCTTTTAGACTTTAGATAATAGGCTACTACTTAAATCTACCTTCTGTTACTTTAATGCAGTATGGCAGAGAGTGAACTGTTTAATCCGCCATCAGGCTAGTACAAACTCAGTGGGAATATTAAATTACATATTTACACATGAATTATGGTACAGCAGCCTCTTTGTACACACACACACACACACACACACACACACACACACACACACACATAACTGTGCCCTAATGATGAGCTGCCAGGTGACTTTATGGGTGCCTTTACTTTTGGAGAAACTTCAGGATTTTTCTTTTCTTTTTGTCACCATAAGGAGTGAAGTATATATTGTTATTTATCGCCATGGAGAAGGTCATTTAAAATGTTGACTTAGTCATTCTCCTGTTTATGATGTTGGGCGTTACTCACCCTGCGTCTCCTCAGCAGATTCTTGTATAGAAAACTGTTCGATACATTTGCATCCAGAACTCTAACCTGGTTTCTGGTATCTGAGTTTAGATTTTGCTTTTATGCATGAACAAAAACGCATGTATAAATACACGGATAAAAAAGCATGTCCCTATATAGATTACTACAAAAAATCTGACTTGCTTATAGTATGACACTGTTGTATATAATAATTCTTTATTCTGTTATTTTCAGAGTACTAATCTGTATTGTATTTTATTTATTTTGGCTTAACCTGACCATGCTGAAGTAGGACAAAAAATGTGTGTGGATGTAAATACTAGACAATAGATAATAGCCACTAATTCTCCAGCACATTAACACCAGATGGCTTATTGGTATTAGCAGTGTCAGCTACTGTGGTGTGGATTTCTTTTAACAAACTGACACAGATCTGTTGTGTGTTGGATTTATAGATAAGAAAGAACTGTGAGCCTGTGCCATTTTTTTTATGTCCAACAACTTTTCATTTGTTTATTTTGATTAAAATGTTTAGTTTGTATTATATTTATTGTGCATGAAATAAAGAGGTTTATATCTTCTGCTAAAACTGCTATAAGCAGGAGGTGAAACATTAATCTATTTGTTCTATCATGGATTCAGAGATGTCAAAAAATAAAGGAAATAAGTGGTTTAAAGCAAAGAATGGACAGTTGGTCCAGGTTGGTTTTCACCTTTTGCAATAGCTTTCATTTACATAATTAGGTTTGTACCCAATTTCTGGCCAGAAGAATGTGGCATACTTCCTAAAACTCAGAGGATAGAAAATATGGACCAAAGAAACTTTATTTATTTATTTATTTATTTATTTATTTATTTATTTATTTTTTTGTTCATTCATTTCCATTAATTTTCTTTTAAATGAGCAGATTTTTTTCTTTGCTGACATCTGCAAGATAATGTCATTTACAGGATTTACTGTCATTCACCCATTTACTGATCTGAATAATGATAAAAAAAAAAAAACCACATTAAAACCATGCAAAATATTAGAATAAATATTCAATTAGAAATAATAGGTGCCTTAAATATTCCAGGATAACTATACATTACATTTACATTTAGGCATTTGGCAGACGCTCTTATCCAGAGCGACTTACATTTTATCTCATGTCTCATTATACCTAGATATAAGTAAATTAAAGGTTATTCAGAATTTAAAAGTTTCACTTTTAAAACTTCCAACTTATTTAAGTTGCTCTGATCCAGCAGGTCCTACATTACACTGGCAGAAAGCACGACATTTAGGCAGTTTTTTTAATATCATGTATTATGTGCATTCATATATTATGCAATATTCTACTGAAATTGTTAAATTAATCAAACTATGCCAGTGTTTTTATTCATTTGATTTGCTTTCCAGTAAAGACAATTTACTACACAGTTTAAAGGATAAGCTGATCACATCCAAGGCAGTCCAAAAGTCTGGATCCATACTCATTTTCCCTTTTATGAAATTTTTTTTTTTTTTTAGACCCAAGATTGCTTTAAAGCTAATTATAGAAGACCGAGTAGAACCAAACCTAACACCATTCAACTTTTCTCTTTGGGCTGATCTGAAGTCAGTTGTCTATCAGAATCGGCCCTGAAGTCTCAATGCATAATGCAAGAAACCATCTCTGCATGGAACATCATCAGTTCTGATCTATTAGGAAATGTTCAGCTCTCTTGTATTAATACTGTCAAGTCAGAGGACTTAATTTGAGCATTTGGTGCAGTTTATACTATTTTAAACACATGTTTTTGCTGATGGGGCTATTAGACTATGCTGAATACTTTTCTTAGTTTTTTTGTAATAAGGCTCCTTGCCCACGGTTGCATGCAACTCCCTTAAAACTGTCAGAGTAACCAATAAGTGACCTTCAGTCTGAATACTAATACGTACAATTTTAGCATCTGACCTCTTATTATAAACACCTTTACACAACTCTGGCCCATGATGATTTAATAATCATACGATATGCATAGTAAATAAAACCAATTATCCAATTTTTCATCCAAGTTGCATTTATTTTCTGGAAGTATGCATGTGAAAAACATACAGGGTTTATTCTTAAATATCATCTGCAAGCATTACATGCTTTAGAATACACCCACTGTTTAATATGATAATACAAGTATTATTACATATGATAATAGCATTATAGATGATTTAATAAAATCCAAACTGACATTCATTCAGGAGAACTCTACAACAGCAATGTTCCACCCTTTGGGAAATTAACATATAACTTATAAAGTTAGAAAGCACAAGATTTAACAATAAACAAGGACTTTTCACAGCCCAGTATTAAAGATTTAGTTGGAGCACTAAAGTAACACGGAGGAGTCTGCTGGAGCACTAAAGCAGTAGTTGGCAAGTCTAGAACCACCGGATCCTTTTCTTACATTACCAGTGTGAGTTCTACTATTGCCAAATACCACCAGAGAGCTACCTGAGTCTTCCTAGAAGCTGAGAAACAAATGACACCCCTTTAAAAAAAATGCAAAGTAGGTTGAAAAATGATCCATATTTACATACTAGGACTTCTAAATTGAAGAACATCATGGAAATTGATCTATAAACATAAAGTTAATACAAGCTTAGTGGTTTTAATGCAGGTTTTGGGATTTCAAAACATAAAATGTTGGATGTACTTGTCTAAAGTATGGTTTATCCAATAGGCTCAATTTATTAAAGAATTTAATAAAAAACAGAAGCTGGAAAAAAATGCAAACTAATGAGGATGATCTAATAGATGTCTTTACTGATCGATTTAAAAAGAACAGATGAACAAAACATCCACCATAACAGTATACTGGAAACTTACATTTTTGACATAAAGTCTTTAAAAATAAAATAGCTGTCTCCTAAGCAGCACATGTCATTAGTTTATCTCAGTGATGTTTTCTCTCATGTTACACTAAACAAAAAATAAAACTAAAATAAGGCTGGAGGGGAATACAGTCAAGTCATTGTCCTTTTGTCTTCTCCTTAAGTACTCTGGGTGTGAACTACCTCAGAGGACCAAATCATGCTGTGTTTTATCTTTTCCTATATTGGCACTACACATAATTGCTCAATGGATATATAAAGAAGCAAAAATGTGCTAGTGCCAAAATGGGCCAGGATAAGAGTGTTATATAAAGGCATTAAGCTTATTTGAGAAAAGATCTATGTCTCCACCTGGGAAAATTTGAACAGGAATCATTCAGTGGTTCTTTCTCTGCTCTGTTTATGGCCCTATGGTAATTCACTGATAGTGTGCCTTCACAGTGAATTCTACCAGTGCCATACACAGAACAGGAGTCAGCATTACCCCAGTGCACAACAATCCCGACTGCATGCAGACCATGAAGTCTTTCAGGCAGACAATCTGTAATGTCAACAGAAAAAAATGGTGATTTATTTTTAAGGAAGCATGAAAAAAAAAAATTTAATATGTAACCATAATTTTCTGTTCACTACCTCATGTATGTGTGTCCCATAGACCAAAGTCCTCTTTTTTCATTCATCAAAACCCAACTAAAAGAAAACATTGTATCCTACTCTCACGTCCCTTGTTAGCTATATGTACAATAATTGATCTACAAATTCTGTCCCTATATTTGGGGATCTTTGGGGATCAGATGCACACATTTCTAAGTGCATAAGGAAGAATTAGAACAATATTATTTTATATTGCACTTTTAGGTCATAACTGCATGAAAAAGTAAACCTGGTGTTGTAATACAGTTTGTGGTCATTTTACATTTGTGCCATAAGACATAAGAGCTACAACTAAAAGAAAAAGAGACACATTTTAAAACCTCTCATATCTCACATAGCAAATAAACATAATAACATAAAGGCCCTGCTGACATTATCTGGCCTGATTTACTCAACTAGACATTTTTAATTAGCTGTAGAGCTGATTAAGCTGTTAAGCTGATTGAACTGAAGTTATATTTACACATTTATTTAGGTTTGTGACACTGTATTTACAAAGAAGTACATAAATGTTAATCACGCTTAAAGTACAATGAAACTTTTGGCCGCAGTGACACAATAAAAATTTAAATTTTATCCTGTTGTGTTTCGTGTGACTTTCAAAATGCGGTCATGTGTAAAGCTTCCTTCTTAAGATCTCTCTCTACATCCCTGGGATGTGTCCTGGGGTCATGACTTAAATACTAAGCAATAATTCCCCACCAAAAAAATCCACCATACATACAGGCACACCAAAGATGCCAAACTCTTTTCCCTTCTGTTAAGAAACCTATAAATAAATGAATATTTGTATGTGAATTGTGAGAAAAACATATCATCTAGTTTATAACATCCCCCCCCCCCCTCCTGGCCACACCCTGGAGGACTCAATAGCAGCCATTAATTTCTGCTTCCACTTCTCCTGCAGGAGATGGAACCCAGATTGATTCCGGCTCAAACTGATGTTCTAAGTGATTTTTTTTCACATTACCAAATGGCTCCCTGAACATGACTCCTCGAACCATTTCCTGGAATAATCAATACCACTAAAATGCTTATTTGAAATGCTGGAAAGAGCTAAATGGTCGCATTCTTTTTGAGATTTTTACTTTTGATATGATAAAAGAGTGATGTACTGCTTTTTCAAAAATGTTAATAAATTATGATTACATGATAAAAATATACAACGAAAAAACAAATACAGCTGTACCTTTTGCATTGTTGAACAGAACATTAAATTAACAACAATAACAACAACAACAACAATAATAATAATGTTTGTAGCATTAACAGAAAAAAAGGTCAGCGTTATGATTTAAAATTAACATTAAAAAAGATAAAACCAGATTAAAATGAAAAATTCTGAATTATAACTACACACAAATTAATCACTTATAACATTTTTTTCGATTGGAACCCGTGTTTATTAAGAATGTGCTTCATATAAGGATGTAAAAGTGTTAATTATTGCAGTTTTCTTTACCAGATGTTAGTTTATTTAATTCTATGTTATTTTATAAGAAAAAGATAAAAAAAAAAAAAAAGGCCAGAGCTCCGGGGTCTGTAAACCACAACTGTTCCCCGGTCCGTTTTTTGTTCCCCTGGCTGTTAGAAATCATTACAGTTAATCGCATTTTGTCTGATTAGATCTGATTGTCTGATTTTTTAAAAATATATATAAAGTCAGACCAAACTTTACATAGAGTATTTTAAGAATACATCTAAACATCCTGCTTAAAGTAACTGAACTCGACTGAATTATATACTGAATTAGATATTCTGGCTGCATAAAAATATCATAATGCTCCGTAATGTCCATGAAAAAAAAACTTTTCTTTGAAAAAAAAAAAACCCGTTTGACGCTTCGCGGTGTGACCTTTAAATAAAACCTATAAGACTGGATTAACTACAGATAATCTAGAAATAAACAGTAATCGAGAATGACAGGACAGAGTGACAGGACAGACTGAAATACTTGTAAACTCTGTGCGTTATGTTTATTCTGTTTATTTCAGGTTTGTGTAAATGCGGTTAAAAGCAGGTAGATGTGGATCAGAACTAACACCCTGAAGGAAACGCGCTTTTTCTCATGACCTTACTCACCGATTCCTGCTTCATTTATATATTAAAAAAAAAAAACTCCGCACTCCTTTCAGTACATTTAAGTAAAAATGCCACTAATGACTTTACAGCAGAATCTAAAGGTTTTTTGTTTGTTTTTTTTTCGGAGAAATGAAGGCCTGAACAGAGCTGCTCATGGACCTGTAGGTGAACCTCATCAGAGCTGTTTTACTTTAAAACTTAATAGTAAAGCAGAGCTACAGGGACCACAGCTCCAGGCTTGTAGAAAACACAGGGACTCTTACCTGAACAGGAGAACACCATCCCTGGGTTCGCTCGGACACAAGTGTAGATTTTAAATGAACAAAGAAGTCAAAGCTTCGTCCCTTCCTGACTTCCTGGGTATCAGATAACACCTGCACTGATTCCCCGCGCAGACTCTCCCTGTCCCCAGCCCTGAGCGCGCACTTCTCCTCAGCAGTGTGTGTGTGTGTGTGTGTGTGCGCGCGCGTGCCCGTGCACCTAGGAGACGGGTTGGGGGTCCTGCTGTCTCAGGTCACGGCTCTGCCGCTCGCGTTCACACGCACTCACGTGCACGCGCGCGTCTGTTCGATCTGAAATATTATCCTGTTTTCCAGCAAAACGGATCATTTACTGATCAAGCATAAAGCAAAGGAAAGAAATAATCCGGCCTCCACGCGGCCTGCAGCTTCTCCTCCTCCATCGGGCTGGGGTAGAACTCACCTTATTCTGGATAAAAACCTCTTTAACATCCGACCCTGCAATTACTGAATTTAGCCATTTTAAAGCCAATTTTAAAGTAAATCAATTGTGTGTCGCGTTCATTAAACTTAATAACGTTATGCTCTGTTATTAAAATAGGCATAGTGCGTCAGTCACGTGCTTTAAATGTCTTAGTAACGAATGTGACATTAAGCCTTCATTATGCAATATGTTTTGTCCTTAAATCCAAAGACTGAAACTACCATACTGGTCTTTTTTTATCTCCACATAATTTAGTCCATTAGGCTTAATTGTCTATAATATTAAAATGTTGCCCGTTTGTATTAAACCTGGAGTCTGCCCAAAAAAACTAAAAATACTATAGGCTCAGACCTGGGGCACACACGCACACACACGCACACACACACAGTTTACTTTTATACTCTAAGGTGCAATGGTGTAGTGTTAAAGAAGCTAAAAGCATACATCAGACCTGCATCAAAATTAAAACTATATTAAACCAACACACACACACACACACACACACACACACACACACACACACACACACAGACACACACACACACACACAGCTAAAATAAGTGTCTGAGATTAAACACGTCACCGTATTGCGCTCCTCTCCACGATATCCTCTTGTGTAATATCTCCACATTCTTTCAGGAGAAGACGTCACACACACACACACACACACAGCCCAAGTGATGCTCCAGGGCCACTCACCCATACTGTGCAGTGTCCTGTGCTGTATTATATATGCAGGTGGTCATTACCCAGAGTCCCCTGTGCCGGAGCCGCACCGCACTGACCTGCTGTCGGTCATGAGTCGCAGCCCGCGGTGGAAACAAACCGGAACAATAACGCCGAGTGAGTGGAGCGCGGCTCCGGTTACATCTTTACAAACACAAGAGCGACGCTGAAATCCATCCCGGGGCTCATTGTTGTTTCATCGACGACGAAAATGAGCCTGTTTAGGTCTTTGTCGCAATTATCGAGGAGGTATTAACTTCTGGAAAACTGAACCACAAGCCTCGGATCACCTGTGAAAGTCTAGACTCTAGGAGATGAGTAAAGTCTATGAATTTTTTAAACCTTCATTTCGTTAGCGCTGTCGTGTCCAGTTCCACCGTTAGATGTTTACCTTCACCACCTGCTGAGGATCCTGTGTGTTACATGATCTGAACAAAGACATTCTCCATCTCCAGCAGGTCATTAAACTCCTCTTGATGAGCTCTGTCCGATTAGAGACAGTCCCTTTATACTGTATATTATACTCCATATTCATAACTCACCTCTCAAAAACTTAAAACAGCCCTAATTCATCTTTGAAAATGAAGACAGTTTGGTCTTCACCGTGTTAATGTCCAGAAACATTGCAGTAGAATCTGAGGATGATCAGCTCAGCCTGGGGCCCACAAACCCTGTCCTGTCACTGTGGCCCAACCGAACATCCAAACATTATTCACTTGTTTATAATTTTTTTTTTTTTTTAGCAAAATCAATAACAACAAAGTACACACACAATAATTTCGTAGAAATTTATTTTCGTTGGCAAAAATAAAGCATTACAAAGGAGTATTTAAACTATTACTAGTTAAGTGTATCAGAGGGCAAGGTTGTTTCAATTTTTAAATTAAATGCAGTTGGTTGCATACATTTTATATTTGCCGGATTTATCAGTTTCAGAGTACTAAAATCAAATTGATCAAATTATTATTATTATTATTATTATTAATTTAATTATATATATATATATATATATATATATATATATGTTAAATATAAAAGATTGTCTAGACAAGAAGCAAAGAGAAAAAATATTGTATTTATTCTTTATTTACGGAAATTAACGGCACTTTGTGTTGTAATCTGTGACCAAATATTTTTGTTTTATTACTGATTAATGTAGTATTAATTCCAAACCAAATATTCTGAATGTATGACTAAAATTTTCCATTATTAATAATATAGAGAAAGGCGGCTGAAGCTGCTGAATTCTGAGTCGAGTGCAGTAACTGAAACCCTACTACATATTTAATCATGACCATCGCGTTTCCATCCACCGTATCAACATTATTTCGTTTATTCCTGACATTAAACAAGCAAAAGTTAATAAGTAGTTCATTAAAACGACAATGGGATTATTGTTGTGGTTGTTGTTATTAGTATTATTGTTAAAATCACAGTAAAATATCATTCGATTCTTTAATAAAAGTTTGATGGCTGGTTGACAGCAGGTCGGGTCGGTGTAACTCACCCGGCAACCTGAGACCATCAGCCCTTCAGCATCACCTGCCCCACTGCCCCTGAGCCGCACTATCACATGGCACTGGGGACTAACATTACACTGGTCTAACTGGGTCAGGGTGCTCGAGTCTAGGAATGATTTTTTTTTTTTTTTTTTTTTTTTGTTATTTGGTATTTATTCATGAAACAACTAAAATATTTTTTTTTTTACAATTACAATGATTTTACATTTCCAGAATCATTTATTAATATTTTTGTGGAACATATGTTCGACGTCAGTAGTCGTTAAATGCAAAATAGTTGCGGTATAGAATAACTGCAATTAAATGTAAATAAAATAGAGATTGCTAATAATTTAAAGAAACTATTATCTGACAAAGGACTCTCATCTATATACAGTATATGTGTGTACTTGTCTTAATACACACACAGCGGTTTACAGCGCAAAATAAATTCGTTATGTGTGTGTGTGTGTGTGTGTGTGTGAGAGAGAGAGAGAGAGAGAGAGATTTCTTATTTCAGCATTAAGAAGACATTTTTAGAACGAAATGGAATTCCTTAGTCTTTAGTAACGGCGGTATTTAGTATCTTCTGAATAAATGCTGGAAAAAATTATGTGAGCAAGCAAGCAAACACACACACACACACACACACACACACACACACACACACACACACACACACTTCATATTCAGCATCATCCTAGATATGACGTGAGTCTGCCGAGCTCGTGAGCTTGCTCTTTTGGGGACATCGGCACAAGATCGTTTTTCTAATCATCTGGCGTAATTTAATGGATGTTGTGTTGTAAGACAGCGCCCCCTGCTGGGTTTAATTTATGAGATGGGAGAATCTCTTCCATCTCCACGAGGCCACTTCGGACTCCTTTGTAGTGACCCTTGGGCCCTTTGTCCCTGATTACTCAGTTTGGTTGGGCAGCCAGATCTGTGGGTTGTTTTAAATCTCTTCCATTTGAGAATGATGGAGCCTACTGTAATATTTTAAAAGCTGTGTTTTAACTTTTTCTTTAGCTGCTTAAGTTTTAATTCAAAGCCAAAAACATGTAAACATTGTACTGTATGTACCAACAGCTGTTAAAGTGTCTCTGTGTCATGCCAGTACAATTTTCAAGGTTACGTAGGTTTCTATTTTGGATTGTGAGAGCCAGAATACTGTTTCTCTTGGCATAGCTTGGATCCTATATGTGACTGGTGTGCTTGGGCCGGACCAAGAAACATAAAATTGCACAAAAATAAAACCAAATATTAATATACACAAAAATGTATATAGTGAAATAGTTATATATTATTACTCTGACTCTAATTCTTAGCTTATATACAATACAATGATACATATTTAATGGGTAAATTTTGTATGAATTGTAGGTTACACAAAGTGACAGCCAATCTACATGACTTTGGGAAATAATACTTTTATTATCTGAATTTCTGACAACAAACATGGGAAAAAAGTCCACACTCGTTCTATTCTAACCAACTTCTACACACAAACCTAACACCAGGTGGCAAACACAGTGACAGATACAAAAATTTACAATGATAATTATATATAAAAATTGTGTAAAACAAACCATTCAGAAACCAGGCAAGAAAAAAAAAACTAAGTACATTATATACAGTGCATCTAAAAAAAATATCATGGAATTCTTATAAATAGAACATTTAAAAGTGAAACTCTTAAATGTACTGTAAATTCTAGTTTTACTACACATCAACTGAAATATTTGATTACAATTGTTAGCTTATAGCACATGAAAAACAAAAATCCAGTATATAAAAATATTATAATATTTAATATTGAATTTGAGTATATTACAGCTCATATAGTTTAAATACTGTATCCCTCAGTCTAGTTCAGTACACACATGGGGACGACCCCTTGACAGTTGTCCAGGAGATCAACAAAGAACACAGAATGGCATTGCTGAAAAGGCTGGCTGTATTGAAGTATATTCTTGAAAAGGTGGCTGGAAGAGAAAAGTGTGGTAGGAAAAGGTGCACAAGCTGAAGAATCCATCAAAGCCGATTCAAGACAGGAAATGGGATACAACTTCAGCATTCCTACTATCAAGCAACATCTGAACCAGAGACAACATTAGAAGCATCTTACCTGGGCTAAGGAGAAAAAGAACTGGACCACTGTTTCAGAGCGCTCTTTTCAGACGAAAGTAAATTTTGCATTTAATTTGGAAATTAAAGTCTCTGAGATTTTAACCATATTTTCCCAAAAGCAACATTGTGGAGGTGGGTAAGTTAGCAAAAGTGATTCCTATTGCAGGAGTATGCTCCGGCTCCATCCCAATGAGACTTGGCCTTGTACCTGGCAGCTTGTTATGGTCACTAAACTACTGGATGTCCAGGTTGTGCTCTGAGCACAATTTAGATTTTAATAGAAAATTGGGGAGGGCTCCCTCCCTGAGCTAAACAAGAGAAATACTTGAAAAGTATGTTTTAGTGATCTAATGGACATAAAATTAGATCATACTGAACGCACATCAGATCTGAAGCTAGGACTGTTAACTTCTAAAGAATGCATCGTTAATGAAAATCACTGAGCAGGAGTTTAATACACACTGTTTTTTGGAAACGTGGATCAAACCAAATGAGTATGTTACTGCATTTAATAAAGCCAGTCCTCTTAACTAGCAGAGAAAGTCTCATGGTTTTTTATAATCATAATCTAAGCATGAACCAAGACCCCGCATATATTTTTTAAACTGATACCAGATATAAAAGTGTGCTATATGGTGAAAGGTACAACAGAAGAACATTCTAATTTACATAATTTTATTGTTCACTGATGAAGATTCAAGTACAAAACTGTTCACTTGATACAAATCAAGTTTCAAAATTGTTAGAGCAACTGTAATTATAAGCCATCATGGTAACACAATAGTGTTACCATGATGGCTTATGATTCCAGTTCATATCAAATGCAGTTCAAAGCATCTTCATGGTTTCCAAATGGAACACACTCTATGTGATAAAAACTTGCAAGAGTACAATTTGAGGGAAAAATTGCCTGATGCATCTGCCGCAACTTGATAAGCTTACCAGTTGCACCAACATGCTTGCAGACTGGGAGAGAAACACACATGTACATAAAGGAGTGTTAAATGGTCACTAGTTTACTAAGTGACCATTTAAAAGAGATATTTAGTCCTTACCCAAACACCCTCAACATGCTCTGATGAAATTCACAGAGAACAAAGCGAGAGGAAAACCTGGGAAATTCAACACCATCTAGGGGAAATGCAAGATGGCACCAATCAAAACCTAACACAACTCCAACCAAATGTAGGGCATCAGGATGGCTCAGGGAGGTGTATGAAGCAGAATAGGTCAGGTTAATTGGTAACTCAGTGTCATGTGTAGTTCAACAGAGGAAAAATAGAATTAGGTATGGTTACAGTGGGGCCAGGGGTAGCTCAGTGGTTAAGGTATTGGACTACGGTTCGGAAGATCCCAGGTTCAAACCCCACAACCACCAAGTTGCCACTGTTGGCCCCTTGAGCAAGGCCCTTAACCCTCAACTGCTCAGATGTGTAATGAGATAAAATTGTAAGTCGCTCTGGATAAGATTGTCTGCCAAATGCCTAAATGTAAATGTACAGTCACATAATGTATAAAGTAAATGTATGTTAAGTAGAGAGTGTAATCAGGGACTTCAGCAGAACTAACTATGACATCATAACTAAAAGAGAGAGCCAGAAGGAAACACAGACATGGGGGGGAACTGGAATGTAAAGTGACCAATCACTTGACCATCAACAAACCTGAGTGATTGATGATAGTCTAGAAAACAGCATCTAAACATACCAGTTCATCATAATACTCTGCCAAAGAGCCCTTTAGATCCTTTACACCGTAGCAAAATTAACTAGAAATAAGATCACTGCAGAAATCTCCACATCATCATCGTGCAATAGTAAGGACTTTATGAACTTTTTTATTAATAAGATTTAGGCTTTGAAACCGGACAATGTAAGTTATGCAGATGTTAATCTAGCCATGTCAGATCCGAACCTAAAATACTTTACTCCCCTTGAAGAGAATGAACTAATTTCACTCATCTCTTCTGCAAACTCATCAACCTGTATATTACATCCTATACCGACACATTTTCTTAAACAGATAGTACCAGCAATAACAGAACCCCTGTTGAGAATAATTAATTCTTCACTCAGCATTGGTTATGTTCCAAAATCTTTTAAATTAGCAGTTATTAAACCAATAATTAAGAAACCTGACGTCGACCCCTGTCAGCTGTCCAATTACAGGCCAATATCAAACCTCCCCTTTATCTCTAAGATTCTGTAAAATATAGTAGTGGAGCAGCTATGCTCATATATACATAGAAATGGCATACATGAACTGTATCAGTCAGGATTTAGGCCTCATCACAGCACAGAGACAGCACTCGTTAAAGTAATAAATGACCTCCTGATCAGGGTTGTGTAACTATGCTTGTATTACTCGACCTCAGTGCAGCTTTTGACACCATTGATCATAGTATTCTTCCTCACAGATTAGAAAATGTAGTAGATATTAAGGGAACAGCCCTCTCCTGGCTCAGATCCTAATTGACCAATCGTTATCAGTATGTAGACTTAAATGGTGATTATTCTGCATGTTCTCTAGTGGAGTTTGGCGTTCCACAGGGTTCAGTTTTAGGGCCATTGCTTTTTTCCCTTTACATGCTTCCTCTGGGCCACATAATCTGTAAACATGGTATTAGTTTTCATTGTTATGCTGACGACACACAGTTATATGTCTTAGCAAAACCAGATGAGATAAACCAGCTTGGATGCTAATTAATTTCCTTCTGCTTAATCCGGATAAGACAGAAGTTCTAGTCATAGGACCGCATACAGCTAGAAGTAAGATTTTAGATCTCACTGTAACTTTAGATGGCCTTTCTGTTCCATCAAGTGCAACAGTAAAAGACCTCGGTGTGATTATAGATTCCAGCCTTTCATTTGAAGCACATGTAGATAATATTACCAGGATAGCATTCTTTCACCTCAGAAATATTGCCAGGATAAGAAATTTATTGTCGCTAAACGATGCAGAAAAACTAGTTCATGCTTTCATCACCTCTAGGTTGGACTATTGTAATGCCTTACTGTCTGGTTTTTCAGCTAGGTGCATAAACAAGCTTCAGTTAGTCCAGAATGCAGCAGCGAGAGTCCTCACTAGAACCAGAAGATACGAGCACATCACACCTATCTTATCTTCACTTCATTGGCTCCCTGTGAAATGTCGCATTGATTTTAAAATACTACTCTTGACGTATAAAGCATTAAATGGTCTCGCGCCGCAGTACCTGAGTGAACTGCTAGTGTCTTACGATCTGCCACGCCTACTTCGATCAAAGGATGCAGGCTGCTTGTCAGTACCGCATATGAAACCTACAGCTCGGGGCGGAGCTTTTTCTTACAAAGTCCCAAAATTATGGAATAGTCTTCCAAATAGTGTTCGGGACTCAGACACCGTCTCAATGTTTAAGTCCAGGCTAAAAACCTATTTATTTAATCAAGCATTTTTATAAATAGATTTGCCTTAGGTAAAGGAGCAGATCTGGGGGACTCATGGACGTAGAGTATTACGGTGAACTGGTATGTTTAGATGCTGTCTTCCTCACTCTCATTGATCACTCAGTTTTGTTGACGGTGAGGTGATTGTTTGCTTTACATCTCAGTTCCCCCTCATGTCTGTGTTTCCTTCTGGCTCTCCCTTTTAGTTATCATGTCATAGTTAGTCCTGCCGGAGTCTTTGCTTGCACTCTACAGTAAATATACATTCACATTATACATTATGTGACTGTGACCATAGCTAACTGTTCTCTTCTCTTTTGTTCTCTCCTCTCCTGTTCTCTATCCCCCCTCTTTCTGTCGAGCTACACGTCGTTCCTGAGCTGCCAGTGGATCCAGACTCCCTCTGCCCTCCGGACCTGTCTGACCCATCCTGGTGCCCCGCTTCTGGTTGGAGATCTCGTCACATGGATCCCCCATGTGTCTCTTTGGAATGTGTCTGGGGACGGTTTCACTCAACCATGAATACGGTTCTGGCCTCGACTGGTGTTGACAGCTGTTTCTCTGAGAACTTGAGCTGCGGTTGCTCGATAGTTCAGGACTGGAATTTTAGACGAGTCTACATGAGTTTCCAATAATGACCTGGCCTCCATATTAACATCAACTGTTATAACTGAACTGGCTAACACACCTAACACAGTATGACTGCAGATCAATCCCTGCTATCCGTTTCACCCAAATGAGGATGGGTTCCCTGTTGAGTCTGGTTCCTCTTTAGGGTCTTCCTATTACCATCTCAGGAAGTTTTTCCTTGCCACTGTCGCCCTCGGGTTGCTCACCAGGGACTATCTGACCATTCTGATTCAAGCACACCTACATTCCATACAAACTCAAATAATTCTCTTGATTGTGTAAAGCTGCTTTGCGACAATGACAATTATTAAAAGTGCTATAAAAATAAAATTTAATTTAATTATCTAAGGAAAAAAACTATTTACAAAAGGATTGCCTAAACAAATCATTTTGCAGCCTAGACTTAAACACTGAAACTACTCTTCTGTAGTGTCTATTATATATAATATACTTACAAATAGCGAGCATCTTTTGATGCAAATAGATGCAGCAGATTATAAAATATCAACAGGTCATTCAGGTGTAGAATGAGACCATTGAGTGCTTTTATGTGAACAATAGCATTTTAAAATCAATAAAAATTTCACTAGGAACTGGAAGTAACAATCACTTAAATAAAACCTAAGGCAGGAGAGCCGTTTCATTAACTCCAAAAAGCATTTTCCAGTCAATCCAAGAAGAAAGTATGACAAAAGGTGTCAAAAACTCCATTAATACTTTTATACATTACTAACATTGATCTGACCCAGCTGCATGGGCTCCTAAGTAATAATAAGAAATATTCTGTTTTTGAGACAATGCTGGGTAAATGACCTACTACTGGCCTCTGATCAGGGCTGCGTCGCCTTGCTTGTGTTGCTTGAGCTTAGTGCAGTTTTTGACACCATTGATCATACTTTTTCTTAAAAGATTAGAAAACTGAGTTCTATCTGTTTGTAGATTCAAATGGTGGTTTCTCATTAGATTTTCAGAAGGTTCTGTGAAATAGAATTGGGTATGGTCACAATGTATACATTTATATACTATTATTTATTTCTTATCAAATATTACAAAGATAACGAGTTTCTCTGTGATGTGAAATGCTTAGATGTTGTGTCCAACTACATACACCCCCCCCCCCCCCTCCCCAATATGATTGATATATGTATTGCGGATGGCGCAGGAATGTGATTACTATGAACAGTTTTAATCCAGTGCCCTTTATATGTTGCAGCATTATCCAGAGCGACTTTTTATCTCATTAGACATCTGGGCAGTTAAGTAACCTTGCTAAAGGGCCCAACAGTGGTAACTTATCGGTCATGGGGTTTGAACCTGGGACCTTCTGAACTGTAGTTTAATGCCTCAAACCCTGAGTTACCCCTTCACAGTTTATAATTGCACCATTTTATTAGAGGAATTTGTATGGATTTTACAGTACTTTGTCCATCTGATTCCTCTAAGGTTTCATCTCTATTACGTCTTAAGAAGTAACTGTGGTAATTTGCAACAGTTACATCTGGTTTGCTCATTAGGTATAAATGTAACATGCATATGCAGATTTTATACATTTTTGCAAAGCTGCTTTGTGAAAATGTCCCCTGATAAACACTACAGATGCTTCTGATATCAATATACCAATCTTATTACAATTATTTTTATTTCAGTTCAGTTTCAATATGTAATTGAATAAGTGTTGGTGCCTTCTGGAAATAATTTCTACCACTGTAACCATAGAGAGCTTTCTCTTGGCAGAACAAGAAAGGAATACGATAAATACAAACATTACAGCTTAGGTCTCTCTGAATTGAACTTTAATAAATACTGAAAAATGTCTGTTGCAACTTAACTTTAGAGACCAAACCAGCTCCATGTAATCACACCAGATATAACTTACAAAGCGCAAGACTCACATACACTTCATTATTGTTATAACTGTTTTAGACCAGGCAAAAAACAGTTTGTACCACTTTTTTATGTAGTGTACCTGCTTTAACATTTAAGAAATTAGAATAATACTGAGGGTAAAGAAGAATTGTGTGTGTAGCCATGATGGAATGATGCTGTAATTTGAGGAAGTCAGTTTCCTTTAAAACTGGTGAAACAGTGCTTTGTGGATTGGCCCATACATGAACATTTTCTAGAGGAAAAAAGCATTGAAAAATTAAAAATGCTTTGGTCCAGGCAGATTCCAGATTATTCCAGACTTTTTTTTTTTTTTTACCTAGACCTAAACACCTAGAATGGAATGAACTGGAGCCCTGACATCCCAACATCAGCACCCAAGTTCACCAACACCCTCACAGCTGAATGGACACAAATCCACACAACCACAAGGGACTAAGAGATTATGTCCAACAAGCTCATACAAGTGTGATGGTTAGGCGTCCACAGTCCTCTAGCCATTGTGCATAGCGCAATTTATCTAATTATTTATTAAGAGTGTTACAGACATTAAAAGCTACATTACATCCAGTTTGGCTGCAAATGATTCAAATAACATGCGTGTCCCCATCTTAGAATAACATTCCTAATACTCTACCCCCGCTGTGCTCCTCCACTCCATCCACACACTGATGACTAGCAGTAACATTCACTGTCTTGCTCCAGCAATTAATTTTCACCCAGAAAATGAAACTGAATTCAAAGTTTCACTAAAAGTGCCTTTTTTCAACAAATGCCTTTTTTCATTTCTGTCACATACCATTTGTAGTACCTCTACTGATATGCTCTCAGGTGAATATGATGCTCTCATGTCAACATGAATCCTTAAAGGAATGTCTCCAGCACCTCTATGAATTTAGGGCGTGATAAATTAAAGCAGTTCTGAGAGTAAAAGGGGCAAACCGAGTGCCAGCAAATATCACCTAATAAAGAGGCCAGTGAGTGTATAGCCAGTCCGAGTGGTTTTAACACTTTTCTTAAAATAGTTATTTAAATGGTTGCTGCTCAAAAGAGACAGGTTCCTTTCTGAGCCTGGTTCTTAATGTTTCTTCATGTGGTCTCTTCCCCTGGTCCTGTTGACTTGCTCATTAGAGATCCAAATCTACATCACATTTTTAAAAAGCAACTTCGTTTTAAATGTGTTTTGTTTTAAACAAGTACAACTGAATTGAGTTTAATTAGATTAATTCATTCAGAGTTCTAAGTTTGCTTAAAGCACCAACATTTATAATGTGGCTTTGTTTAAAAACTCCAAATCATCAGACATGACTCTGCTGATAGAGGTTTGATTTCTCCTTACTGCAGAGGGCATGTTACGTGATTGTATACTTACCACACCCAAGTAAGGACTGTTGTCTTAAAAAAATAATAATAATAATAAAAAATTAAGATACAACTATGGAGGAGGTTTGTACTGCTGGCCGATTTGTCACAGACCTCACACACATTTACACTGAAGAAAATACCTGTAGTGAGTGGTCAGTAAAAACAGAGAACATGTACACTTGACTGAACAAGCTGCTCTGTTCAAACTAACCAGATTCAGTCAGGAAGAAAAGAAGAGAAAAGTTTAGACAAGGAGAATCCCTTACAAATGCTGAAATTATGCTCATACAAGGTCTTTCCTCACGGCCAATTTGATTTTATTGTTCATGAGATGGCTACACATTGCCGATGGGTTGTGCTTCTCGCTATCCCACCCGCCCCCCCCAAAAAAGAAAAAAAATCTGGAAGAACAAAATGTATAGATTTCGATTAATCCAATCGGTCACTCATTCATAATGGTAAGTAAAAGTCCGCCAGTGTTAAAAAGACTATTCAAATCTCCCAGAATTCCCCGTCCATCGTCAAATGTCCGCGAGTATCCACGTTTCATTTTATGATAGTGTAACAGCAACAAGCTGATTCATAAAGACACGTCCATGAAAATAAATCTCTCAGTTTCTGTTTAAAAAATGTCTAAAGTCTATTTTTCTACAATGCGTTATGGGTTGCAACCAGGCACATTCTTGTTTTTTGTTTTGGCTGAATATGGGTGTACACTTTCTTGCACTCTTTAACAAGTTTACTGGCTGTAGCTATAGCAGCAGTGTGCTTAGCAAGCGAGCAAAGGAAGGGCATGGACGTTTTTTTCGCTCCCTGAAAGCATTTCCTTTCACTCCAAAGCCGCACGGGGTCTCACTGGCGCTCCATGGTGCTTAGTCCCAACAGTCTCTTTCATTTTTCAATAAGCAGCCGATTTAGAGCCTCTCTGTCGTAATTTTGATGTTTTGAAACATAAGATTTGACCTGAAATAAGAAAAATGAGAACATGAAATATTTTTGAACGTTAACACACTGCACAGTGTTATAAAGTGTTTCAGCTTTTTCTTACCCAACACTGAAGCACAAGTTTGTGAAGCCAGCTATCGGTAAAGCCTGGTGAACTCCCTCACTGCCCAGCACACCTGCTTACACTCCTCTGCACTGAACATAAACAGAGAAGAGTGCAAGTTCAATAAAAGAGCGTTTACTGAGCACATAAACCAGGATGCCTTTATCAGTAGTAACACTTAACAGACGTTGTATTCAACATGACCGGGCCTATCCATCTTCCGTTGCCTTGTGGTCCACTTCCGATGTTCATGGGCACACTGACCGGTATGCAGCCACATAGCACATTGTGTTGCGCTGCTTGTTCTGACTCAGAGACAGCATTACTTTTTTAGTAGTTTGAGCTACAGCAGCTCTTTAGTGGGATTGGACCAGACAGACCAGCTCATGATGCTGTTGCTGGTTCACTTTTGAATATCTGAGCTCCTCCTCTCCTCGTCACTCAGGCTGAGCTCTGTCACCTCGCAGAGGAAGCTCATTTCTGCCGCTTGTATTCATAGCATCCCATACTCTTAAAGAATTCCAGAAGGGGCCTAATCATATGCCTTTTACAAGTTCACAAAAGTCTATATAAACTGGTTGGGCAAAATCACATGAACCCTGCATGATCATTGTGGGTGGAATCCACATCACCTCTTTTGAATCAGTGGTTTAACTAACATCCAAATCTTCCTCTCCAATACCCAGGCAAAAACTTTCCCAGGAAGCCTGAGATGCGTGATCCCCTTAAGGTCTCTTTCTTAAAGATAGGGACCTGCAGCACGGTCTGCCAATACCAAGGCACTGCCCCAGTCCTCCACACTATGCTGTAGAAACGTTTCAATCAAGAGAACTCAACAGCATCTAAAGCCTTCAGGAACTTAGGGCGAATCTCATCCACCCTAGGAGAACGGACACTAAGGAGTTGTCTAAACCCACATGAAGGACGAGTTCTCCTCAGAGTCATCCTGCTATACTTCCTCTGTAGAAAATATGTTAATGGGGCTAGGGAAGTCCTTGACTATCTCCCCAGTTAAGGTCAACAGTTCCCTTATCCTGTCTCCTGGTTTACAGCTGGATTGACTGTTTACTTGCTCTACATTTCCTCAGTCTGCCCGTACAAATTATACTGGACACAAACTAAAACTTTTTTTGTGTGAATGACCATGTTTGCATGTAAGTGTCTTCTGACCCTGGTAGCTAAGGACTAAACTCACCTTGTGATCTGCTTGTGGAAATCTGTCAGCTGCTTGTGAGTGACTGTTACAGCTCCTCCCGTCAACTCCTTGGGAAGGCCTTTTAGTGCCACCTCTAGCCAACGGCAAAACGTCTGGACAAAGACACAGATTTAATAAGTCAGTTTAGACCGACTCAGGGCTTTATAGCAAGATTTTAATTCATGTTTGCATAAAAGAAGAGTCTCCCTATTACACAGCTGTCTTAGAGCTTACTGTGTGATCAAAATATAAACAAACCTTGCTAAAGTTTATTACAGACAAATAAGCAGAGACTGCCGTACTGCCACTCGATTCAGGTGAACAGTGCGATGATAACCAAAAAAAATCTGTGGTTTTGCTATCTAGATTGCCAAACAGGTCATGTCAATGCTGCAATGTGAAGTGATCTTGGCCATGCCTTGGACTCACTGAAAAAAACCCACCATGCAACCGGTGTGTTTAATAACTTAAATTAATTAATAATAATAATAATAAAAAAAAGAAGTTTTTACCGGTCGGTCAAACACCATGATCTCCCAAAGCACCTCGGCCACATCGGGCAGTGTGTATGAAGGCAGGCAGAAGCAGCAGGTGTGTATCAGCTGTGTTACAAGCTGTTGGCCGTGCTGATGCATGGCTTCGGCAATCAGACGCTTCCGCACCTCAAAGTCATCTTCATGCTGAGAGTGGAGGAGTATAGAGTATATTTAAGCCTAGAAGTTTAACTTTACAGTAATATATTCTACTCCAAAATCATCTAGAATTAGAAATAGCTCTAAAACAAAGTGGATGTTTTCACCAAATGATGTAATATGTTCTATATAAACATTAGGCAGCACATTTCATTAAATGTTTATTGCAAACTGGTTGACCTACATCATTGGAGACCCCGGTGTGAATGAGGTCTCTGACAAACTTCATAACACTGCAGTTGGCGTCTCGGTGGTCCAGCGTCGTGGCCGCAATGGCACATTGGATGATGTGGACAATGATACTGCTGCTTAACAATGTGACCGGACTGCGCTGGATAAACCTGACAGGAACATGGAAAGAAAGACAAAAAAATAAGAAATTCAGTCTATTACTGAAAGAATTGAAGTGTTGGTCATGACTAAATAAGAAATTCTCTATGGAACCTTTGTCTAATACAATATATTAAGCATAAATGCATTGTCTAGCAATAGACAAGACATTTCACATAAATTAAACCTTGTTGAATTAAATAGAAAATACTGAAGAAAGGATGGGAGACATGTTTCATTACTAATATCACTGGTGGTTTATAAATGCCAAACTGTCATAATACGCCAATCTTTAATACTGATGGTACTATTCTTTTTTTAAGCTAAACAATATTAGTAACATACTGCTTTCATTGCTCCTATTATTTTAAACCTATTCTGGTTTAAACAAAGAATGTTCAAATACAAAAAAAAAAAAAAAGAGAGAGAAAAATATACAGTAGGGCAAAAAAAAGTATTTAGTCAGTCTTTTTAAGTGGGAGAACTGCAAGTTCTCCCACTTAAAAAGATGAGAGAGGCCTGTAATTTCCATCATAGGTATACCTCAACAATGAGAGATAAAATAAGAAAATGACATTGTAGGATTTCTAAAGAATTTATTTGCAAATTATGGTGGAAAGTAAGTATTTGGTCAATAACAAAATTTCATCTCAGTACTTTGTTATACACCCTTTGTTGGCAATGACAGAGTTCAAACGTTTTCTGTAAGTCTTCACAAGGTTTTCACACACTGTTGCTGGTATTTTGTCCCGTTCCTCCATGCAGATCTCCTCTAGAGCAGTGATGTTTTGGGGCTGTCGCTGAGCAACACGGACTTTCAACTCCCTCCAAAGATTTTCTATGGGGTTGAGATCTGGAGACTGGCTAGGCAACTCCAGAACCTTGAAATGCTTCTTACGAAGACACTCCTTCGTTGCCTGGGTGGTGCATTTGGGATCATTGTCAAGCTGAAAGACCCAGCCACGTTTCATCTTTAATGTCCTTTCTGATGGAAGGAGGTTTTCACCTAAAATCTCATGATACATGGGAAAAAATAAAACTTTTTGGTTTTATCTGACCATATGGCATTCTCCCAATACTCTTCTGGATCATCCAAATGCTCTCTAGCAAATTTCAGACGGGCCTGGACAGGTTCTGGCTTAAGCAGGAAATGTCTGGCACTGTTTGAGGTTGTGGACAGGTGTCTTTTATACTGATAACAGATGCCATTAATACAGGTAACAAGTGGAGGACAGAGGAGCCTCTTAAAGAAGTTGTTACAGGTCTGTGAGAGCCAGAAATCTTGCTTATTCGTAGGTGACCAAATACTTATTTTCCACCATAATTTGATGATTTGATCTTTTCCTTATTTTGTCTCTTATAGTTGAGGTATACCCATGATGAAAATTACAGGCCTCTCTCACCTTTTTAAGTGGGAGAACTTGCACAACTGATGGCTGAATAAATACTTTTTTGCCCCACTATAGTTGCAAGCAATGATAGGCCCAAGCACCCAGTGTCATCGCCACCCTGGCACACCGCACATTCTAATAGCAGCCGATTCCCACCTGTCTGCCAATTTTCATGAGTTTTTAAGCATGTTAAGACCCACAAAAAGTCCAAAAGTGTGGGGTGGGCTTACAAATCCTTAGGAAAACAAGAGGGTCATGCGCACCTTATAGTGCTTGGGCCCTAAATACACAAGTGCACACATGAACTTGCCTAGTAGCGAGTCTGAACAGGTCATCCACAGTGTCGGGGTGGTTGCGAAGGCCATTGGGCTGCTCCAGTAACTGGAAGGTGGGCATGCAGAGAGCCTGTGGAAACCAGAATTACTTTCAGAAAAGCTTTTACAGTTAATTAGAACAAGACAAACATTAGTGCAAATGAGAACATGTGAGTGTGGTGAGTAGTTTATTGCAGTGACTTCTAAAGTGGGGTCCCCTGGCAGGAAATAATTTTATAATAATCAATTAATATTTCATAAAACTGCAGAAATCCCGCACCCTGCGTATTGACCAGGCCACCGCACACCTGCGAATAAGCTAGAAAATCATGGAAATCAACTCTGCCCACAACGGAAATGATAGGTTCACTTGGCACAAGATGATTCGGTACGTTTGTACGTTCTCTTTTGTTCAATCTGAAAAAAATAGATTTGAGGATGGAGTAATCACCTGAACATTCTGGTGATGCACGGCAAAACACTTGCATTTAAAAAGTATGGAGCCATGATTTGCACTTATTATTGAGCACTGTTGTGACCACTGACATCTTAAGCACTACAGTCATTGTTGATTGGTCAGCTCTGTAAGAAGATGGGTGCAGATCATGATGCAGTGCTGTTTTACTCCAAAGTTGGATGGCTGTTTCAAGGAAAGGTTGTGCAACGGTTGTTCGAGCTGGCCAGAAAGAGCTGTGTTTCTAAACCAATGTGGCTGTTGACACCTGGCAGACATATTCAATTCACTTAACAGCCTGAACCTGACCATCCAAGGAACTTCAACATCCAAACTGGAAATCAGTGACAAAAGCACCGCCTTTATTAAAACATTTATTTTAGACTTAAACACTAATTCATAAGGTGGGCTGTGAGGTGCTAATGGCCCAGCTGCAATAACTTCAAGTGGCCCACTCTTTCATATAAACATTGGGTTTCTTCCATATAGCCTACCATTGTGAGCCATCATTCTCCACACTGATTGAAATACAAACTGAACACAGGGCAGAGTCTGCCTGCCAACCATAACCCCTAAAAACTGATAAAGAATGTATCGACAGGCAGAAACACACACACCTCTCAATAAATCAAGTAAGAGATAGTCAGCTATTGTCATTGCATTTGGGCAAGAGAGCTGAGTGTGTGTGTGTGTGTGTGTGTGTGTGTGTGTGTGTGTGTGTGTGTGTGTGTGCGCGCGCGAGTGAGTGAGTGAGTGAGAGAGAGAGAGAGAAACCTGCAACATGTCCAGCAAGCCTTGTCTACAGCCCTCCTCATTTCCATACTCGTCCACCAGGATACTACCCAAGTACAGGAAGCATGAGTGTGGGTACACCTGGTACACACTCACCATCTGAAACAGCACACAGCCGTATTAAACACAAAATCATTCTCAACAACAAGACACAGATCTGTGTGTGATAGAGAGGTGCACATCAGCCTTTAGACACGTGTGGTCACAGAACCTGATCCTCACATAACATATACTTGTCCATTAATAGAATGCATTTAAAAACAAACATACAGTGGTGTGAAAAACTATTTGCCCCCTTCCTGATTTCTTATTCTTTTGCATGTTTGTCACACAAAATGTTTCTGATCATCAAACACATTTAACCATTAGTCAAAGATAACACAAGTAAACACAAAATTCAGTTTTTAAATGATGGTTTTTATTATTTAGGGAGAAAAAAAATCCAAACCTACATGGCCCTGTGTAAAAAAAGTAATTGCCCCCTGAACCTAATCACTGGTTGTGCCACCCTTAGCAGCAATAACTGCAATCAAGCGTTTGCGATAACTTGCAACGAGTCTTTTACAGAGCTCTGGAGGAATTTTGGCCCACTCATCTTTGCAGAATTGTTGTAATTCAGCTTTATTTGAGGGTTTTCTAGCATGAACCGCCTTTTTAAGGTCATGCCACAACATCTCAATAAGATTCAGGTCAGGAATTTGACTAGGCCACTTCAAAGTCTTCATTTTGTTTTTCTTCAGCCATTCAGAGGTGGATTTGCTGGTGTGTTTTGGGTCATTGTTCTGCTGCAGCACCCAAGATCGCTTCAGCTTGAGTTGACGAACAGATGGCCGGACATTCTCCTTCAGAATTTTTTGGTAGACAGTAGAATTCATGGTTCCATCTATCACAGCAAACCTTCCAGGTCCTGAAGCAGCAAAACAACCCCAGACCATCACACTACCACCACCATATTTTACTGTTGGTATGATGCTCTTTTTCTGAAATGCTGTGTTACTTTTACGCCAGATGTAACGGGACACGCACCGTCCAAAAAGTTCAACTTTTGTCTCGTCGGTCCACAAGGTATTTTCCCAAAAATCTTGGCAATCATTCAGATGTTTTTTAGCAAAATTGAGACGAGCCTTAATGTTCTTTTTGCTTAAGTGGTTTGCGCGTTGGAAATCTGCCATGCAGGCCGTTTTTGCCCAGTCTCTTTCTTATGGTGGAGTCGTGAACACTGACCTTAATTGAGGCAAGTGAGGCCTGCAGTTCTTTAGATGTTGTCCTGGGGTCTTTTGTGGCCTCTCGGATGAGTTGTCTCTGCGCTCTTGGGGTAATTTTGGTGGACCGGCCACTCCCGGGAAGGTTCCATGTTTTTGCCATTTGTGGATAATGGGTCTCACTGTGGTTCGCTGGAGTCCCAAAGCTTTAGAAATGGCTTTATAACCTTTACCAGACTGATAGATCTCAATTACTTTTGTTCTCATTTGTTCCTGAATTTCTTTGGATCTTGGCATAATGTCTAGCTTTTGAGGTGCTTTTGGTCTACTTCTCTGTGTCAGGTAGCTCCTATTTAAGTGATTTCTTGATTGAAACAGGTGTGGCAGTAATCAGGCCTGGGGGTGACTACAGAAATGAACTCAGGTGTGATAAACCACAGTTAAGTTATTTTTTAACAAGGGGGGCAATCACTTTTTCACACAGGGCCATGTAGATTTGGAGTTTTTTTCTCCCTTAATAACGTAAACCTTCATTTAAAAACTGCATTTTGTGTTCAATTATGTTATCTTTGACTAATAGTTAACGGTTTTTGATGAGAAGAAACATTTAAGTGTGACAAACATGCAAAAGAATAAGAAATCAGGAAGGGGGCAAATAGTTTTTCACACTGTATTTTACCCAAACACCAATGCTACACTCGTATTGTTTTTGGGATGCCATGGACTCATCTATAACTCATCTAAGAAATCAAGAAAATTAACTGTCCAGACAGCTGTTTGACTTTTAATTAGTGTCAGTTAGATCACTTAGAACACACACACACACACACATATATACACACACACACACACACACACACACACACACACACACACACACACACACACACACACACACCTGCGTGACAAGAGGCTGTAGCAGTGCCGCCGAGCCCTTCCCCACACAGCGCACGGCAAACCTCAGGCATCGACAGCAGCGCTCCACAATGCGGTTATCCGCCTGGTGTTTGTTTAATGTCTCTGACAGCACAGGCCAGATCTGAGGGCAGAAACAAAATAATTACTACTTATTCTTAATTTATATAGTGCCTATAATGAGAACACATTCAGCCAAAACAAAAATATTCTAATATCTTCAAAATTGTTTTCTAGTTCTATACTTTTATTTACCTTTTAACATCCAGGGTAAAAAGTTTAGATAATTTTTTACAAAGTCTGCTGCATCAGTGTTATTTAGATCTTAGTGTCAGATGTTATTCTGGTACACTGAAGTATAATTACAAGCATTTTAGAGTCAAAGGCTTTATGTAAAGACTCAGTATTCTGCATCATCTGATCTTGGATGGTTGGGAGAAGTTGCTCCTGGATGATGTTTTTAGTTCAACTCCGGAGACCTTATTTATACTTTATTTATTGTGTCATTCTCAAAACTGTTGGCTGTGTTATGGGGAAATTTGTGTTTGCTGAGGTACGGCAGTGAGTGGGTCTATATCTCTATGGTATGTGTCCAGTAAACATCAGGTTGTGACGATTACCACCCCCTTAGATCTGGTCCTAAAAAAGAAACAGATAGTATGTGCAGTGTTTTTTCTTTTACCTCCTGGATGACTTTTTGACAGGGGTGCACTTGTCCATTCTCTACAAAAGGATTTGTATGTCTAAACAGCAGGAGACAGATGAAGACAAAGTTTACAGTCTGTAGAACAATTATCTGATTTATGAAACTGCCCCTTTTCATGGTGTGAAACACAGGGCAGACATGAGAAACGCAGAGTGAACTACAGTACCACAAGACCCACCTGAAGATTACTGCCAGTCTATCCAACCACACTGTAGGGTCTGATGATTTTCCATTACTGGACTCCTGAGAAAGCAGCTGAAGACAGACAGACAGACAAAATGACAAGACCACCATTAAAGATTTTCAAAGAAACTGTACATTTTTGCAACAGGTATTTGGGTTTTAGAGAACCCTGCCTTGTAAAAAGGGGGAGGAGATATACACTGAGTGTAAACTAGGTTTGTCAAGGAGAGTATGAACTGAATGAGATAGAAAAAAAACTATAGCTTCTGTAACCCCTACATCTGGTCACTGTCTATACTGGGATGCAGCGTCTCAAAAGCGTATCCCAGGAATCCCAGTGTGAGACAAAACAAATAGATGTTCATGTGCAGCAATGTACATGCTTAACTAACAAACAAAACAAACACTACCTAGTGGATCAGTAGTAACCACGCTGTTTAAGTGTGCTTTCTCATATGCAATGTTTAAACAGTTTGAATCAAACCCTTCTAACAGGTCCAATCAAACTTGTGTGTGTTTGTTTATGTCAAAGTGACCTGATTCTGAAGTTGACCCAAACACTGGGTTCTGGATGTGGACTTTATTTTACCGTAGTATGTGTGAAGTGATTAATAAACTGTAAGGTGGAAACTGAGCTAAGTGCTACAGCTCACATGGACAGAGACATCCGTGGAGCAGGCAGAGAAACGCAGAAAGAAATAACTGCTGAAATGATGTCCTACTGCAGTGGACCAGTAAAACTTAATAAATGTGCTTTTGAATGATAAAGGATTTTTCCATGCTGACACTCACCTTCTTCAGGGCCATGACCTGAACAGCACACAGATCACTCAGACACTCTGCTATCTTTTCCAGCGGCAGCCGAGCCAGCACCAGCGCTGTGCCTGAGAAAAACCAAGAACACTTATATTATCTACTGTCAGCATCATCACCGGCGCTACACTACCTACACAGTAAATAAACCAAACATGAGAAGAATCCTCAAGCTGATTCTGATTAGGTCTGGGTTGGGAAAAATTGACCAATAGTTTTTGAAGCTTTCAATTCTAAACCATTCGAGACAGACAGGGTAGACTTTGGAGTGAAAAGATGGTTTGAGTGAATCAGACACACTTGGGCTTGGAATTTTATTAAACAGGTTAATGTCCTGTTATTGGTGAGGTATTGTTCCAGGCTACACAAACAACCATACTTAGCATGACAACAATAATGTGCTAGTTAGACGGCGTGACACAAGCATACACCCAGTGCACAGTAAAAATAAAACCTTTAAAAATATGTCATCTGCCTCAGCATGATTAATACCAGCGCGCTCCTCTGTTACAGATTTACTGCCTTACTCTGATCAGCAACACACATCACAGAGCACAGCACTCACTGACCACTTTAGATGACCACCGCAGAGATCTTAGCATTCACGAATTAAAACACCTTTGTGTTTTATTTTACATTTTAATCTACAGTGCTGTAAATAAGTATTTGACATTTAATAAGTATTTGATATAAACAGATATTTTAGTGTATTTGTTTACAGTTCAGTGGAACAGCAAAGCCAAAGCTTGTGTTTTTGTCTGAATGCATGGAGTTGTTGAATGTTGACCTTGGTGAGTGCCCATGTACAAATGAGATATCCCGATGGGGGTGACGTGCACATCATATAGCCGTTCTTATGGTGACTGAAGATTCTAAGCCATCCAGGTGAAGAAGTAATCCAAGGCAGTTGCGTCACAACTGGACTTGTTTCTGGTTCAGTAGAAACGTTTCACTACTCATCCAAGTAGCTTCCCCTTAATGACTCTCCCTAATCTCTCTCTCTTGCTGTTTGTTTTTGACACTCACTCTAAAGACTCTCCTCTCTACTCTCACCTTCCCCATTGTTTATGTAACAAACCTTTTTAGACAAAGAGGATCCTTTGACCTAGGAGAACTCAAATATGAGAACCAACTTAACTCAGACTGAAGAAGCTTCTACTCTTCGGACGTTCCTGTTTACTGCTCTGCGCTTTGCTCTCTACATCTGTACTTTTCTCTCATTTCTCTAAGATCTTTACTTCAGCAGATCATCAAAATATTGTGAACAGGGAGCAAGACCCAAAGGTACTCGAGACATCAGATTGTCACGAGTATCTCATATTGCTGCAATAGCATCCTCTTTCCCAGATATGGCTGTGACAAGATTTGCAAACACTGGTATTTTGCCGCCCCCCATTCATCTTGGAACAGATTTAAAGCACTGATGAATGTGGGTGAGGAATCCCGAAATGTGATTAAATATGGATCGAATCAGCCAGGAACTAACGCCGCTACCAACAGGCGCTCAAAGTGAAGCAGACAGCGGCATTCAGCTCAGAGCAAAACTGAGGTCAAGACTCTAATAATCAGGGACTCTACTATCAAAAACATCAGCAGCAGGACAACAACTTCAGGGTGTTTTCCTCAAGCAACCGTCTGATGTGAACAGGGAACTTTGGAACATTCTAACAAAGCACAAAACTGCAAATCAAATCATCATCCATGTGGGGAAGATTACACATTCGGAAAGAGCAGTCCGAAACTCCCAGCAAGGGGAACAAAAAAGTTTTCACGGCTGCTTGGGCTGAACACATGGCTACATGAACCCACAGTTCAAAAGGAGTCAACTTCGTTGACAACTTTAATCTTTTCTGAGGCCATAGACAACTGTTTAAACTGGATGGTCTCGACCCAAACAAACTTGGGGCAAGGGTGCTAAAGAAAAAATTCAGCAGAGCGTGCCAATCCTCTCAACCTGAATGGCACATGCACACCTGGACAAAGTTTGAGTGACCACAGACAGCTTTTGAGTCATCATGTGGTTAAAGAATCCCACAAAAACACTGATAACACCAAACAGCCAAAACAACCACTGCTCATGGACATCCCAGCTCAGTCCTGCCCACAGAGCTCATCACAGACAGACTGTGACATACTACAACAGCTCCAAGAAATTTCTGAAAAAGGGAATTGAGGAAAATTCACTACAGGCACCAAAATAAGAGCCCATCTCACCAGACACATGCCTCTCTCCAGCATCTTCACTTCTAAGCTTCTCACAGAAAATGGAGGAACTGGTGTATACTGGGACCAAACTCTCCCACTCTTTCGCTGCAAGCCCCCAGATGCCAAGAAAAAAACAGCGAGCTCCACCACCAAGCCCTGTAGCCCCTGCCCCCCCTCTCCCTCTGTCACAGCGCCAGGGCTCGAACACCCCTCCTCCACAAAACAGATAGCAGCTCTCAGTGATGTGTGTGGGGTTCCCACTATAATAGCAATAACATTCACAAATGTTTACAAAATGAGCGGGAACCCAGTTTGCCTGTAGCTTTCTCCATCTCTGTTTTAACATGTGATAGAAAGCCCAAGGCTTTCTCAAGCCATACAGCTGTCCCATCTAATCGGCGACCTATTATGCATCACACTAAGATTAGCATGAGGACAAAAGGTAATGTCATAAAGTTAGCATTTTTAAATATTCACTCACTAAAATTTATTTTTTTATTTAGTCGTGTCCAATTCCTCCCTGTCACTAGGGGGCTCCACATTAAGGCTACTACTACCACTCAGTCAGGAGGGCCGAAGACTATCACGTGTTTTCTCCGAACCACGTGACGCATCTTTTTGAACTGCTCGGTCACACACCGTTGGGGGCGGAGTCACAGAGGACCGCTTGCTCCGCTCCCTGCACTGGCTTCCTGTAGCTGCCCACATCGAATTCAAAACACTGATGCTTGCCTACAAAGCTCAAAATGGCCCAGCACCCACTTACCTCTCTGCGCTAATTACACCACGCACTGCACCACGTTCCCTCCGATCCTCCAGCACTGCTCGCCTCATCCCACTCAGGGATCGAGGGCGGCATTCATCCAGGCTCTTTTCTGTTCTAGCACCTAGGTGGTGGAATGAACTTCCTCTAGATGTCCGTACATCAGAGACTTTGCCTATCTTTAAACAACGACTCAAGACGCATCTGTTTCTCCAGTACTGTAAATGTAAATGCTTGCGTGAGCTCACAGACGCCCCTGATTGGCTGTAGAGCCGTGGTTAATGTGGGAGCACCAATTACCCCTCATCCCTCCCCTCTTGGCCAATCAGCTTTCTCCAGACCTCTGGGTGCGAAAGGTTACAGCATTACCCAGGAATCGGATCAACGATCTCCGCATGATTTACCACTGCGCCACTTGGAAGCCCCCCAAAATAAATCTTTTTTATTCAATGATTTGATGCCCACAAAAAAAAGGGATTTTATGTTTTTAAATGAAACTTTGCTAAAAGATAGCTGCAGTGCAACAGTCCTTAATGAAACAGCCCCTCCTAACTTTACGTTCATGAGTGTCTGCAGAACTGTCAGGAGAGGTAAAGGGGTAGCTGCTCTATTTACTTTCTTTCTTTTTTAACACCATGCCAGCTTCTATGGCTATATTCATGGCGAGAAGCATTTTTGTTATTTAAAAACTAGATATATGTTTAAGATTTATTTTTTCTAAGAATTTTAAACCATATTTGGGTTTACTGCTCTATTTAAAGATGGTTATCAATGCAAGCAAGTGTCAATTGGTCAGTACTTGTATTTTGAATATCTACAGATTTAGCTGAATATGCTCCACGTTTTCTAGTCATCATTATTTACAGACCTTCAAAATACTCCCAGGCCTAATGATTTCCTCAGAGTTTGACTGTTTTACTATAACAGGGGGCTTTAATATTTATATTGATAATTCAGAAATCAATACTACAAAACAAATGTTAAGTGTTCTAAAAACTTGACCTGCATGTGCACAGGCCCACACATAATTGTGGACACACTTTAGATTTACTCATCAGTAAGGGTCTAAACATCTCATCTATTCTTATAAAGAACGTAGCACTATCTGATCACTTCTGTATTTTCTTTGATGTATTGATCTCTGTTACCACTGAATCTAGATCTGTGTCTGTCAGAAAGAGATGCATTAATGAGACCACAAGTGCACTATTTATGAAAGCTATATCTTTAACACCAAGCATTTCTGCACAACTGTTGTTGATCTTCTCCTTGATTCCTTTAACTCAAAAGTTAGGAATGTTATTGAGGATATTGCTCCGGAAAAGGTCCAAAAGACGGGCAGACAGAAATCACCATAGAGAAAATCAACAGCAGTTCAGAGTATGAAAAGACAATGTCGAAAAGCTGAGTGGATGTGGCGGAAGACGAAACTTGAAATCCACTAAAGCATCCATAAAGACAGCTTTCATGCTTTCCATGTGGAACCAGCCACAGCTAGACAGACCTTCTTTTCAAACATTATAAATGGTAACTTAAACAACACACACACTCTTTTTGCTACTGTTGAGAGACTGACAAACCAACGAAGTTGGATTCTCATTGAAATTCTCTCCGACAGCAAATACAATGAGTTTGCTTCCTTCTTTTCTGAGAAAATCAGTAATATTAGAAGGGCTATTAACACATCAAGTTAGGAAGAGGTCAGAAAAACTCAAACACAACCTGACAAAACAGTTACTATGTCTGTCTTTCAAGGAAATGATAGCAAAAACTTGGGAGAAATAATACAGGACCTCAAATTGTCAACCTGCGACCTTGACACATTTCCCACATCTTTTTTTCAAATGTGTGTTTAACTGTTTAAAAGCACATCTTTTAGAAATTGTGAACACCTCACTTCTCTCGGGGACTTTTCTGAACTCTCTGAAAACCGCAGTTGTAAAGCCACTTCTGAAAAAGAGCAATCTTGATAATACGATATTGAAAAACTACAGACTAATATAAAAGGAAGATCTGATACACAAGATTATTGAAAAGGTTGTTTTTAACTGAACAACCACTTAAACTCAAATGAATACCTGGACAGTTGTTAATCTGGCTTCCGAGCGCATCACAGTACAGAGACAATAAATGACATTCGCCTAAATTCTAATTCTGGCAAAATATCAGCGCTGATACTGCTAGATCTTAGCGCTGCGTTTGACACTGCCGATCATAACATACTAATAGAAAGACTGGAAAACTGTGTCGGGCTTTATGGGATGGTACTAAAATGGTTCAGGTCATACTTAGAAAGGAGAGGTTAGTATGTGAGTATAGGAGAGCACAAGTCTGAGTGGACGTTCATGACATGTGGAGTCCCACAAGGATCAATTCTTGCACTCCTCCTGTTTAGCCTGCATATGCTTCCACTAGGTCAGATAATGAGCCTTGCCTTGTACTGAACATTATTTAAAGTAGATAATTCTTAATGTTTATATTACTTCGTTTCTACATTTACAAGCACGCAAGCGTAGTATGGGGAAAAGTTTTTCAGAATTACAGGATCTTCATGAATACCAACTCTATAAAAAATGTTTTAGCACCCAAAAAACTCCTGTTCTACAGTCATAGAATCGAGACATGGCATTCCAGTAAATTTATGAACATACTGTAACGTGTTATGTCAAACACGTTTCACTAAACCTACTCATCTACTGCGTAACAGCTATAAAAACCCACCCTAGACATGAAATAGACAGAGAGAGGGTGAGAGAGATGGACAGTTACAGATAGAGGAAAAATATTCCTGTCATGCATATGTATCCATAAACGTAAAAATTGTGTTAATACAAGAAAAAAAGGACTCGGTAAGGTATAACGTGTGCATGTCTGAGGTGGCAGTACCCTTGAGCAGGCCGATGGCAGCCTCTGTGTTCAGAGTGAAGGAGTCGAGTGAGCGTGCGATGTGGAGCAGACCCTGAAAGTGTTGCGCCATGTGTTCCCGACACACTGAGCACATGTTATGAATGGCCTTTGCTGCTACTGAGGCCAGTGGCTTCTCCCGCAGCCCCTTCATTAGGTAGTCCATTACAGGGTCTGTGTCCCAAACACACGCGCACACACACACACACACACACACACACACACACACACAAAAAAAAAAAACATTTTGTTTAGAGTTTTATACTACACCTAATTTACAGAATCATAAAAAGTCCTCATATATTTAATCCACAAACGTAGCTGGCTCTGGCAGACTTGGTCATAGATCAAGCTTTTAACAAGATGATGAGCCAAACATACTGTCCATCAACAACATCACAATTATGCAATAACAGTTCTAATCTATGGATTTGATCCTAATGAGAATTTGATGTGTAAATTGTCCACAAGGATAAATTTAAGAATATAAAAGGTGCTTAAACGTTCTGCATATGAATGGTCTCAAGCCTTGTTTACACTGCAGGCTTAAATCTGAATTTCAATTCAATTTTCATTGTATAGTGTTTTTAACATTTAGGCATTAAAGTTTGTATGGAATTTAAATGTGTATGAATCAAAATGGTCAGATAGTCCTTGATGAGCAAGCTGAGGGCAACAGTGCTAAGGAAAAACTCCCTGAGATGGTAGTAGGAAGAAACCTTGATTTGTTCCTTATTTGCAGCACCTATAAGAATGTCAGTGCATAAAGTCCTGCTGAGCCTGCAGAAGCCAGACCACTAAATCCAGACTACAACTGGGTGGATAATAGGGATAACTAGGTGTGTGCATCTATTACAGAAACGACAATATGTTGACATATCTCCTTTCCCGAGTGCGTGTGAAGGCTAGTTTCTGTTCTTCTGAAAAGATTTTTTTAGTAGTGTTTGTGCTTACCTAAGAAGCGAGGGTTGCGGTCCATCACCTCGCTCATCTCCCCCACCAGTTCGATGCTGGTGTAGCGCACAGCGATGTGCACCGTCTGAGGAAGGAGCACAACCTGTTCCAGGACTTCTGTTAGAGTGGGGTTGTTCTCACTGTACACAGACATCGTGGTTTCAGTGTTACATGTATACATAAAAGAATAAATAAATAGATAAATAAATAGACAAATACTTTATTTTTACACCCATATTTGGAGAGACTAAAATGTGCTTACTAACTCATTAGAGCTTTATCTATTTCACTAAAGGGTTAAATATGCTGAAAAAGTGTATCCATGTTGGAGATCACTCACGGGTCTACACTCTTCGCAATGGAGGCCATTAGGAAAAGTACAGCCTCAGTGACTTCCCAGGGTGGGTTTCCTTCTTTAAGAGTAGAATACAGCTAGGAGACACACACACACACGCACAAGAAAAAGTAGAGACAACAGCAGAGAAATGTCTACAAGTTAGTTACAGGATGAGCAAAAGTAACCCAATTATAACCATTATTTAAAAAAAAATATATATTTATGAAATAAATAACCATTTTCATTCAAACAGTAGGAAATGAAAAACAAACATCGCCTGTGTTCCCATCATTAGAAAAAGGTAAAAACAAATAGACTAACAAAAATAAATTATCATATCTCATACTGCACTTCAACAAGTGAGTGTTGAATATTTATTCTAAGATTATATTAAACATTGGACATACTGAATTTTTGAGGCGTACACATAATCCCCCAACACCAAATAATATTAATCACTGTGTAAATTCCTACCTGTGAGAAACACTCCATTGAGCCTACAAGGAAAATAACATCCTTGACAAGGTCTGATACCCTCAGCCTGAACTCTCCGAAGTCATCTGTGTCTTCTGGAATTCCTTCCTGTTAGACAAAGATGTGATTAAACAGACTGACAGAGACTATGTGATGTATCTCAATGCGCCAAATTTAACAATACATTTCTGGGTAAAAGAAACACACGAACACACACACACACACACTAACACACACACACAAAAAAAAACAAACAAAAAAAAACAGTTTATAGGACATGAGGGATATCGAATATTACATGTAAATTAAACTCAAACCCCTTAAGAGAACAGGCCAAGTCAAGAGAGACCGGAGAGATATAATAACACAAATTTCCCTTTAACAGACTGTGAATCATAAGCCACACAAGCCAGCATGGGCAGCCCGGAAGTTAATGTTCATGAGTAAAAGCACCTTCAGGTTCGAGAGAGCAGCATGACTTTTATAAACCATCTCACTGACAGGTGGGTGTGAAATGAAGCAGACTGAGCTCATGATGGCCGCGCCCTGAGTCACAGCAGCAGAGCTGCCAGGGCCAAACTATTTTAAAGCAAAATGGGACACTTTTCAAATCAATCAATCACAGACTGCTTGTGTGCAAGTGTACCATTGTGAGTTTGTTTCCAGTAAAAATTAATAAGAAAAGCCTATTTCTCTTTTTCAGAGACTCGCTTAGTTTTGCTGAAACCTGGCAACCCTACACACCAGCATACATTAGCTGAAGGCTACGTCGACATTACAAGCCACATTACTCAATTCCTATTTTTTTTTGGGTCAGATCAGATTTGCATGTCATCATAGGTTCACATTCAGAATTACACGAGACATTTATCTGACTCTAGTGTGGACAGATCTGTCCTTTGAAATAAATAAATGCACCTTTGCTCTTGCCATCTGGGTTAAAACATGTCATATTTGTGCGACTGCTCATTCACAAAAAAAAAAAAAAAAAAAAAAAGATATAACCAACTCTTGTGGTTTAGCTCTGGAGGACAGAAAGCAGTCAGTCAGCAGTGTGTGTTGAGGTCCAGAATGAGGAAGAAAGCCAGACACCTCACTTTAGCCGTTTTAGCAGCTGTTGCTAGTGCTGCTATGAAATCGCTGCAGTGTCTGTGCTAACTGATGACATCATGGCCTACACAAAGTCACATGCAGTCCGATCTGTTCGTTCTCATTTAGGTCACATGACCACATATCGGATACATAACCATATATGAAAGAGACTATGATCTGATCTTAATAAATAAATAAATAAATTAGATTTTTTGCGTTCAGAGAGCCCTGAGTCAAACTGAGTCACTTCTGGCTGGTAATGTAAAAGTTAGCCTATGTGCTATGAGCGGGTCTTCGCTAAATTAAGCTGTTAGATTTATACCCAAGTAAAAGGTGCTTTAACTATGTATTAGTGACAGGATGCACACACGTGTTTTTGTAAGTGTTACATTTTCTAAAAATTTGGATTTTATTTCTCATTATGTCACATTAAAGGTGGAAAAATGGCTAATTTCTAACATCAATTTTAAATGAGCTATTAAGATTCTTATTATTTGCTATTATGTTACCAGTAACTATTAACTAATAATTATTCTAAAGCTTAGCTTAAACACACAGGGTTAAACTGTACGTCTCCTACACAAGGCTTCGTGCACAAACTAACGATTTAACAGATTCATATAAACTCATATGACATAAAGTGTAAATAATTAAGAACAGAAATTAGATACATCCATTATAGAGCAAAAAGAATAACCAAGAAAGGAATACAGGGAAACAGTAAAAGAGTTGTACAGGAGTGATCTGTAGTGGAGCGAGTGCTTACATGGTCTGGGTCCAGCTGACAGTGGCGTGCCAGACTGTGTAGTAGTCTCTGGATGTAGGGTTTGAATACACCATGCAGTGCCGGATCGCTCGTCTTGTACAGATGCTCGCCCAGTCGGTACCAGAAGTTAAAGGATATTTCCACCACCTTATTGGCAACAGAGACATTCAGTGTTCACATCACAAAATCATACACAAACTTTATCAGAGGCAGAAAGTTAAATCCATTCACTGTTTAAGGCTATTTTGGTCCTAGAAGATTTAGTAAAATTTTAGCAAGTCCTTATGCAGAGAGACTTACACCATCTTAATAAGCATCTCAAAGCTCTAACATTTACTGCCTGATTTGCGTCAAGCATCTATAGTAAATTATCAAAAAAAAAACTACTAAAAGTGTCTAATGAACACTGAAATGTGTGTAACTTGCAAGTTGTTAGTTTAAATGTAATGCCTTGTACAAAGCAATATTTATTTGTGCCAAACTTCTCCACAGGCAAACCAGTAGGTGGCAGTGTTGCACCAATCACTTAAACTCAAAAGAGGGAGCAGTAATTATTTTACAAAAAAAAAAAGGCAATTTACAGAAGAGGCAAGAATTTTGTATTTTCTATAAACGTGGAGTGTTTTTTTTACATTGTAAACATTTTAGGTTTTACTGTAAACATTTTAGTTTTAAAAGTGTGACAATTTGATCATTCTAATTTATTCATATTTCCTCATATTTCTAACTCAACAATTGCAATTTTGCAACACTTACAATACGATGCAGGATGGCTACAGTCAGAATGTGCGTGTGTAATACTAACCTCATATTGAGGATGTCCAGCACATATGAGCAGCAGCTCCAGGGTGCGCAGGTCACCCATACCATGTCCTGGACTCCTGACTATAATTTCCAGAAATGTCTCACACAGCTCGGTGAAAATGCGGCAGTAATTCAGCACCCTGCACGTGTTTGTGCAAAACATGGAACATACATTTTACACACTACACAAGCAAACTTCGACATGTAGAATTCCCATAAATAAAGTGTGTGTGTATGCAGTAGTGATGCATGCTATGTGCTGCTTTACTTGTCGAGGTCCTCTCGGGCCACAGCCATGTGATACGCTGTCTCTAGTGTTAACACACCCTGGAACAGTTGCATGGCAAGTGCCACATGTGTATCTACATTCTCAATGGCATAGAGGGCTGAACATACACAGTCGGACGCAGCTTCATGCAGGTTAGTGGGAGACTCGTCCCTTTGCTGTAAATAAAAAGAAGAGACAAAATTATCCTTAAAACACCACAAAAACAGACTGAAGAGGCAGAAGGAAATTTTTTAAAGAACATTGCGGGAAATAATTACAAGTCTACAGTCAGATCTTGATCAGAGCTGTACCTAACAATTATTGTTATTGTTTAAAATTATGAATCTATCCCTGGTATAACCGTTATACAGGCTGCTCAAAAACTAGAATATAAAAGGCATCAAAGAAAATCAGTAGGATTTTAGCATTAAATGGTCTCGCGCCGCAGTACCTGAGTGAACTGCTAGTGTCCTACAATCTGCCACGCCTACTTCGATCAGAGGATGCAGGCTGCTTGTCAGTATTATGAAAACTACAGCTGGGGGCGGAGCTTTTTCTTACAAAGCCCTAAAGTTATGGAATAGTTGTCCTATTAATGTTCGAGACTCAGACACAGTCTCAGTGTTTAAGTCCAGGCTAAAAACCTATTTATTTAATCAAGCATTTTTATAAATAGATTTGCCTTAGGTAAAGGAGCAGATCTGGGGGACTCATGGACGTAGAGTATTGGATGAACTGGTATGTTTAGATGCTGTCTTCCTCACTCTCATTGATTACTCAGGTTTGTTGAAGGTAAAGTGATTGTTTTGTCCCCCGTATGGTCTTTTTGTGATGTCTGTGGTGACTGAGAAGAGATCCACAAAATGACCATGAAGATGACCTTGGACTGGGCTGTCGTTGTGACTGCTTGTGAATACAAATACTCTAAGTCACTAAATTCAAAGAGTTTTATACTCAAATCAACAAAAGTTGACTAAGTTGCATATTTTTTTATAATACCTTAAGGCTGCTTTGTGACAATGACCATTCTTAAAAGTGCTAAACAAATAAAATAGAATTTATTTTCTTTGATAATTCAATCGGTCTATTAGTCTAGCAATTTTTTTTATATTTTTTTTTACAGTTAATCTAGCAATGATTTTATGGTTGTATGATTAATCCTTTTATGATCTTGCCAGTACATAAAAATCATATCAATAATCAGTTATTTCCAAGCATTTTCTCATTATAATATTTAAATTTAAAATAAAACATTTCCCACATAATTATAATTAGTTATCATCATTATTATTACTACTTCTACTACTACTACTACTAATAGTAATGAGTTCAGCAGCCATGTGAGGAGCACATACAATGACAATTTATAGAGAAAACTTATTTTTATTGATAAAAAAATACTTTGTACACAGCTTTGCCTCTTCATGAGACCCCAAAAACCCACAAAATAAAATTAGTGACATTTTACTGTATAAATACTTAATTTTTGCTGTATTCCTTTTAGAAATGTCATATGGAAGTCAATGCATTTATATGATTATAACGTAACTGATTATAAGTAATGTTGGCAAGTCAGTGCAGCCTTGATTGCTTCATTTCAAATCGATTGCAATGGTGTACAGAGGCACAGATAGGAAAATTGCAGCACTGTCCAAATACCTATGGTCCTGGATGTAGCACAACCCATCAAGGCCAACAATTAAACTAAACATCTACACAAATAGGGAATTTGATTACCTTTCCACAGCACACTTGAATATCACACTAACATATCCACCAATTACGCAATAAAAGGCCAAACAGATGACCCACTCTCTCTACACGTGTGTGTGTGCGTGTGTGTCAGTAAAGAACTCTACGATGTGCTGAAACAGTTGGAGATCAAATGATATAAACTGGGTCCATGCACATTTTTATAAGCAAGTTTTCCATGACTGCACAAATCAGTTGCTAAAACTCCTGGTTTTAAGCCATGAGTTTTCACTCTAAAAATTATTATTTTATTGCTCTTTAAAGAAGTTCCTTTAAAGCAGAGATGTTTTTGAAAAGCATCTTTTGCTTATGCCATATTTTTGTATGTGCTAAAGACTTTTGCACAGAACTATATGTAAAACAGCTGTTAGGTTATACTGAGCTTGCTGGAGAATACGAGTTCTTCTGGTAACTCTGTCACAATCGCTTCTTTCTATTTTTATGCAAATCCCAAAAGCGTACATTAGATTCTTTTTGTTTTCATCTGAAAACTGGTCTGTTTTGTACTATATTTTTACAGCCATGCATATATTCTTCTGTAATGTTATTTTTTATTTATTAATTCTTAGGTTATAAATGGAAATACTAAATGATTTTGTACATAATTATGCAGACATGATAAACAGGTATAACAAAATTAGTACAGCATATAATATGGTACCTAAGACCTTTGCACATACATACGCATATACACACACACACACACACACAAGGCATTTGAAAGGCTCTGCTTGATCAAATGCTAACTTCATTTTGACTGACGTGTGTAAGAACAAGATAAATTATCTGCATCGTGTAGAACTGACTCCATGGTTGAGTTTTATTTGATAATTGAACAGAATCAGTGAATTGAGTGCCAAGTGGGGGTTGATGATACTGTGGCCTTTACTAACGCTCCTCTAACAAATTTGTTTTTATTCAAATCTCCTCGCTGCACAACACTACATAATGCAAATATATTTTCCTGCTTAATACATTTAAGCTCTTCACATCCAGACCCATAAGGCCAACAGTAACTGGCCAGAGCAGCACAAAATAAGTTTCTGATAACAGCGTCTAGTAGATAAGTAGGCAAAAGTTTGTGCACCACACCCACGTGATTTTTCCCCAAACTCTGCTATAGCATTACATTTTGTCTTCGGGGGAGGGCCCGAATTCTTATCCAGCATGACGACGTCCCTCGGAGATCTACAAAGCATCTCCATGAAGATACAGTGTGTTAAGGCTGGAGTAGAAGAATTCAAGAGCTCTGACTAAACTCAACCCCACTGAACTTTAAGGAAGAACTGGAGCATCCTGAGCTCACTAACGCTCCGGTAGCTGAATGAATGAACAACAAATCCTATACACACGCTCTAACATCTGGGAGACATTCTATACAATTTTTCCGGCAGTGTGGGACCATATATGGGTGTGCATATACTTTAGGGTATATAGTCCATACATAATGATAATTTAACATGGGATACAGCTATGACATCTAAACAGCGGTTAATGAGCAGGATTTAATCAAGTACTGTCACTCTTACTGACACACTTTCACACACATTACCACAAATTAGGCCAGATGTATCTGGGGACACCTGATGATACTGACAATCACCTACACAGTCCGATTATTAAGACTGCTAATAATTCAGAATATTTAAATGTCTGTTATGTCAGCGGGCCTAAAGGATGTCAGTGGTTCTGGTATGTCGTGCTACGCCTCCCCTTTTCTCCTGTTCTGTATCCCAGACAAACCTCAATACCTCAATAACCTGCTGTCTGAACTGCAGAGCTTTCAGAGTTGCTGAGCAGACATAGATGCAAATGTCTAAATTCACAAATCATAATCACAGATTTGTATTAGATAAATGGAGCGTCAGGGCACCTTCACTATACACAGCATCAATAAGCAAGTTGTCAGTCTGGGGCATATGTTCACTTCACTTGTGTTGATTTCTTTACAACAAACTTCATTACAGATAACTTGGAACATTTATTCCATTTGCACTAAATCTAGAAGTACACATATGCAAACCCCTTAGGGTGAACTTTAAGACATTAAAAATTGAGTATCTGTAGAACTTACCAGCACTTGGAACAGAACCACCAGCAGCTGATTAGTGGCCATGAAGTTGCTGTCCAGCACACCCAGGTTAAACCAACTGCCTAAGCAGCGGAACACTTTAATGAGCATCATCTCATTTCTTCCAGACTTCTCCACGCATGACATCTGGTTAGGATAATAATATATTTTTTTGTGATTTTTTTGTGTCAAGTGACATGACAGATTTTATGCAGCTGCAAACAATAAGAGCTGTGAATCATGGGTAGACTGTGTATTCAATTAGATTTTTGGTGCTGTGATTTTCAGATAAATACAACAAATATTTATTGTCTGATTTGTCTCAATCAGCTATGTTTCTAACAGATATTAAAGTATTAAAATTAATGAAAGTACCCAATAAACATAGCAATGCTGTGTGACTTGTAACTGATCATAAACTCGAAAGAAGAAGCAGCTAAAATCTCAAAAAAAAAAAACCGCAAATAGTATTTTCTGAAAACTTTGCAGAAGATAAAAAAGGTCTAAATTTTATGCAAGCATTGTGGTATATTTTAAAGGATTTTTTAAATTATTTTTGGCCATGTAACGTTTGTAGGTTTAAATAAATTCTTTAAAACATGTGACTTAATTCTGAATCAAAAACGAACTCATCAAAATCAATGAATCTGATCGACCAACAAAAGATCAATAATCATTTAAAAATCACACAGCTCTATAGCCAATGCCAAACAGGTAAAATTCTCTATTATGACAGACTAAGATTAAGGAATCTTCCAATCAAATGAAAAGACCGTGGCAACTTTAATTTTTTTTCCAGGATTTTATATATTCTATGATCTTTATTTTATGTTTTAAACACAATTTCTCTATATCAGAATACATCTGTACACTCTTAAATATTACTATTATTAAATATTTTTATACAAGCCCTTTATCAAACATCAGAATATCTGTTATAAGGTGAAGTGGTTTACTCTCTAAAATGAGAAATGATGAACAGCAGCATGTGTCATGACTGTATGTGATTAACATGCCACAATATAAAGAGAAGACTGCGGTGTAGGTGCGTGGGACTCACCAGCAGAGTGACCACTGTGGTGGAATAGAATGCGAGATCCTCTATGATTTCTGTCCGCCGGTTAGCACCTATCCTCAGCAATCGACTGTGCACTTCCTCCGGCAGCACCGTGAGGATTTCAGTCAGAAAAGGCATTGCGGTCACATCATTACCGTACCTGAGGAGAGGAGAAAGGAGGGGGGAAAAAAGGGATAATTTTACCTTAACAAACACATTCATAGACTGACATCACACCATCTGTCTCAGTGGTGTCCCTCTAAATCCCTTTATAACTGTAACTGACTAATGAGTGAAATATTTCAGTGACTATCATCAGACTACACATTTCAACTCTACTGAATCAATTCTATGTTTATAATAAAACAAACTACAGTGAAACCTCAGATTGCGAGTAACATGGTTTGCAAGTGTTCCGCAAGACGAGCAAAAACGAATAAGCCTTGGTTTACGAGTACCATAAGTCACGCATGCGCTTCTTGTTTTGACGCTGTGCGTCACGTGATCTCAACTGAGCCAATGATTTTTTTCTCTCTCTTGCGCTGTGGAATTGTGGGTAATCATCCCCCCTGCTGGGTCTCAGTGTGTACTGTTTACTATAACACTGTGACGACGTGTGTGTGTGTAAAACATTTTTGTGTCTGTATTTGTGTGTACAGCGCGCGTAAAGCAAAAGGAAGTCTCATTAGAGAGTTAAAAGATCTATTTTCTCTCTCTCTCTCAGCCTGCACTTTGCAGCATGCTTCTTCCCCCCCTCCCCTTGCCTTGCCTTACACACACACACACACACACACACACACTTACTCTCTCTCTAACGGAAACTCTGCTCTGTGGCGATTCTTTTTAAAGGTAAAGTGCAGATTAAGTTTTTAAGATTTTTACTTTACAGCTGTGATTCCGTTAGTATGCGCTCACACGAGTGTTATTAGGGATGTTCTTTGTTAATTTTCCAGATAAAACAGGGTTTCCATTAATGTGTATGTGAAACTCAAATAAAAGAGGAGGAAGAGTTACTGTGTAAGACAAAAAGAGGTGGAGGGGAGGGAGCTTTACACACACACACGCACGCACGCACGCACACACGCACACAGCGCCTGCGCACAAACAGAAACACTTATCTGTCTGGATTTTTTTTTTTTTTACGGTAAAGTGCAGGTTAATTAGTTTTATTTTTACTATATATTTTGTATTAATCATTTTTATGCATTTATTTTTTTGGGCTGTGGAACAAATAATTTGCTTGGGGAAAATTTGATTTACGAGTGTTTCGATATACAAGCCCGCTTCTGGAATGAGTTATGCTCGCAATCCAAGATTATACTGTATTTAATACTTTTAACATGTTTTCTATCCACCTGCACAAGGTTACATGACTCTCTCAACCGAATCTTAAAATACAAAGTGATCCAGGTTACAGCACAGAGCTTTTTTTTTTGTACAAATGAGGGGTCCAGTGAGGGCGAAGGCTATAGTGCGTTCTCCGAGATGTGTGATGCCAGCTGACTGCATCTTTTCTTACTGTTGCTCACCTTACCAAATGTCTTTGGTGTTTAGAAAAAAAACCCAACTATAATTAACAGAGGAGCTTTAAAACAAAATCTCACAGTGATCTACAGTGCCAAGAAGGCACAGGATTCCTTAGGAGCTGGAAGAGGCCAGAAGAGACGATGGTGGAAGCAGGACCAGGGGACAGTTAAAATAAATATTTTATAAAAAATATAAATATAAAAAAAAAAAAAAAAACACCACCAAGAGGATTTGACAGGTTTTCCTTAGAATGTAGCCACCTGTTTCTAAGACAGCATTTAATTGGGGGCCAGGGGTAGCTCAGTGGTTAAGGCCCTTAACCCTCAACTGCTCAGATGTGTAATAAGATAAAAATGTAAGTCGCTCTGGATAAGAGCGTCTGCCAAATGCCTAAATGTAAATGTAAATTTAATCAACAGTAGCTTGGCTCTGTAGACCAGACCGTCAGCTCGGTCACACAGACAGAGGGGACCACATACTATTGGCCCCGAAATAACACAAACCCAAAGACAGAAGCGGTGTGGAACACGAAAAGAGGATGTGTGGAACTTATAAAGGAGAACGGTAATGGACAAAACCGAGAAATCAATGAATAAGTTCACACACAACACAAAACGCGGTGTCTTCATGCTTGGGTGCCTTGTTAAACCACTCGTTAGTGAGACTCTTCAGAAAATTAGTCTTCAGTTCACTAGGGAGCATAAAGACTGGAGTTTAGAGTGATGGGAAAAGGTCATGTGACTTGTGTGTTCAGATTGAGCCTATTTCAGAGTAGGGTTGGGTATCGTTTTTTTTTTTTTTCAATACCGGTGCCAAATCGATACTTTTAAAACGGTACCGGTGCCAAAACGGTGCCAGAACCGATAATTTACAAAAGCCACAAAATGATGGTGGATGACTCAAGAATACATTTTTATTGAACATAAAATTTAATGCTTAAAATTGAACAATATATTAAAAGTTTAAAGATTTATATTTTACATTATATAAGTAAACACAAAAAACAACAACAAAACATAAGCCACCTAACCCAACTACAATAACTAAACCTCTTCAAATTTGGATTTCACCATATTTGCCTTTTCTGGCAAAATACGACACCTTTCCTGACTTATTGCATGCCCTGCACAGGACATGCATAGCCTTCTTTGCAATGGTAAATGGGGTCACTGTTGTAGTGCTACTAGTACTAGCTGAAAAGACATAATTATAAACAGAATCCATGTTAAATAAGTATTTTACAAATACTAATGTAATCGTTTGACCATTAGTTAGCGGTGCCTCGCTCTGCTATTAACTTTATTCCGTGTGCCCTCCAACGTTTCATTAGATTTGATGTGTTTCCTCCTTTACACGCAACTGCTGTAAAACATTTGCTGCACGTCGCAGTGTTGAAATCCTTTCTTGTGAAATATAGCCACACTTACGACCGATTGGTTTTAGGCATTTTAACGAAAGTTTAATTTAACAAGCTAAGATAGCGGTAGACCACCTGTTGCCATCAGAGCGAGTGTAACGTTAGTTGCTGCATTCACGCGCATCTCGGATAGTCTCTCATTTACTGATGAGTCGTACTTTAAATTTTTTTATTTAATCTAATAAACTATTAATCTACAAAAATATATAAATCCAGAGAGCAAATATTTAAATTGACAGTTCAGGCATTTCAGTGGCACTGAAATGGCGCACCGAAATTCGCGTTCTGTTTCGGTTATATAGGTACCGGTGCCCAACCCTATTCCAGAGTGATGAGTCAGGGTAAGAAGGGTCAGGGTAAGAAGGGAAGTACATGAGGCGATGCACCCATCATGCACAGTGTCCACTGTACAAGCTCCTGGAGGCGGGGTTATGATCTGGAGGGGTCAAGTCTAGGCTCGGTAACAGTCTTTTTCCTTGTATGAGGTTAAACGGTCACATTTTCAGTCTTAGTCAATGTTTATGTGCCTGATCAAGTCTTTAGAAACTGATGATACTTACTTCTCTATAAGGGTGTGAACGCAGCCTTTCCATGACGGCATCTGCAGTGCAAGATCAGCAATCGCCAGGGCAAGCTGGGGGTCAAAACATACAAAAACGTGACTCAAAACACACGAACATGTGGCTCAGCAGATTTTTTAAAAATTGCAGCCCAAAATTTTTAATTTGGTTTAAACGCATCAGATATTTCACCTTCACTAAAAAGAATGATGCTGTCAGTACAATAATCATTCTTTAAGCTAAATTATCAGGAGATTACATTCCACTAGTCTTTTCAGCAGACTGGTACAGAGCTCAGTCAATCAGACTGAAGTTTGGAAAAGGAACTGCTTGTGAGGCTTTTACCTGTGTGATGATGACGGGTGAGAGGTCTTTGAGGTTTTCGATGTGGGAGAGGAGAGAGTCACGCAGGGCGAGGTGTGTCTCCTGGGGAAGCTCATAAAATGATGTCTGAATTTTCACTTTCATGGTTTGTGCAGCAAAGTAACACGACTCAACATCCTGCTTCAACTGTAAGAGCTGGTCTGCAATCTCCCAGGCATACATCTGTACAGGAGAGAGAAAAAGAAAAGTATAAAAATTAGTAGCTTGAAAGGCTGATTAGGTCTCTTGTAGTCAGAAACAACTTACAATTTATTTATGCTCATATCCACATAGAAATAGCATACATGAACTGTATCAGTCAGGATTTAGGCCCCATCACAGCACAGAGACAGCGCTTGTTAAAGTAGTAAATGACCTCTGACCTGGGTTGCGTAACTATGCTTGTATTACTCAACCTCAGTGCAGCTTGACACCATTGATCATAGTATTCTTACAGATTAAAAAATGTAGTAGAAATTAAGGGAACAGCCCTCTCCTGACTGATCGTTATCAGTAGCCTATGTAGATTTAAAATAGTGATTATTCTGCATGTTCTTTAGTGGAGTTTGGTGTTCCACAGGGTTCAGTTTTAGGCCCACTGCTTTTTCCCCTTTACACGCTTCTTTTGGGCAACATAATCTGTAAACATGGTATTAGTTTTCATTGTTATGCTGTCGACACACATACGTGCACTCGGCCGTGCCCCTTCCAAGAAATTTATTCACTCACTGCAGCGATGCAGACCGCAACAACTGTGATCGATCCACAGAGTACCAACGCATTTATGGTCCGTTCTATGCTTCTATTTTTTTTAAATTGAACATGTATTTCAGCAAAAGTAACAGTAACCTATTAGCTCCAACTCCATCAAAATCCACTCAGATTCATTTTGCCATTGTTGTAATACACTAAAAAACAAACCCTCAGAACAGACGGGCCACTGCCAGCTAGTGGTTTGGCGGTGGAACTGCACAGCAACAGAGAAACACCAGTGCACAAGTATAAATTTTTATATTTAGCATCATATTCTGTCAAAACAATGCTAAACTAAATATAAACTCTTAATTCCTTTCTGAAGTTCTATTTTAATTACTGTGTAAAAAGCCTTTTTCTGCCATTTTATAGATTACCATGTTTTACATTTTATTAAACCCAAGGTGTGTAAATTCAATACAATGCCATGAAAAACTATTTGTGCCCTCCCTGATTATTATTTTTCTTTTACATATTTGTCACACTTTAACAATTCAGATCAAACAAATTTTAATATTACACAAAGATAACCAGATTAAATACAAAATGCCGTTTTTAAAACTATGATTTCATTTATTAAGAAAAAAAAAGCTGCGCAAACTTACCTGGCCCAGTGTGCGAAAGTAAATGACCCCTAAACCTAATAACTTAGGTTGGGTCAGCCTTGTCGGCAACGACTGTAATTAAGTATTTGTGATCACTGGTCTTTCATATCTCTGTGGAGGAATTTTGGCCTACTTTTCTTTTGTTTTATTCAGCACGAACAGCCTGTTTAAGGATCTGATTCAGATTTAAGTTCAGACTTTACCCATCACATTCCAAAACCATATTTTTTGTTTTTTTTCTTTAAACCTTTCAGAGGTGGACTTGAACCACCACTGTCTCACTGTTGGTATGATGTTCTTTTCATGAAACACCGTGTTCAAACCTAATCACACAAATATACCACTTTAGGGCACATGATTGATGATTGTATTAATCACAGCTCATTTATTATTTCATAATTAAAATATGTATAAAGTGTAAAATTACTAACAGTATATTTATATATAATTTTATCATTTTATTCATGGCTGGGTAATAAAAGGCTGCTTGAGTAAAAGGAGAGGTGATGTTAGCAGAGGAATGGTGACCGGTACTTCCGTAGATCTTATAGCATGTTTTAAAATATAACCTAACTGTGTATTGGACAGATATCCTCCTCAGTGGTCATGGGAGATAAGAACGAGACTACAGTGGAACCTCGGTTTACGAGTAATGCGGTTTGCGAGTGTTCCGCAAGACGAGCAAAGATTTTTAATAAAAAAATTTACTTGAAAAACGAGCACTGTCTTGGTTTACGAGCATCGAGTCCATGTTTCACGCATGTGCTTCTTGTTTTGACGCCGAGCGTCACGTGATCACAACTGAGCCAACGGTTTTTCTCTCTCTTGCGCTGCGGAATCGTCTCCCCTGCTGGGTCTTAGTGCTCGTCTTTTACTGGTATAATCAACATCCGTTCGCGAGTGTACTGTTTACTATAACATTGTGACCCCGTGTGTGTGTAAAAACCTTTTATTTTGTGTTCGGAAGCGCGTGTGTACAGCGCTTGTACTGTTTCTTATAACAGGCGTGTGTGCGTGCGAGTAAGGCAAAAGAAATTCTTAACACAGAGGTTAAAAACCCATTTTCTTCCTCATTGCGGTGTTTACGTGCATGCGAGCGTAAAAACCCCGTGAAACCCCATTCACAAACACACACGCGCGCACAGAAATGAAGGCAAGAGCCACACTCTGCTCTCTAAAGAAACTATGTCGTAAATCTTTTCAGAGGTAAGGTGCTGGGTCATTTGTTTGTTTGTTTTACTTTACAGCAGTGATTGTTAGTTTGCGCTCACACAAGTGTCATTAGCGATGTTTATTGCTAAATTCAGATAAAACAGTGTAGCGGGAGAGACGTTGATTTATGACCCCTGTTTACGGGAGTGCAGTCCAGTGTGGGAGATGCATTGTGGGTAATGCAGTCCAGCGTGTGTGAACGCAAATGCGAGATGTAAGTTAGGATATAGAGCCTGAATTTTGTTCTTCAGTAGTTTTTTTTTTTGTTAGATTTAAGTGCAGGATCCACCTGAAAGTTTGTACTATAACCTGACAATGCAGAAAATAAAAGAACGGGCATCGACCAGTTTGTCCATCTCATCATTACACGAGCATGAATTAACGGGCTGTTACGCTGTTGCGAGCAATATAAAAAAAAGCGGAGAAGCTTTAATAATTTAGAGGAGAACAACAGTCTTTCCGTTAATGTGTGTGTGTGTTTAAACAAGAGAGAAAGTTTTAATGTGTAAGATGAGGAGGGAGAGACAGGAGGGGCTGAAAGCAAGAGTCTCCACTTACTCTAGCCACGCAGCGCCTGCGTGCACAAAGGGAAGCGCTTATCTGCCGGGATTTATTTTTTACTTTTTTGAAAGGTAAAGTGCAGGTTAATTTGTTTTATTTTTACTTTATATTTTGTATTAATTATTTTTATGTATTTATTTTTTTGGGCTGTAGAATGAATAATTTAAGTTTTCATTATTTCTTATGGGAAAATTAAATTTGGTTTATGACCGTTTTGGAATACAAGCCCACTCCCGGAACGAATTATGCTTGTAATCCGAGGTTCCACTGTACATTTATAGAGGGTGATGAGTTCTCGTTCATCCAATTGACTAAATCTCTGTCCCCTTTCCCACACTGCCATCATGTGGCCATAAACCATAACTTTGCCTTATGGAAATAAATCTCATGTTCAGGAAATCCCGGGCGCCATTTTGTCCCAGAACTGTTTTCCACTGTATTAGATTGTGAACTCTATTTTGTTGCAGATTTTCTAAAATTAGGATTATTCACCATCAGGACAGCTTTACAGGACAGACATCTGTCATCATGCGGACTGATTCATTAAATCCGGTGAGGCCGACTCATTTCTCCCACATTAACTTTTGATTGAATAGAGTAAAAGGGGAAAACTTTTTCCTCCCCAGCCTAGAGTTTGGCCTACATAAGAGCCACGCCCACTTTAACCCTTTATTGCTTAGACCTGTTCTGTTTCCCGGGATGGGACACAGTAAACAAGACTCAGCTGTTCCTGTTTATTTCCCTCTGTTTGGGTGAAAAATGCAGAGGGGTATGTTGACTACATTACTTTACTATAAGTCAAACTTTCCAACACAACACAAGTCTTAAGTGCACATTAACAGAAAGCATTGTTAAATCACAGCACCTACACATGTATCAGTCGTCCCATATTGACATGCTGACATGACTTTTTTTGGAGTCAAACAACTTTTTTTTTTGCATTTTTAATCACAAGCTTGCAGCAACACTGTTTTCTTGAAGTAGGAGGCATCACACACTGCTGAGATGTGCAGACTCTCGCAATAACGGCTTTGTAAATCTAACCAGGATTGCACAGCGTTTCCTCAACTACTTCAGAAAGGATAAACTGTTGTTAAACTGTTTTGCGTTCTTCTCACAGCATGTGAGATACGTAGTGTCAGTAGAGTTCTGGAGAAACCCAACAGCTTCTGCGATTCAGCACCTGACCGTGGTGTGAACTGGTCTGTTAGCGTTTAGTTATCAGATGTAGCTTAAGAACATCATGATTGACCTGCCATGAAGGGCGTGTGAAAGGACAACAAGAGTAGAAAGGAACTGTGGGGTAGAAATGGTGTAATGGGTTTTTCAGGGTAAAACAGCTAAGCAGCTGTATGGACACTGGCTGCTGGTATTTTAAGGATTACAGTTGAAGTACAAGTGTTTTCCCTGCAACAGTTTAACAGAACAGGCCATGTCAACAAGACCACCGCCCCCCACCCGAGGGAAAACGTAGATGGATATGTAGCCTCTATATTTAGCAACCCAGTGGAAAGTAGGCTCTCTGCTTCCTTATACTCACTAGGTTGAACATAACACCTCCAGAAAGACAGGTGACAACCCATGGTGATACTTATTATTTGTTAAAATATTTAAGTAAAATATTAAGTATTTTAGGCTAAGGGAGTAAAACATTGTGAGAACAGCCACAAACAGACCCGAGACCTCTGTCTGGGTAATGAACCAGCTGGACAATGGGCAGCTCCACAGTGGGGTGATTAGTCCACAAAGCCAAAATTTCACAGTTAAAATATGCTGCAATGTAGGAAGTCTTTAGGCCTGGAAAAATAATACTAAAATAATTTGATAAGAAGTAGTAAACCACACTTAGGTGATGAATGAATCACTTCTTTCAGGCTCCTATACTCAATGGTATGTGGTATCTGTATGCTACGATAACATTATGCTAACCCTGCTAACAGATGATGCTGTTGTTGGTACTTCCAGATCTTTAAGAAATGTTATACTTATTGTGGACCTTGAAACTAATTAAACAATAAGTTACCCTATTTAGCTTTTTTTTTTTTTTTTTAGAAATGTACTTATGTAAATGAACTATAAATGTATATGAAAAGTATCATTAAAGAAGTAGACTATATTCATTTGTAGAAACACCTTTAGCAGCGACTACATCTTCCAGTCTTTTCAGATAAGTCTTACATTTTTAGGCTTTCTTCTGGTTTCTCCACAGCGGACAGGCCTGGGCTTCAGCTGTTCCTAATTAACGTCATTCAGGATCTTCTTGTCCTGATGCAGTCCTGGCTGTGAGCTTCAGGTCGTTGTGATCCTGAAGGTGAACCGTTTTATTTTTCCACAAGGACCACTCAGCACATTACTGTAATCACTCTTCACTCTGCTCTAACATGCATCACCACAAGTAAGGTATTAGCCAACCAATGAGCAGTACCAGATATTGACAGATATAGTGTTACACTTCACCTCATCAGACCAGTCTTTTTACTCAGACAAGGCTTTAACTCAGGCGGGGTCTAGACACCACCATACAAGCCTGACTGATGGCAGCATTTTAGCAGTGAATATTTAGCATATTATACTGAACTTCTGGGTTATTGAACAGATTAAAATCAGTCACAGGATTTTCCCCCCCCCCCAAGCTCATTTCCTGTACAAGGAGCGAATCATGACCCAAAGTTATCTTCAAACACAAAAGGTTTACATGGATGCTATTCTTCCATTTAAATCCAATCCTACGATGAAATAAAAATTGTTTGTTTTGCAGCGCTCAGAAGCTTGTGCACTCTGCACAGAATCGATTATATCTGAAGTAGATCGTCATGGCTGATCAAACTGAAAACCCGACGGTCCTGGTCACTAGCTAATCGACCACTGAACCTCTAATATAAATGTAATAAATTATTTACAAATCGATTTTTGAGCCAACACGGAGATACGTTAATCAGCAAGAATTTGGATTCATAACTGAATTGATTCTTCCCGTCTCTAGACAGCAGGCAGACAGCTGACAACGTACTGTAGGGTTTCAACCTTTATGGTCTTGACAAGAAGTTGGAAAGTTTTCAATAGATGGATGGATCAGCCTAAAATGCAGGGCAAAGCAAGTGCAGCGTGAGTAGGTTTTTCTCTCAATAAATTAAAGATTCTTACACAGCCTGGTCACTGCCCATCAGGCACTAATAGACAATGCACTGCCGCATTAATGGTTAGAGCTCACATGACAGTTTAGAAGGAGGAGGGGCTTTAAAACTGCTCCCACCAACTCTTCCCAATACTCACTGAACATCCAGCTGATTTAAAGTAAATTGCACTGCAAAGTAAGCAAATTTCTCATGAAAATGGATGAGAAGGATGTTTGGACACCCATTTTAAAAATCTGTCCATCTGCCATCTGTAATCGAACAACCTGAAAAAACAGGTACAGGAGTGGTATAGCACGAGAGTGGTGTACTGAGAGGTAGTAAATACAGGAGGATGCCAGCTGCCATAAAAAGAACAAAGGCGTACTGACAGTCGCACATGCTCTGCAGAGAAACACTGTTTTAAACTGTAAAAATCAGGAGGATCTGTACTGTGAAAAGCAGTACAGATCCATGGGGCAACATGGATTAATATGATAAATAAATAAACTGCTTATACAGAAGTCCTGTTGGTGTGTGTTGATAGTGTGTTGTGCATTTGGGTTTTCTGATATGTCATGTAGAACCAATATTATTGGTCACACACAAAAAAAGAAATGAGATCAACCACAAAAAACATGTGATATTGTGAATTGGTAGTATTTTTTAGCCTATGGTTAGATCATCAGTCACTTCAGCGCTGTAATTTCAGCAAAAGAGAAAATATGATCATAAAAATATTCGGTTCAGCTTTTCTAATTAATATCTATTGGTGCAGGTGTTCGTTTACATTGAGCAAGTAGCACATTAGTAGATTATTTTAAAGTAGATTACTAAATCTAACACAAATGTTCATAACATCACTTTACTCAACATTTTAATTTCACTTATGGTGCAGATTAAACCTTAGGCAGATATTTAATCAGAGATTTTTGGGAGAATGGTCCTCCAAAGTATAAAATATAAAGCTATAAATTGAAAGAGCAAGTTCTGACCAATGTACAGACGAAACCTTTCATTGATTTATATAGAAAAACTCAATCTCACATCATTTTTCAAATGAAAAAACAAACAAAAAATAGGAACCAGTTTTTTTTTAAATTCCCTATTGCACCAAAAGCTAAGGAATCACAAAATAATTAATGGTATATATCCTTCTGGAGAATTTTAACACCTGTGGGAAACACTGTATTATCATGTGGAATAAAAATAACTGCTTTTTCCAGCAGTACTTTATTCTTTCCTGTGTTTCCTGGATATATGGTTTGAGTTCTCATAAAAATAAATAACTTCCGGTATAGACCACACCCACTTCTGTGGTAAACTACTATAAGGAATGTATAATATAATGCACACCACACAGACACATGCACTGCTTTACACCCTCACGTGGGTCATATTTCGAGGCATTTATACAGGAGGTCATTTATTGAACTTTAAATGGCAGGTTTTTATAGCTTTTAAATGAAGGTGTGAATGTCTGCAGTAAGACTGACACTAGGGGGCGTGTTCGGGCTGAGGAGGTGTGCAGCAAGAAAAAGGCGGCATTAGACACGGTTTCAGTAAAAACAGCAATGGTGACACACACACACACACCTGTTCGGCTTCATACTGTCACTGAGTAAACACTTACATTACTCCGTTTCCTGTTTTCATACACACGGTACAATTCCTACAGTTAATTAAACTTTATTAGTAAAAATCACGTTTACTCTGTGAATAACTCATCATCACCGTGTGCACGAGGGCCGGTCCGGTCCGGTCCGGGGGGAAATGTTCAGAGCTTGAGCTGCGTGTGTCAGTGCTACTCTGTTCGTTAGCATACAGCTAGCATGTTTACCTTAGTCAAATCACACAGAGTTAGTTTCTGACGGAACCCAGGCCATGTGTGGCAAAAACAACAACATTTTAATACAATTCCAATTCTAACCCTAAGCAAGAGCGGTCTGAGTGTGTGTATTCACACACACACACACACACATTGCGCCCGGTGTGTGCAGCGCGAGCCGCTCACTTTAGCCACCATGCTAACTGAGGAAAAAACTCAACACTAAAGTACACACGCGCACACACATTGTATCTCTCTCACACACACCGCGGGAAGGAGTTAATCCGCTATTCTAAAGGGTTATACACACGTTCTGTGTAATAATTTAGCGAGGCGCTGCACAGGCCCGTGTGAGAGTGAGTGAGTGTGAGTGTGTGTTCAGCTCACCGATCTCTGCAGCTCCCCCAGCCACACCGAGGCTCGCTCCTTCCCGGTGGGATTCGGGTCGTGATAAAGCGCCTGTACAGCCTGACACACCAGAACCAGCGAGGGTTTCCCTCCGTCCATCGTCTCCGCCGTGTCCACACACACACACACACTACCGAACTACAGAACTAGCTTTAATCAGCAGAAGGACAAGCAGGCCTCGCTCTCTCACACACTGAGCGCCATCTCAAACAGACGCAGAGAGAACCTGTGCGCTTCACAAACACATCCGGGCAGAAACCGGCGCCGCGGAACTTCACTTCCTCACTCATCGGTCTTTCTGTTTTACTCTTATCCCTTTGTTAATTCTGATCAGGTTAAAGCAATACATCATAATAATAGTAATAATATTAATAATACACACCTCATCCAAATGTCTAGAAACAGCGTACTAATGTAAATATTGCAGATATATACTAAACAGAGTGTGTTGCATTCGGCTGAGAAATTCGAACTTGTAATTCCGACAAGTGAAAATGGCAGAACACACTCCGTCAATTCGAAATTCTCCACTCGGACCTCGGGCCAGTGTCCCCGGAGCTGCGAGTGCGCATGTCAGACCTCACCTGCGCTCATCCACTCACACATACCGAAATACGCAATATGACAATCTTATTGTTTTAGTAAACAACCTATCATTTACTCTATACTCGCGTTACTACCCGCCGTTGACGGTTAAATAGTTTGTAGAAAGAGTTAAAGCTAAAATAATCTGATCAGTTTTAATGTAACCAGTTGAGGTAGAAGCCCACTGCATGTCTGCCTGCAACACAGATAAACCCCGTCAATTGTTTTGAACTGTAATCCACAACATTTTGTTTGGTTTGAGAACATTATATGGTATTGGTTTCCACTGGATTGGTGACTTAGTAAATTGTGCAAAATTACTGTCATTTCATATTATTGCAATCAATGAGAAAGTGGGGATCTAGAAAAGTTTATATGTTTACGCCTTGTTTACACTAAGTTGTCCTTCTTTGGTGGTCAGACAAATACACTCCCTGTTCGGTAATCGGAGAGTGAATCACAGATGAGAAATGGAAAAAGTAGATAAAAGGATAAAGATGAAGTTTTGTCTTAAAACCACTCCAGCGTGTTAAAATTCACTTATACCACTTCAGCGCTGTTATTTCAGCCAAAGTGAAAATATGAACTAATCCCAGTAAAAATATTCACTTTATCTTTTCTAATTAATATCTATTGGTGCAGGTGTTTGTTTACATTGAGACAGTAGCGCATTAGTACTCAACATTTAGACTTGACTTATGGTGCAGATTAAACTTCAGGCAGATATTCAATCAGAACTTTTTCCAAAGTATGAAAAGTAAAGCTATAAACTGAAAGAGCAAGTTCTGACCAATATAAGGACAAAACCTTTCATAATATAGAAAAACCCAATCTCACATAATTTTTCAAAGGAAAAAAACAAAAAATTAGGAACCAACTTTTTCAAATTCCCCATTGCACCAAAAGCAAAAGAAGCAAAAATAATCAATGGTATATATCCCTCTGGAGAATTTTTAAGACTAAGGTTTGGTCTGGATTATAACAATTGTTATGATCTGTTGTATACATTTTTATAATTTAACATTTTTCCACTTTTTTCCGCGTTTTAATACTGTAACCAATTTAGAAAACCATGTTGAACTTTAAGCATATGTAAATGGATTAAATTATTGCTTATTTTTTGCAGCAGTACATCTACAGTATGTGAAGTTACATTAAAAGTAGAATATAATAGTAATAACTATAGTAATAGTTCAAAAAATTTTCTCCTTAATTTTTGTGTTTAGCTTCCTGTTAAATGTGTTCACATAAATGCATAAAAAGTATCGTATTTCAGTGACACCTACTACAAAGCTTCAGTCACTTTTGTTTTGACTTACACTTATCAGTGTACAGTATATTACGTTTTCTTGCCTCCCACTGCCAGGGTTGGGGGTTTGAAGACGCCAATGTGTTTGTGTGTGTTTTGTGTATGTGTGTGTGTGTGTTGGGGGTAAATGTACATTATAGACAATGGATAGATGAACAAATATACATTAAATACATTAAATTTGTCAGCACTAGCTGCAGTTATTACAACACAGTGTAACTGTGAAAATTAATTCATTAAAAATTGTATTTAAAAAAAGAGTTACATTAAATCATTAATGTGTTGTTAAGAAAATGCTGTTGATTTAGGTTTTCCAGTTGGAAAGGATTTGTAGATATGAACCAGGTTTGAGTAGACAGTACTAGCAATTGTAATAAATCATCTACTGCCATCTAGTGGAGAAATAAGCACTTTAGTAAGCACTTTTGTAAATCGCTCTGGATTAGAGCGTTTGTCAAATAATGTAACTGTAAATGTAAATAATGAAACAACTTTTATGAAAAATGATATTGTGGAAATTAGTGCACACTCATTCACACACTACGGGCAATTTGGGAACGCCAATTAGCCTAATCTGCATGTCTTTGGGAGGAAAAAGGAGTACCCGGAGGAAACCCACCAAGCACAGGGAAAACATGCAAACTCCATGCACACAGGGCTGGGAATCGAACAGTGCTAACCACTACACCACCGTGCCAACTAAACCAGCTGATTCTAATTCTTACAATTCTTCAGCCAAGATAGGCTCAAGCTAATTGTCCATGTTGTCTTAATACTTTTGGTCAGCACTGTACACTGTAAAAAAAATAAAATAATTTGTACATTTTACGGTAAAAAAAACGGCAGCTGTGGTTGTCAGAAGTTTACTGTAAGCACGGGGAAAACATACAAACTCCATGCACACAGAGACGGGATCGAGCCAGGAATTGAACCCAGATCCTGGAGGTGGAAGGCGACAGTGCTAACCACTACATTACCGTGCTTGCTACACAATTGCTATTGTTGTTGTACTATTTTTTTTTAAATTATGAATAACCACAGTGAATTTATTCAGCAATTCTGTGAAAATATCATCGCATCGCACTAGCTGGGAGCTAAAAGAGATAGAAGTTACATTGCTAAGCATTCAGATTTTACTGTTAAGAAACTATTAAAAATACTTTTATACTAATTGATGAATACAAACCTGTTACATGTTTAATACATGAGCATCACCCACTATAACGATCTACAACACCTTCCTTTAGCTGAAACCCCCTAAAACAGAAAGAAGAACATTTGGCAATGAACGTATTTGCTGCATGACATTAACTCAATCGACAACCAAGAATGTTAATGGCTTCTCATAAATCAATATAACTGTTGCAATGAGAAACTGAACCAATACATATGCAAAAGACTATCTCTGCTTTAAGAAAACACATTAACAAATAATAGTATTGGCAATATAGAAATAGCCATAATAAACATTACTTTATCAGGTACTTTCAAAAAATCAAAGTGTCACTTAATGTGTCATTAATAGAGCTCACTGTTCATATCTTGGGTTAGGCCTGCAAATGCGACCTGACATGTTCTGTAAGGTGTGTTGCTGGCCTTGGTAGGTGACTGTATTGTGTGTTTTGGCAAGTCAGCAAGTGTGGATTCAGACTGTGGGAGGTGTATGTGTGATGAGTGTGGTGCAGCAGAAACACAGTTCGGTGTACGTGCAGTGGTATTTTGAACGTCAGTGTCCTCAGGTGTGAGCCCTGATGGAGAGGGCTATGCAACAGGAAGGATGTGTCGTCGGTTCCTCCTGTATGTTCTCCCATTACACTGTATTGTGTAAGATCAAGGGTTCTTGTTCACCTCCTTCACCACGCCGAGACTGTTGTATCCTTTTGGGGTTTGCATCCTGACAACTTGGCCCTCTGCCAATGGTTGTAGTGGACGACTTAGGGCATCATAATATCTCTTTTGGGTCATTCTCTTATGGTAGAGTTGTGCAGTTACTTTCTGGGCGTGTTTGGGAGCTGGTTCTAATTATTTTGAGTTAATGAGAATGGTTGACTGTGTCTGTCGTGACAACAGCTGTTATGTCGGGTCACATTGAATGTTTCTCATATTTAAGAGACTGAGGAATACGTTTGTCCCATCCCTGTAAGATTTCTCCATCAGCTCTTTGGCACTGCGGACCGCTCTTTCTGCCCAGCCGTTTGACTGAGGGAACTCTGGACTACTGGTGACATGGATAAAGTCCCACTGTTTGGCAAAGTCTCTAAACTGTTGACTTGTATACTGCCTAGCGTTATCAGAAATGAGCATATGTGTTGTGCCATGCACAGAGAAATGTCTCTTTAATTTTGTGATTACAGCTGATGATGTCATGTTACGAAGAAGGTCATCTCATACCAACCGGAGAATGAGTCTACAAGTACCAGGTAGTTTTGCCCACGCCATTTAAACATATATGTTGCCACGGTAGACCAAGGCAAGTCTGGAACTGGAGTTTTTAGTGGTTCTTTCTGTTTATGCGGCTTTGTGCTGTTACAGACTGAGCATGTGAGGATTTCTGCGGTGATATCAGCTGTCATCGTTGGCCAGAAGATTATACCTCTTGCTCTCTAATTGGTAGCATCCAGACCAGGGTGGCCTCTATGAGCTACGAGCTATGAGCTATTGTGATATATTCTCTCTGTAGTGAACGAGGAATGACTGTTTTGTGGCCTTTCATAAAAATTCCATCCACTAAAGCTAGTTCATCTCTATAGGGAAAGTATGGACACACAGCAGGACACAGGCTGTGTTCTTTGCTTGGCCAACCTCGTTGAATCACCGAGGTGAGAACCCGTAGCACCTCATCCTGAGCTGTTTGCTTTCTGAGTTTCTCCAGTCGAGTAGTGGAGATGTAACTGACGGACATGACTTCGAATGTGTCATTTTCAGTGTTTGGAGGAACTTCTGTGTTTGGATAGGGTATCTGCAAGATACATGTGTTTACCCTTCTTATACACCAGAGTGATGTCGTAACACTGTAATATGAACATCATTCTCTGTAAACGTGCTGGGGCTGTGTGAATTGGCCTCTTCAAAATTGTCACAAGAGGCTGGTGGTCTGTTTCGACAACTGTTGATTTCCCATACACATAATCCCTGAAATACAACTGCCAGCAGCTCCTTTTCTATCTGTGCATATCGCGTCTCTGTATCCGTGAGTGTCGAGGACGCATATGCAACCGGTCGCCATCCTGCATACATGCAGCACCGAGTCCAAAACATAAGGGCATCACAGTATTTACATCATAGTATGACAAAACAGGTGGGGTGGCGCCTTGAAGATGTCAAATGCATCTTGGTGCTGCTGCCAGCACTATGCAGTTTCTCTGTGTGTCAGCTTCCTTAAGGGTGCAGCTACATCGCTGAAGTTTGGGATGAACTTCCCCAGGAAATTTACCATGCCAAGGAAACATCCCTAGGAGCCTGCATCTCAGAGATTGCTTTTGTTTTTTAAAGATCCGCCTTTAAGCCTTTGCTGGTGAATAAATGACCTACATAAGTAACCTGGTCAAGGCGGAATTTGCATCTGGCAGAATTTAGTTTGAGCTTCACCTTCCGTGCTCGATTCAGCACTCAAATTCAAATTGATGTCATGTTCTGCACAATCACGGCCTCCGATGATGATATCAACGACAATGATTGCACAGGGGTATCCTGAAAACAGCTGCTCTATTGAGCGCTGGGACACTTCACTTGCTGAGTTTATGCCAAATGCCATACGCAGAAACCTATAGCGTCCAAATGGAGTGCTGAACGTAGTCATCATAGAATATTTGTGGTCCAGGCGTATCTGCCAGAAAGAGTTCTTTGCATCTAACACTGAAAATACAGTTGCCCCCGACATCTGGGACGCTACTTCTTCTACACTCTTTAAGGCAGTGTTGAGATCTTTAGGATTTATGCATAGTCTGATTTCTTGTTCATCCTTTTTGTGTGTCACGACCATGGACGAGACCCAGTCTGTTGGCTCGGAGACTGGTGTTATGACGCCCAAACTCTGCATGCGGTCCAGCTCTGTTTTGACACGGCCCTGCATCGCCAGTGGAATGCGATGTGCAGGGCGAGAAATGGTAGGGTGAGAAACAAGGTATTTTCCCAAAAGTCTTGGCAATCATTGAGATGTTTTTTTAGCAAAATTGAGACGAGCCTTAATGTTCTTTTTGCTTAAAAGTGTTTGCGCCTTGGAAATTTGCCATGCAGGCCGTTTTTGCCCAGTCTCTTTCTTATGGTGGAGTCATGAACACTAACCTTAATTGAGGCAAGTGAGGCCTGCAGTTCTTTAGATGTTGTCCTGGGGTCTTTTGTGGCCTCTCGGCCTCTCTGCGCTCTTGGGGTAATTTTGGTCGGCCGGCCACTCCTGGGAAGGTTCACCACTGTTCCATGTTTTTGCCATTTGTGGATAATGGCTCTCACTGTGGTACGCTGGAGTCCCAAAGCTTTAGAAATGGCTTTATAACCTTTACCAGACTGATGGATCTCAATTACTTTTGTTCTCATTTGTTCCTGAATTTCTTTGGATCTTGGCATGATGTCTAGCTTTTGTGGTGCTTTTGGTCTACTTCTCTGTGTCAGGTAGCTCCTATTTAAGTGATTTCTTGATTGAAACAGGTGTGGCAGTAATCAGGCCTGGGGGTGACTACAGAAATGAACTCAGGTGTGATAAACCACAGTTAAGTTATTTTTTAACAAGGGGGGCAATCAATTATGTTATCTTTGACTAATAGTTAACGGTTTTTGATGAGCAGAAACATTTAAGTGTGACAAACATGCAAAAGAATAAGAAATCAGGAAGGGGGCAAATAGTTTTTCACACCACTGTATGTGCAAAGTGACGAATCCTTCTTCATGCTCGGCCATGGAAGGGTGAACAGTATCAACGCACATGTCAAATCCAATGCCATCAACATAGAAAGTGTCATCATAAACAGGAAGGTTGTCCACTTCAAGTTCATGTACTGTCTTTTTGTAGTTTGTTTTCTTTGGAACACGCTGATAATGTGTTCTGCAACATTATTTAAAATGATTCATTTTCTTGCAACTGTGGCACGTCTGTCCGAACGCTGGGCATTTTTCTTTCTTTGCCACATGACTGTTCCCACAATTTTTGCAATTGACAATGGTGAGTGAATCGTTCTGTTCGTTTCTAGGCTTTTGCCTTGTGTACTTGTCCTGACCTTGTCCTGCTGGAAGCTGGGTGTATTGCATCCACATTAGTGGGCGTTTGAGGCATTGCGACATATTGAGATGGCTTTTGTAAGAGTTAAGTCTCTGTCCCTTAACAGTGTTTTCCTTAAGCCTTCACTTTTGATACCACATACTATCCTGTCACATATTAGCTCGCCTGTCAGCTTTCCAAAGTGGCATGCTTTTGCTTTAATCCTGAGATCACTGATAAATGACTCAATGGTCTTACCTTGTTCCTGATTTCTGGAGTGGAACCTGTGCCTCTGCGTTGTTTTGTTTTGCTGTGGATTGCAAATTTCACAAAACTTCTTTTTTAAGCATTCGGGATCCTCTCTTGTTTTGGCAGAAGTTATAACAGTACCATTTTCACCCGGCGTGCGCACCTCTGCCGCATAGACAAACGAACGCTCTCGTTCTATGGCCTCCGGTCCTGCGAGATTGAGCAGGATTACAGACCAGATGCTAGATCTGAAGCTGAATATTTTCAAGATTACTTGCTTTTTCAGCCCTTTGTTGCCCTTGTCCCAACATTTTTAAACCCTGTAACAGGCATCAAATTTAGATAAATGAGCTTATTTAAGGTAAAATTTCTCATTTTAAACATTTATGTTCTCAATGTTCTATTGTGATTCAAATGTTGGCTTATGTCATTTGAAAGGCTTTTAGCTTTAATTTTATTCAAACAAAAAAGTCCCAACTTTTCTGAAATTTGGGTTGTACATAGAAACCAGCTGCAATTTGTGCATGTAGTGGTCATCATCCATGGCATTGGTATTTATTTATTGTTTACCATTACTAAAAACGTACAATATTAGCCACCTGTGAGACAACATATGACATGTTTATTAATGGAGTAAAAAAATAGTGTTACTATAACATATAGTGTTACTATACCATCTCTACTCTGTTTGTGTCTCTGCCTGAATGTAATTTCCTCACTACTCCTAACCAGTTAGGATACCTCCGGAGCGCTCTTACGTTTTGGTGGAAAGAGTGACTTCCTGGAGGACTTCCGGTGGTGCAATAGGGATGGCACACGCCTAAAAGTTAAGCTCCGTCTTGTTTTTGCAATAAATCTTGACTTACACAACCAGTTCAAATATAAATAGAGTTTTTATAATGAGTACGCCAACGCGATATAAGAATACATCTAAAAATGAAAATACTTGAGAGAGGACAAAAAAACGATCACTTAGCCCTGCTAGACAACCTAAAGCTAGCCCACGAGCACCTGAACTTTCTGAAGTGATGAACAAACTGAAATCACTAAGAAGAGAGAATTAAGATGGGCATAAACAAACGAAAACATCATTGACAAAATTAGAGGATCAGTTGAGGATCTGAAATGCAAAATAAACGGTTTGGAGAGCAGCATTGGAGAGACCGAAGAGCGTATTGGCGTAGCTGAGGAGGCCGGGATGAGGCACGGAAGAGTGCTCCGATTTCTCCTGGAACAAGAGGCGGATCTCACGGAAAGATGCGAAGACTTAAAAAATAGACTTTGCCGAAATAATTTAAAAATATTACCAAGTTCCTGAATGCTGCGAAGGAGAAAACGCAGTGGGATTTGTAATAAATTTGTTTACTAAAGCTTTACAATTGCCTCAAGAAATGGAAAAGAGCACAGGTGCGAGACGTGATGAAACAGCTCAAGATGAAGAATGTGCGGGCACAGTGTGTCTTTTTAGATCAGGATCCATCTGGAGGCGGGAAATGAAAACCTTCCCTACGTTAATGGATGCTACTCAACCACTATGGGAGCTGGGAATTGAAGTTCGAGTGAATGAACAAGACAGACAAGCAAGAGAAATACTGAAGGCGACAAGATGGTCAGTGCAAGGGAAAGGTGGACGCAGACTGGACCCGGCATCACAGACTGATGAAGATCTCAAAGCTTTTCTGCGGAAGGATTAAACTGTTCAAAATATGTAGACAGTACATGTATGTGCAGTATTAAAATGACATTTCAGCTTCAGAACGTGAGTAAACTTTTTTTTTTTATTGTCGGGATAATAACTGACTTTATTTAAAACGCATGGACGTTTTTCTGACACATTGCGGAGTGGAAATTACTTATGGAGGCAGCTGTGTTTCAAAACAGAATGGCTGCAAGCACTCAGTGCACTTTTGATACCCCAGAGAGTCAACGCCACAACTCTCTGCCCCTTTTACAACGAGATCTGGCTCACCGGATTACTGAGCTATTCGTCTGGTCACAGTTGTGCAATCACTTGTGCCGGGTTACTAATACCGTTTTTATGTATGTCTCTTCTCCCCAGAGCTGAGCTGTGTCTGCAGGCGGAAGTGAGCGTGTGTATGTTGGAGAATCAGCTTCAGGTCAATGTCAAGTCTGAGAGACTTTAAGCCTTTATGTTCGTTTTAAGCAGAACCTGAATCAAGTTTCCTTTTTTTTGTGAGCCCGCCTGCAGACCTCGCCTGGTAGAACGACCGGAGTGTCGTGCACAATTTTGACTGAACGATAAATAAAGCTGTGTTCTTCACCATGCATCTGCGTTCACGTGCTTTGTAATGCAGGACATGACCATTTTAAAACTTTATGCACCCAGTGAAGACCACCCACCGTTTTTCAAGAATGTTTTCTCTCTATTAATACAGAAGGGTGAGGGAACATATTTAATAAGTGGAGACTTTAATTGTTACTAGATAGTAATGTAGATACAGTGGTGTGAAAAACTATTTGCCCCCTTCCTGATTTCTTATTCTTTTGCATGTTTGTCACACAAAATGTTTCTGATCATCAAACACATTTAACTATTAGTCAAAGATAACACAAGTAAACACAAAATGCAGTTTTTAAATGATGGTTTTTATTATTTAGGGAGAAAAAAAATCCAAACCTATGTGAAAAAGTGTGAAAAAGTAATTGCCCTCTAACCCTAATAACTGGTTGTGCCACCCTTAGCAGCAATAACTGCAATCAAGCGTTTGCGATAACTTGCAACGAGTCTTTTACAGCACTCTGGAGGAATTTTGGCCCGCTCATCTTTGCAGAATTGTTGTAATTCAGCTTTATTTGAGGGTTTAGGCTATTTTTCTAGCATGAACCGCCTTTTTAAGGTCATGCCACAACATCTCAATAGGATTCAGGTCAGGACTTTGACTAGGCCACTCCAAAGTCTTCATTTTGTTTTTCTTCAGCCATTCAGAGGTGGATTTGCTGGTGTGTTTTGGGTCATTGTCCTGCTGCAGCACCCAAGATCGCTTCAGCTTGAGTTGACGAAAGATGGCCGGACATTCTCCTTCAGGATTTTTTGGTAGACAGTAGAATTCATGGTTCCATCTATCACAGCAAGCCTTCCAGGTCCTGAAGCAGCAAAACAACCCCAGACCATCACACTACCACCACCATATTTTACTGTTGGTATGATGTTCTTTTTCTGAAATGCTGTGTTACTTTTACGCCAGATGTAACGGGACACGCACCTTCCAAAAAGTTCAACTTTTGTCTCGTCGGTCCACAAGGTATTTTCCCAAAAGTCTTGGCAATCATTGAGATGTTTTTAATGTTCTTTTTGCTTAAAAGTGGTTTGCGCCTTGGAAATTTGCCATGCAGGCCATTTTTGCCCAGTCTCTTTCTTATGGTGGAGTCATGAACACTAACCTTAATTGAGGCAAGTGAGGCCTGCAGTTCTTTAGATGTTGTCCTGGGGTCTTTTGTGGCCTCTCGGATAAGTTGTCTCTGCGCTCTTGGGGTAATTTTGGTCGGCCGGCCACTCCTAGGAAGGTTCACCACTGTTCCATGTTTTTGCCATTTGTGGATAATGGCTCTCACTGTGGTTCGCTGGAGTCCCAAAGCTTTAGAAATGGCTTTATAACCTTTACCAGACTGATAGATCTCAATTACTTTTGTTCTCATTTGTTCCTGAATTTCTCATTTGTTCCTGAATATAAACGCAACACTTTTGTTTTTGCTCCCATTTTTTATGAGATGAACTCAAAGATCGGAAACATTTTCTACATACACAAAATAACCATATCTTTCAAATATTGTTCACAAATCTGTCAAAATCTGTGATAGTGAGTACTTCTCCTTTGCCGAGATAATCCATCATGGCAGGTGTGCCATATCAAGATTCTGATTAGACAGCATGATTATTGCACAGGTGTGCCTTAGACTGGCCACCTGTAAAAGGCCACTTTAAAAGGTTCAGTTGAATCACACAGCACAATGCCACAGATGTCGCAAGTTTTGAGGGAGCGTGCAATTGGCATGCTGACAGCAGGAATGTCCACCAGAGCTGTTGCTCGTGCATTGAATGTTCATTTCTCCACCATAAGCCGTCTCCAAAGGCGTTTCAGAGAATATGGCAGTACATCCAACCGGCCTCACAACCGCAGACCACGTGTAACCACACCAGCCCAGGTCCTCCACATTCAGCAGGTTCACCTCCAAGATCGTCTGAGACCAGCCACTCAGACAGCTGCTGAAACAATCATGCTGAGTGCATAACCAAAGGATTTCTGCACAAACTGTCAGAAACAGTCTCAGGGAAGCTTATTTGCATGCTCGTCGTCCTCATTGGGGTCTTGACTTGACTCCAGTTCTTCATCGTAACGGATTTTGACAGATTTATGAACAATATTTGAGAGATATGGTTATTTTGTTTATGTAGAAAACGTTTCAGATCTTTGAGTTCATCTCATTAAAAATGGGAGCAAAAACAAAAGTGTTATGCATTTATATTTTTGTTCAGTATATATCGGATCATGCGCCATTTAGGTCAAAACTTAATTTAGGACAAGGTAAACAGTTTTAATACTGGATATTGAATGTGTTAGTACTAAATGATTGTAAGGCCAAAGAAGAAATAAGAGAACAACTAATTGAGTATTTTTATATTAATGATAATGGGGTGGTTACTTCTTCTATTTTGTGGGAGAGGGCCAAGGCAGTAATAAGAGGTAAAATAATAGAAATAACATCTAGGAAATAAAAAATTAGATTAGCTAAACAGAAATTAAGTGAAATTAAGAAACTAGAAATTGAACATAAACAAACAAGTAAAATAAAAATTTTAGAATGTTTAAAACAGGAAAGAAAGAAACTGGGTGACTTACTTACAAATTAAGCAGAGGTGGCAGAAAATACTATGAGATGAGTAACAAAGCAAGCAGACTTTTAGCTTTTTAATTACATAAGGCTCAAGTGAGCAGAGTTGTTCCAAAAATCAAACACCCAGATACATTACTAATGTCAACTTAACCAAAGGACATAGTGAATGCATTTGAAGATTATTACATTATTACAATTGCAACCGATTGATTTAAATAAATTAACAGAAGAAGAAGCGAAAGAAAATTATATCACCTATCACAGAAAAAGAAATAAGAGAAACTATAGTAAAATTAAAAAATAATAAGTCACCAGGAGTAGATGGACTACCTGGGGAATTTTATAAGGCATTTATAAATGAATTGGTTCCAAATTTATGCAAAGTATATAATTATTTATTACAGAATGAAGATTCACCACATTCATGGTCTGATGCAATCATCACTGTAATTCATAAAAGCAGAAAGGATTCTACACAATGTATGGCTTACAGACCAATAAGCTTATTATGTCAATATATGAAAATTTTAACTTCAATATTAGCAATTAGAATTCAAAAACATATTTAAAAGTTGACCAAACCAGATCAGACTGGATTTATCAATCCAGGTATGCAATAAATAACATAAGAAAAACCTTAAATTTACAGCAGATCGGACAAAAAAAGTAAAACACCTTCAATGCTCCTCAGCTTATATGCTGAAAAGGCATTCTTTAAACCATATGGGATTTCATGACACTTTTGTTAAATGGGTAATGTTTTTTTTTTTTTTTTTTTTTTTTAATAAGAATCCTAAATCAAGAGTGCAAGTTAATGGTCATTGTTCAGTATTTTTTAATCTAGGTTGGGGAAATCTATAGGGAGATGCAATGTCTCCAGTATTATTTGGAGTTAGTATTGAACCACTAGCAAAACTAATAAGGAGTAATAGTAGAATACAGGGGATAAAAATATAATATGACAAACCAATGCACCCAGTATTTTTTTTTGCTTGATGGTTCCCCTATGATCAGTAAGTCTCACCTTTTTGTGCTACATATATTATTAACAACAGCTAGGAAGATAATTACAGTGAACTTTTTTTTTTTTTTGAGAAAATGACTGCAGATTTGCAGTTGAAATCAGACATTTTCCAACAGACCTGGGCATTAATCGAAACATCATTACTTGATCTTTGAAATGTTGCCAAGGGCCTTGCTGTAGGTACTATATTGAAATTTTATTATTTATTTATTAACCCTTTTTTAAAAAAGTTGTTATTATTATTTATTATTATTTATTCATTTTATTATTTGTTTATTTTTCTGTGAATGTAAACATCTTAAGTAAACATAAGATAAGTACTATATGTTTAAAATCTTAATAAAAACACAGTTAAAAAAAGAGTGACTTCCTATTTTTAAGAATCTTAATAAATAGTTACATTATACATACATTTGGCAGATGCTGTTATTCAGAGCAAGTTAAGAAGCTTTCCAAACTGTAATCTAATACCTTAACCCGAGCCCTAAAAATATTTCTTACAAGTGGAACCAAAATGGCATCATTCCGAAAATTGTTGCCCGTTTAGGATTGATTCCTATCCTGAGACCCTTAGTAAATACGGGCCCAAATGCGCAGGACAGATTTGTGCCATATATGGGCCATTGTGCAAATATAAGCCAGGCCAAATCTTGGGAAACAACTGTGCCAAATCTGGAAAAGTATAGTTTTGTTACTGTACCTAATGAACTGGCCCAGCTTGGGCACGGATTTACACCAGATGTGCATCAGGACAGATCTGTGCCATATTTAGCTTGTTGTGAAAAAATAAGCTAAGTCAAGTCTTGGAAAACGTTCATCAAGCTTGCTCATTCTGGGTTAGTGGGATCTTGTTTGCCATTTCCCCCTGCCTACAGAATCAGCGGGGCAAAGAGGAAGCTGAACCCCATTACTTGCAGGAAGCCATAACCAGGGGCACTTCCATCATGTGTGTCACTATTTCAACACATTCTAGTCCCTAAACTCATCAGACAGTACTATACATTGGCAAACTGCGACACTTGCAGGTAACAGCTCTAGTGAGATAATGTGGATCTATGCATACTCTAATTTTTCCGTTCTTTTTCTCCACAGTAATTAGAGAGCTGATCCATGCATCTTTTGATCACTTCCAGACCTTCCATTCTCTTCTTTCAAAGGTTTTGGAGGGTAAATGGGACTTTACTACAAGAATGAATAACAAATTGTACACATTTATCAACTCTGGCAGTGTGCTCTCCAGGAAGACAATGCAATCCTTGAAGGAGATCATTGTATTCTGCCATAAGTTCATCATAGTTTGTGTCTTTTTTTGTGTCATCTATATACACTCTTCTTACCATTTTAAGTCTCACACAGACAGTTTCACCTAGTGTAGCCTGCAGATCTGCGGTCACCACAATGAATGCTAGTGCATGGTGTCTGTTTTTGTGGGTCACATTCACAATGCATTTACCTTTTAATACCTTAATCAGTGGCTCTGATTCATTCAGTGTATGCACTTTACTTGAGTGTGTTTGAGCTTTACAGCACTTATTTTTGTTGCAGTTCTTGCTAGGCACTTTCTGGGAGTGTGCTGTGTGCCACATGTTCTGCATGTTCCTCTCTCTTAGCTTGTTTCTCTCTCTTTTTCACCCCTAGTGCCACATTTTTCCCCCACATTGCTTATCTCATTGCTCTACTCCACGTTGCTTAACTCTTTTGCTTGTGTTTTAACTGTTTCTGATGTTCTGCACACTATTACAGTTTTTCTCAATTGCTAAAACACTAAAACCCATTGGCTGAAGAAAGTTCTCAGTTGCCTGACCTCGTTTAGCTAATGGTGCAGTCTGTTGTCAATACTTTAAACCATTTCACATGGTAAAACACAATATGCAGATCTTACTTAGACTTTTCAGCAAAACTCTAAACACATCCTCATTCTCAAAACACATTCTACGCTCTAATGCACACGTCATCCATACTGGTAAACACAAGTAGCAATGCTCAAATACAACTAAAGAAAACATGTCATTGATTAAACACAACCACTCAAAATTGATGTCACCTGTTTCAAATGATGTGACACAACCAATATAAGCCAGTTCAAAAAGCAAACAGGTTGTTGAAGGTAGAAAGGAGAGCTTGAGCCTGAGCCTGAGCATGGATAGAAGAAACAATGTGAGAGGACGAGTGCGTATGCGATGTCGGCGACGAGGAGGAGGAGGATGACAAGAAAGAGGACGAGGAAGAGGAGGAGGGTGGCAAGAAAGAGGAAGAGGAGGAGGGCGAGAAGGAGGAGGAGGGCAAGAAAGAGGAGGAGGAAGGGGAAGACAAACAGTGGAAATATCTGATGAAATTCGAGCAACAGTCATAGACCATGTTCTTGTCCATGGACTAACAATGAGGGAAGCAGGACTAAAGGTGCAACCCAATTTGAGACGATTTTCTGTGTCCACCATAGTAAGGACATTCAGAGAAGAGAACAGGTACAGTATACTACTCTATTTTCTGTAATTGCAAATTTACAGTACTACACTGTATGCTACTGTTTTACAGTTTTTGCCCGTTGCTTGAACACTATAAACCCATGCTTAGACTAAAGTAACACAACTTGAAGCTTTTGTTACCATACCTCAAACACATGTACCCATACCTTAAACAAAAGCGCTGCTTTGCACTCTAGTTACAATTATGCAACACACTTACTCCTTTATGCAACACACATGGTCCTGCATACTACACTCTATTTCATACATAAAACACTTCGTTCAAAAATGAAATCTCAGTGTGCCATTTGGAAAACACATGTATCCAGAATACAAAACACATCGGGTAATTGCAACCACTCAAATACACACCTGAAGGCACTTACTTGCAAAACAGAACACCAATTATCCAATTACAAAAAAGAAGAAAATACCTGCAGACAGGCAAGTGTTCAACAACATAAACCATGTGAGCATCACCACCATCAGACGCATCTTGGGAAAACACAGCATCACCATGAAGCAGCTCTACAGAGTCCCATTTGAGAGGAACAGTGACAGGGTTAAAGGACTTCGAGCTGAATATGTACGGGTAAGTGTAACTGTCCTTTGCATTTACAATACAGTATTGGAGAAATCCAGTAGCAGCTGAACATGTACCATATCAGTACCACATGGATCCATTCTGAGAGCTACACAGGTACCTGTGTGATGGGGTGAGGGTTCTGTATGTGTAGCACTGTAGTACAGTAATATGTTCTTCTTTTTTTTTTTTTACAGAGAATCTTGGCCATGGATGAAGCTGCACAGCCTCATGAATTAATTTTCATTAATATAGCTGGATTCGACTTGTGCAAAACAAGACCACGGGGTCATAGTGTATTCGGCCAAAGGGCTATTGTGCTCATCCCAGGGCAGCGCGGGGGAAATATCACATTGTGTGCCGCCTTCGAGGGCTTCTGCATCATCATGCAAAACTAGGTCCATACAATAGCCAACATATACTCACATTTCTAGATGCTCTCCATAATATAGTTGTACAGAACAGACCATAATGTCAGTTTCCATCGGGCTGCTCTAGTCCAAGCCTGGGTCTCCAACCACAATCAATTTGAAGTGGTATACTTGCCCCCTTACTCACCATTTTTAAACCCTATAGAGGAATTTTTTTTGGCTTGGAGATGGTGTGTATATGACCGCCAACCACATGCCCGCTTGCCTCCTCTACAGGCAATGGAACAGGCCCTGCGGCGACATTCAGGTGACAGCAATCCATGGATGGTTTCGACATGCAAGAGGATATTTTCCCCAGTGCCTAGCGGGAGAAGACATTGCTTGCGATGTCGATGAGGTCCTGTGGCCAGACCCCAACAGACGGCGGGATCCATGAGCCCACGTATGCACAATGGTCATGATTTTTTGTGTTTACAGTATAGTGTTTTTTCTAATACTGTATTATGTTGTTTTTTTTTTTTTTATCTGAATTCATGGTACTGCAATGTACAGTGCTGCAATGTACAATATTGAGTAGGCCTATTTGCTTATTTGGTTGTTTGAAAATGTGTCTCCTGAAAATATGCCTTCTGAATAAACAATGAAAATCAAAGACTGCAGTGTTTTATATAAAGTAGACTAGTGTGTTCCCCCTAATCTGAAAGTGTTTGCATATGATGCACGTATGTGTCATTTTGTCAACAGAGTTACATTTTAACAAAGGAATGTTAGAGTTTAGGTTTTAAGAGTAGAGTTTTAATTTGGCACAGATGTAAATGGTATATTTCCCAGTGTTGTGTCATGTTTACTGTGTTTAGAGTTTTGGCACAATGAGCAAAGTTTTGCAAAATGTGTTCAAGCAACGGGCAAAAACTGTAATAGACTTTTGTAAAGTTCATCACTGTATGTATAGTACTGCATGAATATTTGTTGTAACTGCACATCTACTTTTTGTAGGATCGTGAGGCTGCCACATGCAGGTGGAAGGACGGCTTTACAGTTTTTGTCCATTGCTTGAACACATTTTGCAAAACTTGGCTCATGGTGCCAAAACTCTAAACACAGTAAACAGTACACACAAGGAAGTAAGGAAAAACACTGGGAAATAAACCATTCACATCTATGCCAAATACAAACTCTGCCATCAAAACTGAACAATCCTTTGTCAAAACCTCACTTTGATGACTAAATGATGCCCACTTCCACATGTCAATACACTTTCATATCAGCGGCAACACACTAGTCTACTTTATATAAAACACTGCAGTCTTTCACATTTACTGTTTTTATTCAGTTACAATTCCAAATGTTTCACATAATTCCAAAAATAAAATACTAAAATCAAAATACTGCAATTACATTACAGTAGTGAAATTTATATGACAGGAAATTCAGTTAAAGCAAAAATAAAACAAACTGAACTTCACACAAAAGAAGTTACATGTATGGATCCTGCCGTCTGTCGGGGTCGGGCCACAGGACCTCGTCCACATCGCAAGCAATATTTTCTCTGGCTAAACATCGGGGAAAAAACCCCCTTGTGTGTCTAATCCATCCCTGAATTGACCTGATTTCAATATCTCCGCAGGCCTGTTCCATTGCTTGTAAAAGTGGCATTCGGGCGTGGGGTTGGCGGCCATCTCCATGCTGAAAAAACTCCTCTATAGGATTCAAAAATGGGGAGTAAGGGGGCAAGTACACCACTTCAAATCCTTCATGATTAGTAAACCAGTCTTGGACCAGAGCAGCCCGGTGGAAACTAACATTATCCCACACAACAACAAACCTGGGCTGCTCTGGTCTATTCTGTATGACTATGTCATGAAGACCATCAAGAAATGTGAGTATTTCCTGTGTATTATAGGGCCCCAATTTGGCATGATGGTGCAGTAGCCCTTGAAGGCTAATGGCAGCACACAATGTAATATTTCCTCCACGTTGCCCAGGGACGTGCACAATTGCCCTTTGGCCAATAAGATTACGCCCCCGTCGTCTGTTTTTAGTCAGATTGAATCCAGCCTCATCGATGTAAATACACTCATAAGGCTGAGCAGCTCCATCCATGGCGAGCATTCTCTGCAAGAAAAAGTACATATTACTGTACTGTACAGTACTGTATGGATGGCATTACTCAAAGTACACAACTACACTGATACACATACAGAATTGAACCACCTCATCACACAGGGGCCTGTTTAGCTTTCTGAATATATAGTGTCAATGTGGTACTGATCCAATGGTACAGACTCAGCTATTTGACTGCTCCTCTTTTGTATTGTAAATGTAGAGGACTGAAACACTTACCTGTACGTATTCACGTCGAAGTTCCTTCACTCTGGCATTGTTCCTCTGAAATGGAACCCTGTACAGTTGTTTCATTGTAATATGGTGCTTTGTCAAGATGCGTCTAATGGTGGTAATGCTTACTGTATTTATATTGCCAAAAACCTGTCTATCTGCAATTATGTGACTCTGTAGCTGGTGGAGACGGATCGCATTATTTGCCCTGACCATGTCCACTAATACAAGTTCTTGTTGTTCAGTAAATAGGCGTTGACGTCCACCGCCAGTAGGTCTTCTAATCATTCTGTAGAAAAAATGCAACCAGAATTTGTAATTGTTTTCTTCTATTTTTCAGTACTGTACAAACTGTATTTTACTGTATTTACTGTACTTGTATTACAGTACTGTAAAACATCTCAAGACATGATTATATGTTTCACAAAACAAGGAGCCACCCTTCAGTACAGTACTGGTGTAACAGTACATGTACGTAACATATACATGTAAGATGAGACAGTACTGTAAATACTCAAGCTACATTACTGTAGTAGAGGAATTGAAGACATACCTGTTTTCCTGTCGGAATGTCCTTATGATGGATGCGACCGTGAAACGGCTAAGATTGGGGTGGACTCTCTGTCCAGCTTCCCTCATAGTCAGACCATGGTTTATGACATGGTCCACCAAAGTTGCCCTAATGTCATCAGAAATGATGGTCCTTGCACGGCCTCTTCGTCCACGTCCTCCTCTGCCTCTGCCTCTAGCTCTCCCTTCCTCCATGCTGGCAAGTTCTCCAAAATGGCTTAGCTAAGGCCTTTTTGTAGCTGACTGATTGGTGTTCAGTTGTGTTAGTAAATGTTTTCAGGTGTGTGTCTAATTGCTTTCAATGACAGACTGTGTTTTGTATTTTGAATAGATGTGTTTTCCCAATGGTACTGCGAGATTTCATTTTTGAACAAAGTGTCTTATGTATGAAATAGTGTCTTGTGAGCAGGAGCAAGTGTGTTGTAGAAAGGAGCTAGTGTTTTGCAGAATTGCAACCAAAGTGCAAAGCAGCACTTTTGTTTAAAGTATGGTTACACTTTGTTTAAGGAACAGCCACAACAACTTCAAGTTGGGTTCCTTTGGTTTTAGCATCTGTCAATAGTGTTTAAGCAATTGGTAAAAACTGTATTCACTCAAGAGCAAGAGGCCGTTATAGTGGGCATGGTCCTTCAAGATAATGTAATATGACTCAGAGAAATCCAGGAACAAGTGATACAAGACAACACACACTTCCAGGGAATTAACAGTGTTAGCATTTCCACAATTGACCGTGTTCTCCATCGTAACAGGATGCGAATGAAACAAGTATACAAAGTACCCTTTGAGCGCAACTCACCAAGGGTGAAAGAACTGCGAGCTCAGTATGTGCAAGTAAGTGTACATTCAGAAACAGGTTTTAATTTCGGACAACAACCAAATTACTCTTCAACCACTGCCCGCAATCTTGGGGTAACCGTGGACAATCATCTGTCATTTTCCCCACACATCGTTAACCTTACTCGCTCTTATAGATTTCTTCTTTACAATATCAGAAGAATTCGCCCATTTCTTTCTTCACAGGCTACTCAGGTGCTTCTTCAGTCCCTTGTTATTTCAAGACTGGACTACTGCAACTCACTCCTGGCAGGCCTGCCTCTGTCCACGATTCGTCCTCTGCAACTGATCCACAATGCAGCAGCACATCTCGTTTTTAACCTCCCCAAATTCTCCCACACCACCCCACTCCTCCGCTCCCTGCACTGGCTTCCTGTAGCTGCCCGCATCAAATTTAAAACGCTGATGCTTGCCTACAAACTAAAAATGGCCCAGCACCAACTTACCTCTCTGCGCTAATTACACCACGCACTGCACCACGTTCCCTCCGATCCTCCAGCACTGCTCGCCTCATCCCACCATCTCTCAGGGATCGAGGGCGGCATTCATCCAGGCTCTTTTCTGTTCTAGCACCTAGGTGGTGGAACGAACTTCCTCTAGATGTCCGTACATCAGAGACTTTGACTATCTTTAAACAACAACTCAAGACGCATCTGTTTCTCCAGTACTTGAACTACCCCCCCCCCCCCCCCCCCAAAAAAAAAAAACAAAAAAAACCTTTTCCCAGTTGTGTTGGACTAATGGCACTTAGTTATTAACCTAGTTAACCCAGTGTAAGTATGTATCCAATGATGTAAACTTTAAAGCACTTTTTGTAAGTCGCTCTGGATAAGAGCGTCTGCCAAATGTCTAAATGTAAATGTAAATCTAACAAAGAGGAGACGGAGAGGCCGAAACATTTTCGAACAGCGGGCCATTGTTGAAGTCCCTGATCAATGAGGTGGCAATGTCACCATCTGTGCTGCTATTAGCAACCATCGTGTTTTACATCACCATGTTACACTCCGGCCATATAACACCCAGCACTTTCTAAGATTTATTGCCAATCTTAGAGATATTTTATTTAAGCTGCAGGTTCAAGACCATTAGGGTCAAGAGCTAAATGAGAATCCCATTCCCACCTATGTGATAGTGTGGGACAATGTCGGTTTCCACCAAGACGAGAAGAAGCAAATTGATCACGTTTACTCCTTTGATTTTTGTTCCTTTTAGTATTGTATACTGTAGTACAGTGCATTGTATGCTGTTTACTGTACAATGAACAAATTGTATGGCCCAAACCATTAAGATAAAAAATTTGCTTCCCCCTGAGAACTACTGTATATGTTTTGGACAATGTGTTTTCTGTTTTTTTTGTTGTATTGTTTACTGACTGCTTGATAGTGTATCATTTTGATCACTTTGTTTTCGATTTGAGCTTTGTGCTTGATTTTGAACACAGGTAAAACTGTTTTTAGGCGACAGTTTCATTTTTCAAGAGGAGTCAGAGGTTTTGTAAATTGTGCCTGAAAATAAGGTTTTGCATTTAATGGTTTCAGAAAATGGAGCAAGGTTTCGGAAATTGTTCTTTAGCAATTGAGAAAAACTGTAATATCTTATTCCAGATCTAAATCTTGCTCTCTTAATAGTCACTCTCTCAAGCTATTGTCTGGATTTTCACCCCAAGTCTGTCTTTTATTAATCAGTCTGTCAGTTCTCCAAACTTACACCTTTTACTTCTGTTTCTTAACATACTGATCAATTTTCTCTCCCATTTTCTGTACACATGTGAAAAATCTGTGGCTTTCAAATGTCACATTTCTCTTGGGTATGCAGTAACTTTCAAACTGATCCATTATTTTCCATAGCTTTATCTTATTCTCTTCAGTATCAAACGCAAAGTTGTTGTAAACCTCCAATGCTACCTCATGCAGAAATCTGAATGCTTTAATTGTTTCACTCTTTTTATCAGCACAGATTGCAGCCAGATTAGTGGTAAGTCAGTTTATTAGCCTTTTTGGTGATGGGTAAAAAGGGTTTGTAAAAATTTGCTACGTTTTTTGTTGTGTGACTTTCAACCTGATAAAGGTAAAAGGATCTATTGTTCAAATCATTCAAGTTTTTTGTGGTTAAGAAAAAGAATTATCTCATTTTGGGAGACTAGAGGTTGATATTGTATTCCTACAAGAAACACATACTGTATATGGAACCAATATGGAACTCACCTGGACACTCGGAGGGGGAATTATGTGAAAATGCTCTTCATCGACTACAGCTCTGCATTCAATACCATAATTTCCTCCACACTCACCACCAAGCTGGAGCACCTGGGACTCAGCTCATCCATGTGTCAGTGGATCTCCAATTTTCTGACTTGCAGACCACAGGCAGTAAGGATGGGCGGACATGTCTCAGCCTCCATCACTCTCAGTACTGGAACCCCCCAGGGTTGTGTTCTGAGCCCCCTGCTGTACTCTCTGTACACCTATGACTGCGTGGCCACTACCAACTCCACCACCGTCATCAACTTTGCTGACGACACTGTCGTGGTGGGCCTGATCACCAACAACGATGAGACGGCCTACCTGGAGGAGGTTGGAAATCTGGAGAACTGGTGCCAGAGAAACAATCTCCTCCTAAACGTCAGCAAGACAAAGGAGCTGATAGTGGACTTCAATACAAAGCAGGTGAGGAACTACCAGACCCCCATCATCAACAGGAGCCCAGTGGAGAGAGTGGACAGCTTCAGATACCTCGGTTTTCACATCACGTAGGACCTGGCATGGTCCTGTCATATCAACACCGTGGTAAAAAAGGCCTGGCAGCGTCTCTACCACCTCAGACGCTTGAGAGACTTTAGACTGCCCTCCAAGGTGCTCAGGAATTTCTACTCCTGCACCATAGAGAGCATCCTGACGGGAAACATCACGACCTGGTTCGGGAACAGCACCATACAGGACAGACGAGCTCTACAGAGGGAGGTGCGATCAGCTGAGCGCATCATCCACACCGAGCTCCCTGACCTGCACTCAATCTACACCAAGCGGTGCTGGACCAAGGCCAGGAAGGTCGTGAAGGACCTCAGCCACCCCAACAATGGACTGTTCACTCTGTTGCGGTCTGGGAAGCAATTCCGCTCCCTGAGGGCCAACACAGAGAGACTGAGGAGGAGCTTCTTCCCGCAGGCGATAAGGTCTCTCAACCACACCACTATGCAGAACTAACACAATCTTTTCACAATTTTCACAATCAATCAATTAATCTTTATACATCCATGGACGCTATGGACAACTCCACGCACATCTACACTACATGTTTACGTTTACATTCTGGACCATTGCACAAAGACACTTTAATAACCTTTGCACAAAGTCACTTTTTCTATGCATATTTGCACACCATTATATTTCTATTTGTACAATACATTTCTATTTTCAGTTTCTATTTTTAGTTCTATTTTACCTAGTTAAATTTTACTTTATTTATTTTATTTTTTTATTCAAATTTTCTATCGTATTTCTTTTATTCATATTTATTACTATTATAAGCTTTAATTCTCTTTTTAAGGTCACTGGCGGTCGTGTAAGCATTTCACTACATTTCGTACTGTGTATGACTGTGTATGACTGTGTACGTGACAAATAAAATTTGAATTTGAATTTGAAGATCAGAGTCGTAAAAGGGGAAAATGGGCTGGTCAAATCTTTTATTTGAACTATAATTTTAAGGCTCGAAGTATAGCGATTCTCGTAAAGAAAGGTCTACAATTTACCTCAACAAAAGTTATTTCTGAATCTAATAGACATTACGTTGTAGTAGAAGGAAAACTTTACAACACATCAATATAGTTAGTAAACGTATATGCTTCCAACATAGATGATGAACAATTTATATTTTCTTTTCTGAGCACTTTGCCTAATCTGGATACACACCAAATTATAATGGGAGGGGAAATTTAACTTTGGACAGATCTTCAAGTAAAATAACACACCTACTCAAATCAATTTATATTTTTTTTACTAGTTAAATTTATTTTCTGAATTTGAATTTGATACTAAATAAAGATTTGCCAATAAATTATTAGCTGAAAAAAAAATTGTAGAACACAGATCTCAAATAAGAATTTATTTAGATACAAACAATATGGCAGACGTCTCTAAATCTACAATTTGGGACGTATTTAAAGCGTAAATGCTTTGGCAAATTATTTCTCATAATTCTTCAATGGAGAAACAATGTGAAAAACAAAAAATGTAATTAACTAAGAAAATACTTGAAAAAGATACTTGAACAAGAATATGCAGTCTCCGCTTCACCAGAATAAAGAGAGACTCTCCAATCAGAAATTTCAGTTGCTCTCTACCTCAAAGACTACTGATCATTTGATACGGCCAAAAGCCACATATTATGAACAAGGAGAGAGAGAGAGAAAGCAGGTAAAATGATAACAGAAATTAGGAAAGAGACAGGACAAATTACATCAATTCCACAAGAAATAAATGAGATTTTTTAAAAAAAATTTACACCAAATTATATACCTCAGAATCTGTTAATGACCCATCATGTATAGCCCAGTTCTTCGATTCACTGAACATTTCCTCCTTAAGTGTGGAAAGTAGGGAAGTTTTGGATCAATCACTCACTATTGAGAAAATCAAACAAGCAATATCCAACATGCAAAGTTAAAAATCTCCCGGTCCAGATGGCTTTACAACAGAATTTTCTAAATGCCTTAGTGACCAAATTTCACCACTGTTTCTGTAGGTCTTTAATGAATCTTTGAGAAAGCTTGTCTACCACCAAAATTTTATCAGGCAAATATCTCTTGGACTTAGATATTACACAAGGTAGACAAAGACACCCTAGACCACAGTTCATATAGACCCATTAGTCTTCTCGATGTTGACAATAAAATTTTGGCAAAGGTGTTAGCCACCCATCTTGAAAAAGTTCTTCCCTCAGTGATCACAAATCAAACAGGATTCATTAAGAATCGCCTCCTATTTTTTTATATTAGAGGATTATTAAATATTACTTACCAGTGTTGGAGACGTTACTAATTAACTAATTACATTACAAAATTACTGTTATTAAAAAGTAATAAGTTACATTACAGCTTTATTTTCTGATAAAAGTAACTAGTTAGAGTACTTTTGCATTGCAGAAAAACTTTGTATTTGTGATTCCTCATGCATGTTGTTTTAGGCAAGACCTTTATAATTATTCTACCAACATCACTTAGTGAATTTTGGCCCATAATCTGTTAACTACTAGTGGGATTATCTTTTTGCCACCCTAGAGAAATTTGGATTTGGATTAAGTTTAATTCATTTATTAAATTATTGTATGCCCATCCTCAAGCTTCAGTACAAACTAATAATAACAACTCTGATTATTTTCTGTTTGGTCACTTTACAAGACAAGGGTGTCTTCTCTTACCCCTGCTTTTTGCTTTAGTTAAAGAGGCCTTGGCAATTTCTCTGAATGAATCTGCAAAGTATAGCGGGATAATGAGAGGTGAAATAGAGCACAAAGTATCGTTATATGCCGATGACTTTTTAATGGTCTCCAACCTTCTACAATCAATACTAAACATTATGTCAATTTTAGTTAAATTTGGGAAAATATCAGGATACAAGATTAACTTTGCTAAATGTATTATATAACTCCAAATTAGAAAAAGTTGGGACAGTATGGAAAACACAAATAAAAAAGAAAGTAATTATTTCTAAATTTACTTTGACTTGTATTTCAGTGCAGACAAAACAAGAGCACATGATTTATTCATTATTTTTAAATAAACGCATATTCCAGTTCTTCTACATTTCAAAAAAAGTTGGAACAGTAGAGCATTTGCCATTTTGACTGCAGGCAGGCCAGTCAAGTACCTGTATCCTCTTTTTTCACAGCCACGACTTTGTAATGTGTAAAGAATGTGGTTTTGCATTGTCTTGTTGAAATATGCATGGGCATCCCTGTAAAAGATTCTTGAAGGCAGTATATTGTGCTCCAAAATCTCTATGTACTTTTCAGCATTAATGGTGCCATCAAAGTACAAGTTACCCTTGCCAAGGGCACTGACACAACCCCATACCATGACAGACCCTGGCTTTTGGACTTGCTGCTGGTAACAGTCTGGATTAACCTTTTCCTCTTTGGTCCGGAGCACACAGCATCCATTTTTCCCAAAAAATACAGATTCATCTAACCACATACACGTTTCCACTGTGTGATGGTTTTATCCCAGATGCCACCAAGCCCAGAGAAGTCGACGGTGCTTCTGGACACTGTTAACATAGGGCTTCCTTTTGGCACAGTACAGTTTTAACTGGCATTTGTGGATGTAACTACATATTGTGGTCCTTGACAAAGGTTTGCCAAAGTAGTTTTGAGCCCATGTAGTGATATCACTTATAGATTCTATTTATTTGTATAGCGCTTTTAACAATTGTCATTGTCGCAAAGCAGCTTTACAAAAGACAATCAAAAGAATTATTAAGGTTTGTATGGAATGTGAATGTGTATGTATTAAAATGGTCAGATAGGTCCTGATGAACAAGCCAAGGGCGTCATTGGCAAGAAAAAGCTCTCTCAGATGGTTATAGGAAGAAACCTTGAGAGGAACCAGACTCAACAGGGAACCCATCCTCATCTGGGTGATAACGGATAACAGGGATTGATCTGCATTCAAACTGTGTGTTGGGTGGCAGGCAGTTCAGCTATAACAGTTGATGGTAATTTGTGTTAATATGGAGTCCAGGTTGTTATTGGGGACTCAGGTAAACTTGTAGGAAATTCCAGTTCTGGGCTATTGAACTGTCAAGTCCTCCGAGAAATATTCGAGGCCAGAACCGTCTTCATGGTAAAGAAACCGTCTCCAGACACGAGATGCATCCCAACGAGACACACGGGGCATCCATGTGATGAGATCTCCAACCAGGAGCAGGGAAACCAGGATGGGTCAGACAGGTCCGGAGGGCAGAGGGAGTAGCTCAGTGGTTAAGGCATTGGACTACGGTTCAGAAGATTCCAGGTTCAAACCCCACAACCACCAAGTTGCCACTGTTGGGCCCTTGAGCGCGGCCCTTAACCCTCACCTGCTCAAATGTATAATGAGATAAAAATGTAAGTCTGCCAAATGTAAATGTGGGTCTGGATCACTGGCAGCTCAGGAACTACATGTGTAGCTCGACAGAAAGAGAGAAAGAGGGGGGGTTATGATTAGATGAATGAATATTTTTTTTGCAGTGCAACCTGAGGGATGGGAGATCATGGTTATTCAGCTTAGGCTTGCGCACTTGTCCTTTACATACTAAAATTCCTCCAGATTCCTTAAAACTTTACATTATGGTATGCACTGTTGAAGATGAAATATACAATTGTCTTCCTATCTTTTTTTGAGGAACATTGTTTTTAATGTTGCAGGTCTGAATGACAGGTAAGGATATATATTTACAAATGAAATGAAGTTGACCAGACAAAACATGAAATATTTTGTGTTTATATTGTCTGCAATAAAATACAAGTCAAAGTAAATTTAGAAATCACTACTTTCTTTTTTTATTTGCATTTTCAATACTGTGCCAACTTTTTCTGATTTGGGGTTATAATTCCAATCAACCCTAAGACCCAACTCTTTCCTCTTTTCCATTCAAAGTGGTAAACTCATTTAAATAGCTAGTAATCACTATAACTAAATGTATTTCCACACTTTTTAAATAAAAAAAAACATACTGATGCTCAGGGGCGGACTGGGACCAAAAAGTGGCCCTGGACTTTTGGGCCCACAGCAGTCAACATCATAATACATTGGCTCATTAATCTAGAGATACATTTTTAATGCTAGTTACTAGTATAAAAATAAAACACAATACAGAAATAAATGCTATTTGAACATATTATTTGAAGTATCACTGAACATATATTGGGTAATATTAGTAAAACAAAGAAACAAAGGAAAGAACATCAAGACAAACAACATATAAAACTATAAGGACAATATTTAAAAAAGAATGGCAATAAAACTGAACAGGTAAGCTGAAATAAAATCAGTAGCAGCATTAGCTCACGCTAGTAAAAGAGTTACTTATTTTAATTATTATTGTAGTCAATATTAAGTCAAAATAATGCAGAGAAACATTATTTTGACTTAATATTGACTACCATAATAATTACTAGCACAAGTTAATGCTGCTACTGATTTTATTCCAGCTTACATGTTCAGTTTAATTGTGATTCTTTTCACTTGGCTCTGGTAGATCAGGGGAGAGGTATTGGTCATCATCAGCAGGCACTGGTTCATCATCACTGACCTGCTGCACTTACAGCTCACACTGATGAGTGGTGTATCTCACACTGATGAGTGGTGTATCTCACACTGATGAGTGGTGTATCTCACACTGATGAGTGGTGTATCTCACACTGATGAGTGGTGTATCTCACACTGATGAGTGGTGTATCTTATACACTGATGAGTGGTGTATCTCACACTGATGAGTGGTGTATCTCACACTGATGAGTGGTGTATCTTATACACTGATGAGTGGTGTATCTCACACTGATGAGTGGTGTATCTCACACACTGATGAGTGGTGTATCTTATACACTGATGAGTGGTGTGTATCTTATACACTGATGAGTGGTGTATCTCACACACTGATGAGTGGTGTATCTCACACACTGATGAGTGGTGTGTATCTTATACACTGATGAGTGGTGTATCTCACACACTGATGAGTGGTGTATCTCACACACTGATGAGTGGTGTGTATCTTATACACTGATGAGTGGTGTGTCTCACACTGATGAGTGGTGTATCTTATACACTGATGAGTGGTGTATCTCACGCTGATGAGTGGTGTATCTTATACACTGATGAGTGGTGTATCTCACGCTGATGAGTGGTGTATCTCATACACTGATGTGTGGTGTATCTCACACACTGATGAGTGGTGTGTATCTTATACACTGATGAGTGGTGTATCTCATACACTGATGTGTGGTGTATCTCACACACTGATGAGTGGTGTATCTTATACACTGATGAGTGGTGTATCTTATACACTGATGAGTGGTGTATCTCACACTGATGAGTGGTGTATCTCATACACTGATGTGTGGTGTATCTCACACACTGATGAGTGGTGTATCTCATACACTGATGAGTGGTGTACAGTATCTCATACACTGATGAGTGGTGTATCTTATACACTGATGAGTGGTGTATCTCACACTGATGAGTGGTGTATCTCACACTGATGAGTGGTGTATCTTATACTGATGAGTGGTGTATCTCACACTGATGAGTGGTGTATCTTATACACTGATGAGTGGTGTATCTCACACTGATGAGTGGTGTATCTCACACTGATGAGTGGTGTATCTCATACACTGATGAGTGGTGTATCTTATACACTGATGAGTGGTGTATCTCACACTGATGAGTGGTGTATCTCATACACTGATGTGTGGTGTATCTCACACACTGATGAGTGGTGTGTATCTTATACACTGATGAGTGGTGTATCTTATACACTGATGAGTGGTGTATCTTATACACTGATGAGTGGTGTATCTTATACACTGATGAGTGGTGTATCTTATACACTGATGAGTGGTGTATCTTATACACTGATGAGTGGTGTATCTCACACTGATGAGTGGTGTATCTCATACACTGATGTGTGGTGTATCTCACACACTGATGAGTGGTGTGTATCTTATACACTGATGAGTGGTGTATCTTATACACTGATGAGTGGTGTATCTTATACACTGATGAGTGGTGTATCTTATACACTGATGAGTGGTGTATCTCACACACTGATGAGTGGTGTATCTCACACACTGATGAGTGGTGTGTATCTTATACACTGATGAGTGGTGTATCTCACACACTGATGAGTGGTGTATCTCACACACTGATGAGTGGTGTGTATCTTATACACTGATGAGTGGTGTATCTCATACACTGATGAGTGGTGTATCTTATACACTGATGAGTGGTGTATCTTATACACTGATGAGTGGTGTATCTCACACTGATGAGTGGTGTATCTCATACACTGATGAGTGGTGTATCTTATACACTGATGAGTGGTGTGTATCTTATACACTGATGAGTGGTGTATCTTATACACTGATGAGTGGTGTATCTTATACACTGATGAGTGGTGTATCTCACACTGATGAGTGGTGTATCTTATACACTGATGAGTGGTGTATCTCACACACTGATGAGTGGTGTATCTCACACACTGATGAGTGGTGTATCTCACACTGATGAGTGGTGTGTATCTTATACACTGATGAGTGGTGTATCTTATACACTGATGAGTGGTGTATCTTATACACTGATGAGTGGTGTATCTTATACACTGATGAGTGGTGTATCTCACACTGATGAGTGGTGTATCTTATACACTGATGAGTGGTGTATCTCACGCTGATGAGTGGTGTATCTCATACACTGATGTGTGGTGTATCTCACACACTGATGAGTGGTGTGTATCTTATACACTGATGAGTGGTGTATCTCACACTGATGAGTGGTGTATCTCATACACTGATGTGTGGTGTATCTCACACACTGATGAGTGGTGTATCTTATACACTGATGAGTGGTGTATCTTATACACTGATGAGTGGTGTATCTCACACTGATGAGTGGTGTATCTCATACACTGATGTGTGGTGTATCTCACACACTGATGAGTGGTGTGTATCTTATACACTGATGAGTGGTGTATCTCACACTGATGAGTGGTGTATCTCATACACTGATGTGTGGTGTATCTCACACACTGATGAGTGGTGTATCTTATACACTGATGAGTGGTGTGTATCTTATACACTGATGAGTGGTGTATCTTATACACTGATGAGTGGTGTATCTTATACACTGATGAGTGGTGTATCTTATACACTGATGAGTGGTGTATCTCACACTGATGAGTGGTGTATCTTATACACTGATGAGTGGTGTATCTCACGCTGATGAGTGGTGTATCTCATACACTGATGTGTGGTGTATCTCACACACTGATGAGTGGTGTGTATCTTATACACTGATGAGTGGTGTATCTCACACTGATGAGTGGTGTATCTCATACACTGATGTGTGGTGTATCTCACACACTGATGAGTGGTGTATCTTATACACTGATGAGTGGTGTATCTTATACACTGATGAGTGGTGTATCTCACACTGATGAGTGGTGTATCTCATACACTGATGTGTGGTGTATCTCACACACTGATGAGTGGTGTGTATCTTATACACTGATGAGTGGTGTATCTCACACTGATGAGTGGTGTATCTCATACACTGATGTGTGGTGTATCTCACACACTGATGAGTGGTGTATCTTATACACTGATGAGTGGTGTATCTTATACACTGATGAGTGGTGTATCTCACACTGATGAGTGGTGTATCTTATACACTGATGAGTGGTGTGTATCTTACACTGATGAGTGATGTATCTCATACACTGATGAGTGGTGTATCTCACACTGATGAGTGGTGTATCTCACACACTGATGAGTGGTGTGTATCTTATACACTGATGAGTGGTGTATCTTATACACTGATGAGTGGTGTATCTCATACACTGATGAGTGGTGTGTATCTTACACTGATGAGTGGTGTGTATCTTATACACTGATGAGTGGTGTGTATCTTACACTGATGAGTGGTGTGTATCTTATACACTGATGAGTGGTGTGTATCTTACACTGATGAGTGGTGTGTATCTTATACACTGATGAGTGGTGTGTATCTTACACTGATGAGTGGTGTGTATCTTACACTGATGAGTGGTGTATCTCACACTGATGAGTGGTGTATCTTATACTGATGAGTGGCGTATCTCACACTGATGAGTGGTGTATCTTATACACTGATGAGTGGTGTATCTTATACACTGATGAGTGGTGTATCTTATACACTGATGAGTGGTGTATCTTATACACTGATGAGTGGTGTATCTCACACACTGATGAGTGGTGTATCTTATACACTGATGAGTGGTGTATCTCACACACTGATGAGTGGTGTATCTCACACACTGATGAGTGGTGTGTATCTTATACACTGATGAGTGGTGTATCTCACACACTGATGAGTGGTGTGTATCTTATACACTGATGAGTGGTGTATCTTATACACTGATGAGTGGTGTATCTTATACACTGATGAGTGGTGTATCTCACACTGATGAGTGGTGTATCTCATACACTGATGAGTGGTGTATCTTATACACTGATGAGTGGTGTATCTTATACACTGATGAGTGGTGTATCTCACACTGATGAGTGGTGTATCTCATACACTGATGAGTGGTGTATCTTATACACTGATGAGTGGTGTGTATCTTATACACTGATGAGTGGTGTATCTTATACACTGATGAGTGGTGTATCTTATACACTGATGAGTGGTGTATCTTATACACTGATGAGTGGTGTATCTTATACACTGATGAGTGGTGTATCTCACACTGATGAGTGGTGTATCTTATACACTGATGAGTGGTGTATCTCACACACTGATGAGTGGTGTATCTCACACACTGATGAGTGGTGTATCTCACACTGATGAGTGGTGTGTATCTTATACACTGATGAGTGGTGTATCTTATACACTGATGAGTGGTGTATCTTATACACTGATGAGTGGTGTATCTTATACACTGATGAGTGGTGTATCTTATACACTGATGAGTGGTGTATCTCACGCTGATGAGTGGTGTATCTCATACACTGATGTGTGGTGTATCTCACACACTGATGAGTGGTGTGTATCTTATACACTGATGAGTGGTGTATCTCACACTGATGAGTGGTGTATCTCATACACTGATGTGTGGTGTATCTCACACACTGATGAGTGGTGTATCTTATACACTGATGAGTGGTGTATCTTATACACTGATGAGTGGTGTATCTCACACTGATGAGTGGTGTATCTCATACACTGATGAGTGGTGTATCTTATACACTGATGAGTGGTGTATCTCATACACTGATGAGTGGTGTATCTCACACACTGATGAGTGGTGTGTATCTTATACACTGATGAGTGGTGTGTATCTTACACTGATGAGTGGTGTATCTTATACACTGATGAGTGGTGTATCTCACACTGATGAGTGGTGTATCTTATACTGATGAGTGGCGTATCTCACACTGATGAGTGGTGTATCTTATACTGATGAGTGGTGTATCTTACACTGATGAGTGGTGTATCTCACACTGATGAGTGGTGTATCTCACACTGATGAGTGGTGTATCTTACACTGATGAGTGGTGTATCTCATACACTAATGAGTGATACATTTTCATGGCACTGCACATGTAGTCAGATTGTTCCACTGGGATAAAACTGTGGCAGGTGAAGTCATAGCACTTTCAAAATCATACTAACTTTACACTGAGATAAATAATTTTGAATGATGAATGCTTTTTAACATCCTTGTGACTCAATAACAGACAATGCAAAGAACATTTTCTAACAGCGTGTAAATGACACATTTTGGCAGTATTGTCTTGCATCTTTTGAAACAAAAAAATAAATAAAAAATCACAATACTGCCAAAATGTCTAATTTTGCTGTTAAACTGTTTATAAGCCTCCTGGGTCTTTGTGTGCTACTGGACACTGAAAATATTGTCTTTATATGTAGTTTTAAAAATTAATCTCCATGTCACACCTGTACCACCACGCTCCCGGGGTATAAGATCTGGTTCCCCAGATTACTGAGAAATATTGCCAGGATAAGAAATTTATTGTCGCTAAACGATGCAGAAAAACTAGTTCATGTTTTATCCCCTCTAGGTTGGACTATTGTAATGCCTTACTGTCTGGTTGTTCAGCTAGATGCATAAATAAGCTTCAGCTAGTCCAGAATGCAGCAGCGAGAGTCCTCACTAGAACCAGAAGATATGAGCACATTACCCCTATCTTATCTTCACTCCATTGGCTCCCTGTGAAATTTCGCATTGATTTTAAAATACTACTCTTGACATATAAAGCATTAAATGGTCTCGTGCCGCAGTACCTGAGCGAACTGCTAGTGTCTTACGAACCGCCACGCCTACTTCGATCAAAGGATGCAGGCTGCTTGTCAGTACCGCGTATTATGAAAAATACCGCTGGGGGCAGAGCTTTTTCTTACAAAGCCCCGAAATTATGGAATCGTCTTCCAAATAGTATTCGGGACTCAGACACAGTCTCAGTGTTTAAGTCCAGGCTAAAAACCTATTTATTTAGCCAAGCATTTTTATAAATAGATTTGCCATAGGTAAAGGAGCAGATCTGGGGGACTCATGGACGTAGAGTATTATGGTGAACTGGTATGTTTGGATGCTGTCTTCCTCACTCTCATTGATCACTCAGGTTTGCTGGCGGTGAGGTGATTGTTTGCTTTACATCTCAGTTCCCCCTCATGTCTGTGTTTCCTTATGGCTCCTCCCTTTTAGTTATGATGTCATAGTTAGTCCTGCCGGAGTCTCTGCTTGCACTCTACAGTTAATATACATTCACATTATACATTGTGTGACTGTGACCATACCCAACTACCATCTTTCCTCTTCTTCTCTTCCCCCCCTTTCTCTTTCCTCTCTCCTCCTGTCCCCCCTTTTCACTCTTTCTCTCTCTCTGTCGAGCTACACATGTCGTTCCTGAGCTGCCAGTGATCCAGACTCCCTCTGCCCTCCGGACCTGTCTGACCCATCCTGGTGCCCGCTTCTGGTTGGAGATCTCGTCACATGGATGCCCCGTGTGTCTTTCTGGGATGCGTCTGGTGTCTGGGGATGATTCTCTCTACCTAGAAAATGCTTCTGACCTTGACTGGTGTTGGCAACTGTTTCTCTGGGGACTTGACCGTTCGATAGTTCAGGACTGGAACTTCTTACAAGTCTACCCGGGTCTTCAATAACTACCTGGACTCCATATTAACATCAATTAACATCAGCTATTATAGCTGAACTGCCTCCCACCCTACACACTGTATAAATGCAGATCATTTACTGCTTTCTGTTTCACCCAAATGAGGATGGGTTCCCTGCTGAGTCTGGTTCCTCTCAAAGTTTCTTCCTATTACCATCTCAGGGAGTTTTTCCTTGCCACTGTCGCCCTCGGCTTGCTCAACAGGGACAAACTGACCATTTTGATTCATACAAATTCACATTTCATACTAACTTAAATAAATCTTTTGACTGTGTAAAGCTGCTTTGCGGCAATGAAAATTGCTAAAAGCGCTATAGAAATAAAATTGAATTGAATTGAATTACTGAGCCTCTGCTTTGTCTCCCCCTAGTGTGTCTACGTTGGTATATGTCTCACAAAAACTCTCCCCTGTGTGTCACTATTTAAACCAGCCGAACCCGTAGCTTCCTGTCTGTGCACTGTGATTGTCGTTCGTATAAATGGTGTTTTAATACCTATTGTCTTTTGTTTCCTCAGGACTGAACAGTGTCTGCAGGTTCGAGGTCGGGTTTTTGGTGAACTCCAGACTTAAGTCAAGTTGTCAACTGAAAAGTACTCAGCCCTTTTGTTACCCTCGTGGGTATTTTCATTTAGTCAAGTTCTGTTTTCTCTATACTGCCCACCTGCGGACCCAGTCTAAGGAGTTACCTCAACTCCTTGTTTATTTTGTTTAAATTTGAACTTCAGTCAATAAAGACTTGTTAAAATCCCTGCCTGCATTTGCGTCTGTCTTCTAACAAAGAGAATCATGACACTCTACTGTAATGAACCAGTGTATTATGATGTGGGATGTGGTGGGCTGCTTGATCCAGCCTCGCTGTCCCTGACCAGTTATAGGCAGAATCTGTTCATTTGAAACATTTCACAGCATTAACCTTTAAAGCTTTTTCTTTTTTTTGCCTAATTTTTTAGCTCTATACTCAATGCTGCATTAAACGCTATGGGAATATGTTTTTGTGTTGCCGGTTGTATGTGTGTTTCAAACACGCCAAATTTTGGCTTATATAACCACGGCCGGATGACGTCATCTGATAAGACGCACCTGCAGGTTATAAATATCCTATATATAGATCCTGGCCCAGTCTCAGCAGCTAGCGATTCAACATCGGGATGTCGTCCTAGCTCATCTGCATTCGCTGGGATTGAGACTGAACGCTATGAAAAGCATTCTCTTTCCGGCTTAGAGGACAACATACTTGGGTGTCAGGTGGGATTCGATCACTATGCAGGCACAATTGTCTCCCGCTCTTGTCGAATCCATCCTCAGTGCCCTGAAAGAAATCAGACTAGACCAGAAAGTGACTGTACATCACTTTCAAAAATGTTTAGGCCTCATGGCAGCTGCATCCACAGTTATACTTTTGGGCCTTTTGCATATGAGAGCTTTTCAGTTGTGGCTAAGAGCCAGGGGATTTCATATGAGGGCCAATCCCTGAAGGCAAATAAGGGTTACGCACAAAGGACTTCGTACCCTTTCTACCCCAGTTCCTGACTTTGGGTCCCACTCTAGGTCTGTCTTGTCGTCGCAAGATGCTAACGACAGACGCTTCCCTTACCGGCTGGGGTGCTGTCTTGGATGGCCGTCCAGCCCAAGGGAGCTGGAGAGGCCATCTTCTCGCATGGCACATCAATTGCCTCAAAATGATGGCTCTATTTTTGGCCCTACAGCACTTCCTCCAGCAGCTGAGAGGCTACCATGTCCTACTGCGGGTGGACAACACATCGGTAGCCTTCTACATAAATTGCCAGGGCGGACTGCACTCACGCCGCTTGAACGAGCTAGCGCATCAGGTTCTGCTCTGGGCACAGGACAAGTTCCTGTCCCTCAGAGCGATTTACATTCATACATGGGCACATGTGGAAGCAGATTTACTGTCCAGACAAGCTGTGACACATGGGGATTGGAGACTCCACCCTGAAGTGGTCAGTCGAATCTGGGAAAGATTCTTTACAGCAGAGGTGGACCTTTTCCCCTCCCAAGAGACAGCACAATGTCCCCTCTACTACTCTCTGACTAGCTCCGCTGGGTCTGGACGCGATGGCCTATACGTGGCCCAATTTACGCCTTTATGGGTTTCCTCCGATAGCTCTGCTCCCGGGAGTCCTGGCGAGGGTCCCTCAACACGGTTTGCGCCTCTAACTGATAGCGCCCCATTGGACGGCCAGAGTATGGTTCTCGGATCTAATATCTTTCCTCGGCGGCTCACCTTGGATGATTCCAGTGAGGAGGAATCTTCCTTCTCAGGCGCAGGGGACAATATTTCATCCCCAGCCCGAGCTTTGGAGACTTCACGTTTGGCCCCTGAATGGGACCAATTAAGTCAAGCTGGTCTTCCAGCCAGCGTAATTGACACTATACTAAACACTAGGGCTCCCTCCACTAGAAGAGCTTATGCCCTCAAATGGAATGTATTTAAAGGTTGGTGCATGACGAAGCAGGTAGACCCAGTCCACTGCCGAATTGTTTCAGTGCTGGAGTTCATGCAAAAAAAGTTGTCCTCGGGCTTGTGCCCTAGTACCCTCAGCACATACATAGCCGCTATTTCAGCCTGCCACATTCCGGTTGAGGGGGTTACTGTGGGAAAACACCCTTTGGTTGCCCGTTTCATTCATGGAGCTAAACGGTTGAGGCCGCCCACTAGAGCCACTACCCCTTCGTGGGATTTATCTATCATGCTCGAAAATCTAATTAACACTGCTTTTGAACTACTATAGTCAGCGCCTGACAGGTTTCTTAAGATGGTTTTTCTTATGGCTATTACCTCTCTGAAGAGGATTGGAGATCTGCACGCCTTGTCAGTCTTCACATCCTGCCTGGACTTTGCCCCTGGGCTAGTCAAGGCCATTTTGCATCCTCACCCGAACTATCTTCCGAAAGTTCCATTCTCAACCATGCACCCTGTTGTTCTTGAAGCCTTCTGTCCTCCGCCTGTTACAGCTTTGGAGCATGAGAAACTTCACCTACTGTGTCCAGTACGTGCTCTTCGGATCTACGTCCACCGCACCAGCCAGTGGCGTAAATCAGAGCAGCTTTATATATATATATATATATATATATATTTTTTTTTTTTTTAATTTTCTCCCCAATATTAGTTGTAGATTATTCCTCCCCATCACTAGGGGGCTCCCACATTAAGGCTGCTACTACCATTTAGCCGGGAGGGCCGAAGTTTCCTCCGAACCACGTGGCGCTTGCTTACGCACCATTAGGAGCGGAGTAACACACTCGGAGGAAAGCGCTAGCCACTCCTTCCACGTCCACGTTGGCTGTAGAGCCGTGATTAATGTGGGAGCGCAAGTACCTCTCATCCCTCCCCCCTGAGAGACCTTGGCCTCTTTGTGCCTACGGCTGTGAGAGGAAAACAGCATCACCCGGGGTTCGAACCAGTGCTCCCCAGATAATAGGGCGAGCGTTTTACCACTGCGCCACTCGGAGGCCAAATCAGAGCAGCATTTTATATGCTATGGATACGCTATGGATACGCGTGGGCTCACTTCGCCTCTTGGAATCAGGGCTCACTCAACCAGGGGGATCGCTTCATCTATTGCACTAGCAAGAGGTATTCCCCTGCAGCAAGTGTGTGACGCGGCGGGCTGGTCCTCTCTGCACACATTTGTTAGATTTTATAGTCTGGATGTTCATGCCACTCCGGGCTCACGAGTCCTCGAGTCAGCTTCCCAGACATAGCCTCTCAGCCTTGTGCGCACACGCTACACAACCTGGGGTTCCAGACACTTGCAGTGCGGCGGCGTCCCAATGCTGCACTGCCCACGTGACCAAACGTCCGTTCAGACAAATCAATCTGTGGAATGTTCCCGGTTAACACCTATTTATAACCTGCAGGTGCGTCTCATCAGATGACGTCACCCAACTGAGGTTATATAAGCCAAAATTTGGCGTGTTTGATACACACATGCTTCGGCAACACAAAAAGATATTTCCATAGCGTTTTCACGCAGCAGCTCGTTCCCGCCTTTTTAGGGAACAGGGTTACAGCAAAGTAACCCGAGATGACACGCTCTTTGTCAGCGATGCCCGTACCATCAATGCACTTATCCATATGCATAGAAAAGAGATGCAATATTATGGTTTCTGTCATTTTTTATATATTTGCATATTGACTGAAATCCCACATCGGGAAAACTCCCGGTGCTCCAGATGGCCAGTCCGCCACTGCTGATGCTATATGATCAGCAAAAGTGGTCCAATCTCTCTGTGTTAAGTGCTCTTATGTTATGTAATTGGTGCCTCCGAGTGGCGCAGTGCTCGCCCTATCATCCGGGACCGCTGTTTTCCTCTCACAGCCGGAGGCACAGAGAGAGCTGATTGGCCAAGCTCTCTCAGGGGGGAGGGATGAGAGGTACTTGCGCTCCATTAATCACGGCTCTACAGCCAATCAGGGGCTAGCGCTTTTCCTCCTTCCTCCGTGTTACTCCTCCCCCAATGGTGCGTGAGCAAGCAGTTCGAATGTGGGAGCCCCCTAGTGACTGGGAGGAATTGGCCACGACTAAATTAGGGGGGAAAATTGGAAAAATCCAACAAAAAAAAAAAGTTATGTAATTAGTAAATAACAGATTTTGTAGTATCATCGTCAGCCGTGGGATAAACAGAATTAGATACACTAAATCGTGCTAAACGCTGGACGGATAGATGATTAAGTGTATGAATTTATAACTGTATAATTTGTATTCAGTTTAACGCAACCACGAGGGGGCAGGGTAGGTGGAAAGGTAGCAAGGCCAAAAGCTTAGAAGCAGGGTTCAAATTGTTTTACCATGAGGTGGATAGGAAAAGAAATGGAGTAGGAGTTATTCTAATATAGGAGTTTGTAAGGAATGTTCTAGAGGTGAAGAAAGTATCAGATAGGGTGATGAGTCTGAAGCTGGAAATTGAAGGGGTGATGTTCAATGTTGTTAGTGGTTATGTCCCACAGGTAGGATGTGAGTTAGAAGAGAAGGAGAAATTCTGGAGTGAGTTAGATGAAGTGATGCAGAGCATCCTCAGAGGTGAGAGAGTGGTAATTGGTGCAGGAAATGGACATGTTGGGGAAGGGAACAGAGGTGATGAAAATGTGATGGGCAGGACAGGAATGTAGAAGGACAGATGGTGGTGGACTTTGCAAAGAGGATGAAAATGGCAGTAGTAGAAACATAGGGGGACATATAAGAGTGGAGGCAAAAGCACTTAGGTGGACTACATCTTGTGTCGACCTTGTAATCTGAAAGATATCAGTGACTGCAAAGTTTTGGTAGGGGAGGGTGTAGCCAGGCAACACAGAATGGTGGTGTGTAAAATAACCCTGGTGGTGAGGAAGGTGAAGAGGACAAAGGCAGAGCAGAGGACAAAGTGGTGGAAGCTGAGAAAGGAAGAATGTTGTGTCACTACAGCCAATGTGATCAGGGAGACAGGTAGGAGGGTACTTGGTGTATCATCAGGTAAGGAAAAAGTGGACAAGGAGACTTGGTAGTGGAATGAGGAAGTCCAGGAGTGTATACAGGGAAAGAGGCTACCTATGGAGGTACAGTATGGAAGTGCTTAGGAGAGGTTGCAGTAGAATTTCTGACTAATCTGTTTAACAAGATTTTAGAGAATGAGAGAAGCCCAGAGGAATGGAGGAGAACTGTATTAGTGCCAATCTTCAAGATCGCGGGGAATGTGCAAAGCTGTAGCAACTACAGATGAGGTTAGGCAGGAGTCTCCATGGACAATGATGTTTGCAGATGATATTGTGCTTTGTAGCGAGCGCAGGAAAATCTAGAGTGAGAGGAATGAATTAGAGGAATGTAAGTGGAATGGTAAGGCTACAGAGAGCAGAGGTAAAGAGGGTGCAGGATTTTAAGTACTTAGGGTCAACGGTCCAGAGCCACGGAAAGTGTGGAAAGGAGGTGAAGAGACGGGTACAGGCAGGTTGGAATGGGTGGAGAAAAGTGTCAAGTATCAGCGAGAGTAAAGAAAAGCTATTCAAGACAGTGGTGAGACCAGCGATGCTCTATGGCTTAGAGACAGTGGCACTGAAGGCAGAGTTGGAGGTAGCATGTTGAGGTTCTCTTTGGGAGGGACAAGGATAGATAGGATCAAGAATAAGTTCATCAAAGGGACAACCGATGTTAGAAGTTTTGGAAATAAAGTGAGAAAGGACAGATTGAGGTGGTTTGGACATATTCAGATAGGAGATAAGCATATTGGTAAAAGGATGCTGAGGTTGGAACTGCCAGGCAGGAGGTCTAGAAAAAGACCAAAGAGGAGATTTATGGATAAAGTGAGAGAAGACATAAAGTTAGTTGGGGTGAGAGAAGAGGAAGCAGACAATAGGGTTAGGTGGAGGCAGATGCTTTACTGTCGCAACCCCTGAAAGGGAACAGTCGAAAGTCAAAGAAAAAGTGTGTGCAGTTTGTGTGTGTGAAGGATGTGTAATGTTTGTGTGTGTCTAGTGTGTATACAGTGTAGTGTGTGTGTGTGTGTGTAGGATGTGTGTTTGTTGTGTATGTGTAGTGTATGTGTGTAATGTGTGTGTGTGTGTGTATGTGTGCGTGTGTGTGTAAAGGATGTGTGTGTATTATAAAAAGCACACAGAGAAGGCCGAAGTTCTGTATGATGTGCTAAGGTGGTGAACATTATCACGTAGCCCGCAGTACATTTGTGGAAATGCATCGATTACATCCAAAATAGGAAGACAGCGCTCGCTAATTCATGACATTAGCAAAACGTTTGCGTGATAAAGCGTTTGCTACGTTCTTAGCGCTGTACGAGCTCAGGAAAGCGGTTTTCTCACACGACTAATGCATGGTCATTGTAAAACGTACATAATGAGTTTATATACAGTTTTCATGGTCAAAATCTTAAAAACAATAACAAAAAATCTTTTTTTGAACATGTATGCCAAAATGCATGAATGTTGTGGAAATGATCATTTATTAGATATTTTGCCTTGGGAAATTGAGATAATGCGTTTGCTGCGTTCTTAGAGCTGTACGAACTCAGGAAAGCGGTTTTCTCACACAACTAATGCATAGTCATTGTAATAAATATAAAACGAGTTTATAAGTACTTTTAAGCATCAAACTATGAAAAAGAATAACAAAAAAGTTGTTTTTCAACATGTATGCCAAAATGCATGCATGTTGTGGAAATGATCATTTATTAGATATTTTGCCTTGGGAAATTGAGATAATGCGTTTGCTGCGTTCTTAGCGCTGTACGAGCTCAGGAAAGCGGTTTTCTCACACATCTAATGCATGGTCACTGTAATACATACAAAACGAGTTTATAGGTATTTTTAAGTATCAAACTATGAAAAAGAATAACAAAAAATCTTTTTTTGAACATGTATGCCAAAATGCATGAATGTTGTGGAAATGATCATTTATTAGATTTTCTGCCCTGGGAAATTGAGATAATGCGTTTGCTGCGTTCTCAGCGCTGTACGAGCTCAGGAAAGCAGTTTTCTCATACAACTAATGCATGGTCACTGTAATACATACAAAACGAGTTTATAAGTATTTTTAAGCATCAAACTATGAAAAAGAATAACAAAAAATCTTTTTTTGAACATGTATGCCAAAATGCATGAATGTTGTGGAAATGATCATTTATTAGACTTTTTGCCTTGGGAAATTGAGATAATGCGTTTGCTGCGTTCTTAGCGCTGTACGAGCTCAGGAAAGCGGTTTTCTCACACATCTAATGCATGGTCATTGTAAAACGTACATAATGAGTTTATTTACAGTTGTCATGGTCAAAATCTTAAAAACAATAACAAAAAATCTTTTTTTGAACATGTATGGCAAAATGCATTAACGTTGTGGAAATGATCATTATTAGATTTTCTTCCCTGGGAAATTGAGATAATGCGTTTGCTGCGTTCTTAGAGCTGTACGAGCTCAGGAAAGCGGTTTTCTCACACAACTAATGCATGGTCATTGTAATACATACAATACGAGTTTATAAGTATTTTTAAGCATCAAACTATGAAAAAGAATAACGAAAAAGTTGTTTTTTAACATGTATGCCAAAATGCATGAATGTAGTGGAAATGATGATTTATTAGCTTTTTGCCTTGGGAAATTGAGATAATGCGTTTGCTACGTTCTTAGCGCTGTACGAGCTCAGGAAAGCGGTTTTCTCACACATCTAATGCATGGTCTTTGTAAAAAGTCCACGTTTTGGACTGCTGATGCTGAGTTTCTCTCAGATTCCCAGTTTGCTGCGTTTGCTGTGTTCTTGGTCAAAATGTGGAAAAGAATAACGATCATGCGAGCTCTACACATTGTTCAAGCTTAGAATCCCAGAGATCTTGCAACACTTGTACATCGTTAAGTAACATAAAGTTCTGAAAAGTATTGTTTGACACACTAATAATGAAGTAGGATTACAAACGTAATTGTTTACGAAACATTCAGTAAACCACCTCGGTCAGGTAATCCAAAAGTTTCCATTACATGAAGTTTTCTACATGTTCATATTAAGTCATTACAAGAAATCTGATTTTCACTTTATGTGAAATCAGATTTACACGCTCATAGGACTAAATACATTTATTAAAAAGGAAGCAATATGAATGACGGAAGTTGCGAGCATGACGTTTATATAAGAGAGAATGTTCATTTATGTGAATTTTTGTTTCAAATGTAATTCAAATTATACAATTATACACAGGTATATACAATATGATATTTAGAGAAATGCTTTTACAACCTTTCATGACCTAAACATTAAAAAAAGAAAATAGAGTATTTAAATTAAGAATATGATAAAAAAATACAGTATGAAAAAGAAAACGTTTAAATAAATATGAGATAAGAATATAATAATTATATAAATACAGAAAAAGACTTTACATTGTTTATAGTTTATAGAAGAAAATAATGAGAACTCCTTCAGTAAGCGGTGAGCAGGGACAGAAGAGAGGAACCATGGGCAAATGGTGGCCCCAATGCAGGCCTGAGTACTTCTAATGGAGGGTCAGCCTGGGGACGGTGTGAGCTAATGTTTCTGTAGTGGAGAGACACATCAAACTGGACCCAAGCATCCCAGGAATGGGGTATGCCCCAATTTCAAGGTGTAGGCTTTCACATGCCGGTCAAAACAAATCATGGGTTTAGTTAGGTGTTTGCTTTATGTGTGGTACCAAGTTCAAGTAGGATTTTCTTTTCTTTTTAACCATATACAGTTTAGTGAAACACAGTGAAACGAAACCACCTTCCTCCAGGACCAAGGTCCTACATCCAACATAAATTAATAACATAAATGAACAAAAACTAACTAGCTTACTAAGCATTCCAATTAACTAACTGGCTGAGACAAGACAGGTGGACATTTTTAAGTTACCACTAAAAATGTTCTATACTCAAAAAAAAAAAAAAGACAACAAAACTGCTCATGCAAATAGTGACAAAGAGTGACAAAGTCACTTAAGGCAACAACGTGACACATTTCAATACTTCGTGATGATGACATAATGAGGTAAGGAGTTAAGATTTTTTAGATGGTTGTTGATAAGTGTGTTTGCACATGTGTCGTTTATAGGATTTAGTGTTTTGAGGTACTTGAGTAGACAATACCTGAGATATTGTGTGTGTGTGTGTGTGTGTGTGTCTGTGTTTGTGTTTGTGCAATAACTTACACACAATAACACAATAATTTGTGTTTGTTCATTAGTCCAGTCCCTTTTTGTTGAGGAGAGAGATGGCTTGTACTGTAAAAGGAAGCTGTTGCACAGTGTGAATGTGAGTGCTTGAATGTTTCTGGTTGGTCTTGAGATGATGTTCTTGGAGACAGTGAACTTCTCCAACTCAGTAAAGGTGCCGCAAGTTGCAGCCTTCTTAAACAGAGTTCTCAAAAATGTCCTGAAGAGCAGAGATGGCTTCTATTGGCCAGGTTTTCATCTGCTTCAGAACCAGGTGTCCTCAATCATCGACTGTTAATACTGGTCAGTTGATCAAGAGCAAGAAACTGTAAATAAAGCCTTTCACGTCTAGGCAGACATGATCATCATGGAATTATCATGCTCTGCTACAGTATGTAATTCCTGGAACTCCGAGTCTGGCTGGCTCAGCTTACGGCTTTTGTCTGCTACAACCTTCGCTAGGAGCCGCAAAGAATGAAAAGCAGCCAGGGATGTAAAGCATGGAAAAGGCTGACGAGCAGTATGATGTGCTAGGTGGTGAGCGTTCTGTAGAAGGCCGCAGAATGTTTGTTGAAATGCATGGGTTACTTGTGACATCTTGTCAAGCAGATAGAGTCATAGGGTCTGAGCTATCTGAATCTACCACAACCACCTTTCCCAGTGTTTCACAAACAGGTGAACTTATCAGAGGTATTTCAAAGAGGTAGGGCAAAACTGCCACCGCCTTAAAGAACCTAGGATTGCATGATCAATCTGATCCCTGCAGCCGAATTACCCATGTTCCCAGAGCAAGAGCCCAAGGCCCTCACCCAGGACAATGGATCTGGAAGTTCCCAAGAACCTCCTGGCAAAGGTGGAAGCCAAGAAGTACATCTGGCCATTTAAGATACAACAACGATTAATTTTGGTTGCGTACCATCGGTCAGGCACTGGTTGATGAAGATAAACCCCACCTCAAGCTTGCTTAAGGCAGTCCTGCGCAGCACTCTGGAGGGTACATTGCCTCCAAAGTCATGATGGGGCTTCCGCATGCACGATCAGGCGAGGAACACTTGTGGGTCTCAGGCCGGCACATACCATACCACAGTCTGGTAGTCCATTAAGAAGCTCTCTAAGAAGATGAAAGCCAAGAACGTGGCTCTGCAGCTTTAAAAATAAGAAAAGAAATATACTTGCAAGTAACAATGAGCAAGCCTAAGCACCAGTGTGCACCAGACACACCACCCAACCAGTGTGCCTTTGAACATGCTAAGACCCCTAAAACAAAACTTATGTCACACTGCTCCGACCCCTTTTTCTTTGTTTTTGTTTTTGTGAGTTACTTTTTAGTGATCTAAAACCGGCAAATTCATTACCATTAAGTTTATTAGGTATGATAGGGACACTCTTGCTTCTATTGGTATACAATGTACTCACAATTTGAAGTTTTTAACTCGGGATCCAAGCTGGCCGAGTGAGATCCTTAGGGAGAACAAAGGTCATGAAGACACACGTGCACACAGCACAAATCTGCCTAGCATCCTGCTCGCCAACGTCCACTGGAGAAGAAATTCGATGACCTCAGGGCCAGGGTAATGTTCCATAGAATCATTCGAGACTGCAATCTCCTCTGCGGTGCCGGACCACGGTATTCAGCCGGCCTAGTTCTTCTTGGTTCACCGCATGCCAGGACACGGGACTCGAGGAAGTCAAGGGGAGGTGGAGTGTGTTTAATGGTGAGCAACAGCTGGTGCAACACCGCAAGCATTGTGCCTCTCACACGCTCCTGCACACCCAACCTGGAAGTACTGTCCTTTTTACCTTCCTTGTCAGTTTACATCGGTCATAATCAGCGCCATTTACATTCCGCCTCAAGCGGACACAGACACTCACACAGGGGGACTCACACAGTACCAGACACAACACTTATCGCTCAATGTGGCGGGGGACTTTAACAGCGGCAACCTCAAACACGCATCGGCAAACTTTTAACAACACATCACCAGACCCACCAGGGGCGAAAGGGCACTGGATCATCGCTATACTACAGTCAAGGAGAGCTACAAGGGAAAATCTCACCCTCCATTTGGGAAATCGACCATGCCGCCATCTTCTTCTTGCTAAAATTCAAACCGGTAGTTCCAGTTCAGAGGGAGGTCGCTCGCTCAAAGGACTAATCGGTGGCCAAACTAGTGAATGAAACCATCAAAAAAACAATCAGACGTTTTCCAATCAGAAGCCATGGGTGGATAAAACCATCCGCGACATGCAAGGCAGCGTTAAACAACGTCTGGAAGGTGGTGAAGGAGGCAAAGCAACGCTACGGGAGAAAACTAGAGTCACAACTCCAACAAAGTGACTCTAGGAGCCTGTGGCAGGGACAAAGAACGATAACAGACTACAAAGCACCAACATCCGGCATGACGAACGCGGATGTGACCCAGGCAGACGAGCTGAACACATTCTATGCTCGCTTCAAGGCTGCAGCTACAGATGCTAGCAATGCTAATAACTAACGGCTACAGACAGGAAGACACTGCCGGTACCGGAAATGAGTTCATCATCTCCGAGCATGACGTGAGGAGAGCCTTCAGGAGAGTGGACACCAGGAAAGCAGCAGGACCAGATGGCATGTCAGGTCGAGTCCTCAGAGCCTGCACAGACCAGCTAGCACCTGTTTTCACAGAGATATTCAACCTCTCCTCCTCTCAGTCGGTGATCCCCACATACTTCAACGAGTCCGTCATTGTTAGTGTTCCGAAGAAACCCCATCCTGTTTTCCTCAATGGCTATTGCCCTGTAGCCCACACCTCAGTAGTGATGAAGTGCTTTAAATGGCTGGTCGGAGACATTTCTTCACTACCTGACACAATGGACCCATTACAGCTTGCATAACACCCGAACCGCTCTACAGATGATCTCATCTCCTTCATACTGTACATCTCTCACTCACCTGGACACCTGAAGGGGGAATATGCCAAAATGCTCTTCAGCGACTAGAGCTCATGATTTAATACCATAATTCCCTCCACACTCACCACCAATGAGTCAGTGGATCTCCATTTTCCTAACTGGCAGAGCACAGGCAGTAAGGATGTGCAGACATGTCTTAGCCTCCCTCAGCCCGGTGGCGCCTGTTGCCACTTTTCTGGAGCCTAGCTGAGCACATCATCCGCACCGAGCCCCCGACTTGCACTCAATATACAGTAGGCGGTGCTGGACCAAGGGCAGGAAGATCGTGAAGGTCCTCAGCCACCCCAGAAATAGAATGTTCTGTCTGTTGACGAGATGGCACGAGAAACCCAAACATTTTATGTGCACACATAAAAGTTTGTGTGTGCATCTCATAGGTGTGCACGTGCATTTCATATGTAGTTGTTTGAGCAGTTAGTATGTAAGTATGCCTAACCCTAAGTGTGACAGCTTCATATATGTGTATGCTAGTGTTTCGTGTGTGTGCATGAAAGAAGTTTTACTTAAGCCGTATATGGTGCCCCATACTTTTTTTTTATATTGAACCGGAGAAAAAAAGCTCCAATGTGTAGTAGTATCCAATGTGTAGAGGGGAAACAGTGTGGGCACACAATGAAGAGATGCATCAAGGTATATCATTAAAATCACCCAGTTTTGCAGCGTCTATGTGGTAATTATGTTACTACGTGATAACATAATTATGTTGTAATGCATTTTATTTTATTTAATAGTTAAACCGATGCCAAAATCATTCATCTAATAGGGTACTAAATGATTGTGACCTAAAGGAGCTACAACAGTCCAAGTGTGTCATTTCTTATATATTAAAAAAGATTTAAACACTATCCATGTTATAACTAAAAAATTATTGTGTTGAAAACCTTGAAAAATGGGTTTGGGCTAGACTAGATTGACTGTTGGGATAATTAATAATAATCTTATTGCTAAAATGTTACATTTTCACTGAATAAAACTGGGTTTTCGTCGCCATCACGTTGTTCTACATCTCGAACTCAGAGTAGAAGCTATTTAGCGCATCTGGAAGGGACCCTTCACTGTCACAGGCAGGTGATGATATTTGATGATAGTTGGTAACAGGTTGTATGCTCTGCCACATGTGCCGTATGTCACCTCTGTCCCTGAAGTGGTTGAGGATTTTCTAAGCGTGTGTGCGCTTCGCCTCTCTGATTGCCCGGGAAAGTTTGGCCCTTGCTGTTCTTAGGGCCACTTTGCCCCCTGCTCTGATGGCAGAGTTTTGGGTCAGGTTTTTATCTGCTTCAGGACCAGGTGTCCCTGAATCATAAACTGTAAACACTGCTCAGTTCATCAAGAACACGAACCTGTAACTAGGCATTTCACATCTCGGGAGACAGAAGGTGTCATTCATTTACCATGCTTTGCTACAGTAGGTATTCCTGGAACTCCCTTGTCTGCCTGGCTCAGCTTATCGCTGCTGTCTGCCACAACCTTTGCTAGGAACAAACATTCCATGCCCACAAGGAATGAAAACAACCCAGAAATGAAAAGCACATGGACAAGGCCGAAGGGCTGTATGATGTGCTAGGTGGGTGTTCCATAGAAGGCGGCAGTAAGTTTGTGGAAATGCATGGGTTACCTGTGACATCTTGTCAAGCAGATAAGGTCACAAACAAGAGGACTTATTGGAGGTATTTTCAAAGAGGTCGGGTCAAAAACTGCCACCCTCACCCCCACAAAAAACCTAGGTCTGTGTGATCAATCTGCTCTGTGCAGCCAATTTGGCCACAGTCTATCCATTTTCCTGGAGCAAGAGACCAAAACCCCAACCCTCACCCAGGGGCAGTGGGTCTGGAAGTTCCCAAGAACCTCCCTCTAAAGGTGGAAGCCGAGAAGTACATCGGGCCATTTAAGATGCAACAAGGGTTAATTTCGGTTGCGTACCACCGCTCACTCTCTGGTTGATGAAGATAAAAAGATAAACCATACCTCAAGCTCACTCAAGCCAGACCTGTGCAGCACTCTGGTCTCTTGGTCTCTTGCTCATTGCCACCAACATCATGATGGGGCTCCTGCATGCACGCTCAGGCGAGGAACACACAGGTTTGGTAGTCCACCAAGAAGCTCTCTCTGAAGATGAAAGCCAAGAAGTTGGCCCTGCGGCCTTTTAAAATAAAAGAAAGGAATATAGTTGCGAGCAACAATGAGCGCACCCAAGCACCAATGTCATCCGGACACAGACGCACCGCACCACCTGTGTGCCTTTTGTGGACGCTAAGACCCCTAAAACGCCCTGGATGCTGATGTCACTGTATAAGTTTAAGGCATCATCATAAGTTTAAGGCACGTGTCATTCTATGCATCATTGCTAGTGACTGCTTGGTGGCGTCTGTAATGGCGCGGGTGCTTGTGTGCAGGATGCGTAGGGTGTCCTGTGTGTGTAATATGCATCTGTATTTGTGTGCGCGTGTAGTGCATGTGTGTCTGTAATATCTGTGTATGTAGTAAATGTGCATGTGTATGAATAGTGTGTGTGTATGTTTGTGTGTGTGTGTGTGTGTGTGTGTGTGTGTGTGTGTGTAAAGGATGTGTTTGTATTCCTGCTGGGAGCCCCTCCCCTTGCGCTAATTTTTTGCATTCCTGCTAGGAGCCCCTTTTTTGATTTTAAAAATTGAAATCACAAGTAGATGGCCGAAGGATGTTCTAGGAGGTGAGCGTTCCATAGTAGACTGCAGTACATTTGTGAAAATTCATGGGATACTTGTGCCATTTTGTCGAGCAGATCGAGTCATAAAGTCTGAGCTATCTCAACCACTTACAAGCACATTCCCCAGTGTTTCACAAAGATGTGGACTTATAGGAGGTATTCTCAAGAAGTTAGGGCCAAAAAAACTTGCTCCCTTCCCCCCCAAAGTCCTAGGATCTTTTCCTACAATTAATCTGCATCCAATTTTGTTACCATGTGTTCCCTGAGATAGCCCGTAAGGAGAAGAAGTGGGCCACTAAGCCTTTACAAAAAGTAAGAAATATAGTTACAAGCTACGATGAGCTGGCCCAAGCACCTGTGCCATTGACACTTGGGCGCACCTCACAACTTGTGTGCCTTTTCAGCACACTAAGACCTCTGAACCAAATATGACATGCATCTCATGGCTGGACGTCTTTCTGGTGCACCACTGCGAGGTGTGACTGGGTTTGGGTGGTGACTGTAGACTTCATCCTTGAAGAATTTCAATCAGGTTTCAGGCCCCATCATAGTACAGAAACTGCACTAGTTAAGATTGCAAACGACTTGTTTTTAGCTTCGGACCAAGGCTGCACCTCAATTCTAGTCTTGCTTGATCTTAGTGCTGCATTCGACACTATAGATCATAACATTCTCATAGATCGCTTACAAAATCACATAGGTATTCAGGGACAGGCATTAAAATGGTTTAGATCATACCTGTCTGATCGATACCATTTTGTAGACCTAAATGGAGAACTGTCTGGTGTAATGCCAGTGAAATATGGGGTCCCACAAGGGTCAGTTTTAGGACCTCTGCTGTTCTCAATATACATGCTTCCCCTAGGTAACATCATTAGAAGACATGGAATTAGTTTCCATTGTTATGCTGATGATACCCAATTATATATCTCAACAAAACCAGACGAAATACCTAAATTGTCTAGATTAACCGAGTGTGTCCAGGACATAAAAGATTGGATGACCAATAACTTCCTCTTACTAAACTCAGACAAGACAGAGATATTACTCATCGGCCTAAAAACCAGCACACAACAGCTTTCACAATTCAGCCAGTGTTTAGAAGGATATACTGTTACTACTAGCTCAATAGTAAAAGACCTAGGTGTAATATTGGACAGTAACTTGTCCTTTGAAAATCATATTTCCAATATCACAAAAACAGCCTTTTTCCATCTTAGAAATATCGCCAAACTTAGGAGCATCTTATCCGTATCTGATGCAGAAAAGCTAGTTTATGCATTCATGACCTCCAGACTGGACTATTGTAATGCATTACTAGGTGGTTGTCCTGCATCCTCAATAAACAAGCTTCAGTTAGTCCAAAATGCAGCCGCCAGGGTTCTCACCAGATCCAGAGAATATGATTATATAACCCCAATATTATCATCCCTGCACTGGCTACCTGTTCAGTTTAGAATTAATTACAAAATAGTATTATTTACATACAAGGCTTTAAATGGTTTAGCTCCCACATACCTAACCAGTCTTCTGAAACGCTATAATCCGCCACGCTCCTTAAGATCACAAAACTCTGGACTTCTGGTAGTTCCCAGAATTTCAAAATCTACAAAAGGGGGTAGGGCTTTTTCATATTTAGCTCCAAAACTTTGGAATAGCCTTCCAGACAGTGTTCGGGGCTTAGACACAGTTTCCCAGTTTAAAGTAGACTCAAGACGCATCTCTTTAATCTGGCATACACGTAACTCATCCCATAACTTCATACTTCAGTACATCTATTCTGAATGGCAACTACGCTAATTCTCTCCATTTGTTCTGTACTTTTCTACCCATCCCGAGGCATCTGGAGATTGTACCAGCTTCAGCAGACAAAGGCCAACCCTGTGAGGATCCTGAGGCATCCAGAGAAGGCCCAGCTCTAGCTGAATTCTGCCTTATTATGATTGGAGCTACACATCCTGCTCCTGTGCTCCCAGTGATCCAGACCCCATCTGCCCTCTGCACCTACTGACTCATCCCTATGCTGAACTGGACTTAATGTTAATTTAAAGAATTTCTGTTATATTGTACTCTCAGCTGCATAACACACATGGTGTTATATCATCTCTATCTGTTATCACCCAAATGAGGATGGGTTCCCTGTTGAGTCTGGTTCCTCTCAAGGTTTCTTCCTATTGCCATCTCAGGGAGTTTTTCCTTGCCACTGTCGCCGTCATCCTTGGCTTGCTCATCAGAGAAATTTCATTTATTCATCTCGTTATTATCTAGACACATTTTTCTCACACATACACAATTTATTATTATTATTAATATTTTATTATTTTATTATTATTATTATTTTTATTTTTATTATTATTTTTTTTTTTTTGGATTTCTTTCATCTTTGTGAAGCTGCTTTGAGACAATGACCATTGTTAAAAGCGCTATATAAATAAAATTGAATTGAATTGAATTTAATTGAACTGTAATGACTCAAATGCTTGAATAGGTCAACATTTGTGTACGTAGGATATGTGATGTGTGTGTGTGTGTGTGTGTGTTTGTGTGTGTGCGTGTGTGCGTGTTTATGTGTGTGTGTGTGTGTGTGTGTGTTTGTGTGTGTGTGTGTGTGTGTGGTATGCGTGTGCAGTGTGCGTCTGTGTAGGATGTGTAGTGTCTGGGTACTGTGTGTAGTGCGCGTGGTCTTCTTTGTGTATTTGTATTTGATCTGCTGTTGAGTTAGGCGAATGTGAAACGTATTTTGAGTTTGATGAGGATCTTGAAGATCCAGATGTTTTGAGGAAGATGAATGAATATATAAATAGTAATCCACAAAATAGGAAGACAGCGCTCGCTGATTCATGACATTAGCAAAACGTTTGTGTGATGAAGCGTTTGCTGCGTTCTTAGCGCTGTACGAGCTCAGGAAAGCGGTTTTCTCACACAACTAATGCATGGTCACTGTAAAACGTACATAATGAGTTTATATACAGTTGTCATGGTCAAAATCTTAAAAACAATAACAAAAAATCTTTTTTTTAACATGTATGCCAAAATGCATGAATGTTGTGGAAATGATCATTTATTAGATATTTTGCCTTGGGAGATTGAGATAATGCGTTTGCTGCGTTCTGAGCGCTGTACGAGCTCAGGAAAGCGGTTTTCTCACACAACTAATGCATGGTCACTGTTGTACATATAAAACGAGTTTATAAGTACTTTTAAGCATCAAACTATGAAAAAGAATAACAAAAAAGTTGTTTTTCAACATGTATGCCAAAATGCATGAATGTTGTGGAAATGATTATTTATTAGATATTTTGCCTAATGGTCACTGTAATACATATAAAACGAGTTTATAAGTACTTTTTTTTTTTTCCCATTATTTTTTATTAATTTTTTGCAGACACACAGAGTGTATTACCTCAACCATAAACTGAACATAGTATCTACTATATGAAACAACAACAAAACAAAATAAAACTAAAAACAAAAAATAGCCAACATACCCTCCCGCCCATAACCCTTCCCAGGCCACATGTAACATAAAAAAATAAAAAATAAAAAATAAAAAAAAAATAATAATAATAATAATAATAATAAATAAATAAAAAGAAAACAAAAACGAATTAATTTACAATAAAAGTAAGGTCCGGTCAAATGATCCTCTATTAGGTCTCTAAGGGGAAGGTCCAGGTGATGTATTAACTTGTCTAATAATACTCAGAATGGGATTCCATGTTTTGTAGAAAGAACTCAATGATCCCTTATAAGAAAATCTGAACTTTTCAAGTTGAATACAATGTAATACTTCTCGTGCCTAGTCTTCATATGAAGGGGGAGAAACGTGTTTCCATTTAAGAAGGATTGCACGTCTAACTAACAGAGTGGTAAAGGCAATGACTCCGCGCATCGTGGATGATGTAATTGAGGTTGGGGAAAGCCCAAACAGGACAGTCAGTACATCAGGGGCAATGGTGAGATTAAGGGCCTGTGAGATTGTTCTAAAAATGTCTGACCAGTAGTCTGTTAGTCTCGGGCAAGACCAGAACATATGAAGGTGATCAGCTGGAGAATGTTTACATCTATTGCACTCATCACTTAGGTTTGAAAATATTTTAGCCAATTTAGCATTCGTGTAATGAGCTCTGTGAAGCACTTTACATTGTATTAAAGCATGTCTGGCACAGATAGACGAAGAATGAATTAAATCAAGAATATCTTTCCACTGATCCTCAGATATGTCAAAACCCAAATCCTGCTCCCAGGTTTGTTTAAGAGAATTGAGTGGAGATGGGGTAAGGGAGGATATTTTATAATAGATACTGGATATCAGTCGTCTTTGACCTGGGTCCAGAGTAAGAATTGAATCGAGTTCCGATTCAGGGGTCGATTAGGAAAGTGAGGAAACAACTTTTGAATGAAGTGCCTTACTTGAAAAAAGCGAAAGAGATGGCTATTAGGGAGGTTAAATTTAGTTGATAAAGAAGAAAAAGAGGTAAAAATATCGTTTTCATACAGGTCATTTAAAGTACAAAGGCCCTTATTTGCCCAAATATCGAAAGTACGGTCCAAAAGAGATGGTGGGAACAAATGATTATTTAAGATTGGCATGTTAATAGACGCTTTGTGGAGGCCAAATTGTTTTCTGAATTGAAGCCAGATCTTGATGGTATTAGTGACTACTGGGTTGCGTGAGATTTTGTGCAGCTCAATAGGAAGCTGTGAGCAGATATTAGAAGGCAGGGAATGAGACGAGGATACCTCTATATGTAGCCAGGGCGGGGTAGTGACACAACCCTTATGGTCTACCCAATAAAGCAGTTTAATAATATTGCAGGCCCAGAAGTAATGACGAAAGTTTGGAAGCGCTAAACCTCCTTCAGATTTGGAAAGTTGAAGCACTGATTTTCTAATACGAGCCGGTTTGTTACTCCAAAGGAACCCGTTCAATTGTTGATCTAGATTGATGAAAAAGGATTTATTAAGATAGACAGGGACATGTTGAAAAAGATACAAAAATATTGGCAAAATAATCATTTTGATAAGATTCACACGGCCTATTAGAGATAAGGAGAGGGATTTCCAACGAGCAAAATCTGATTTACAATTATCCAACAGTGGGGTGAAATTATTAGAAAACAAGTCTTTAAATGAATTGGTTATGGATATGCCCAAATATTTAAACCCTTCCAAGGCTATCTTAAAGGGGAGTGAAGATGTAGGAAGAGATTTAGCTAAGTGGTTTACAAAAAATAGCTCACTTTTTTGGAAATTCAACTTGTACCCAGAACAATGGCCAAACTGGTCTAAAATGTGTAATATAGGGGGGAGGGAGACTAAGGGGTCAGAAATGTATAATAACAGGTCATCCGCATAAAGAGAGAGTTTATGAGTTTGACCATGACGAATAATACCTTTAAATGCGTCACAACTGCGAAGCCAGATAGCTAAAGGTTCAATAGCTATATTAAATAGCAGGGGTGAGAGTGGACATCCTTGGCGTGTACCTCGTTGGAGTAAGAACTGCTGCGAGCGAACACCATTGGTGTGTATTGAGGCAGTTGGAACGGCGTAAAGTAATCGGATCCAAGAAATAAATTTAGGGTCAAATCCAAATTTGTCCAGTACGAAGAAGAGATATTCCCATTCCACCCTATTGAACGCCTTCTCTGCATCCAGCGAAACTATAACCTCAGGAGTGTTGGCTGAAGGAGAGAAAAGAATATTAAGTAGTCTTCTAGTATTAAAAAATGAATGTCTTCCGTATGTGAAGCCAGTTTGATCTGGAGAAATTATAGATGACATAACATCCTGGAGGCGAAGGGAAAGAACTTTGGCTAAAATCTTAAAGTCTACGTTTAACAAAGAGATTGGTCGGTAGCTAGCACAAGATGTGGGGTCCTTGTCCTTTTTCAGAAGCAAGGATATAGATGCCGAGTATAAAGTAGCCGGCAATTTACAAATTTGAAAGGAATCATTATACATCTTCACTAGGACTGGGGTTAACAAATTAAAGTATGCCTTATAAAATTCAACCGTAAAGCCATCAGGGCCTGGGGATTTTCCATTCTGCATTGACTTAATAGCTTCTTGGATCTCCTGAGGAGAAATGGGGCTGCCTAGTTTTCCAGCTGCATCATTGCTAATTTTAGGGTAATGTAGTGAATTTAGGGGATTGGGAATATCTGTTAAATTTAAAGGATACTCGGATGTATAAAGGTTAGTGTAAAAGTCTAGAAAAATTTTGTTAATTTTGGCCGGGTCTGTAGTAAGATTACCGCTAGAAGAAATAATTCTTGGGATTACCCTTGATGCACTGGCTGCACGGGCCTGTTGGGCTAGTAATATACCCGCCTTGTCACCATGCTCGAAGAAACGTTGTTTGGTTTGTCGTAATTGTCTCTCTACCTCGTGTGTCATTAGACAGTTCTATTCTGATTGTAATACAAGCCTTTTTTTATATAGGATTGGAGAAGGGGAGGCGGCGTAAGTTTCGTCGAGTTTAAAAAGTTCGTCTAAAATTTCCTGTCTCTTAGCCCTATCAGCCTTATTTAAATGTGAACTAAACAAAATAATCTGGCCGCGGACAAAAGTTTTGAGCGCCTCCCATAAAAATTCACTGTTCATTTCAGTGGTGTCATTGTATTCCATGTAATTATTAATTTGTGTTGCCACAAAGTTCTTAAAATCCTGATTTGCTAAAAGGTGAGAGCTGAACTTCCATAGGGATGGGGAAGTGGGGGAGGGAAGATTAATATCGAGCGATGTGGGGGCATGGTCCGAAATAACTATAGGATGATAATTACTAGCAGTAACCAAGTGTAGCAATTTATCATCAATCAAAAAAAAGTCAATTCGCGAGAAGTTCTGATGCGGAGGAGAAAAAAAGGAAAATACTTTGCTATGGGGATTTCTAAACCTCCAGGGATCTGAAATTCCCAAACATGATGAGCAGTTACGTACTACTTTGGCAGATTTTGACAGACTAATTTGTTTGGGTGACGACCTATCGAGAACAGTATCTTGCACAAAGTTAAAATCACCTCCTATCAGTATGTGATGAGTGTCACTGTTTGGGATTTTAGCAAAAAGGTTAATAAAAAACTGTTCGTTATCCCAGTTGGGCGCATAAACAGAAACCAGAATAACTGGAAAGCTCTGTAACCAGCCCGATACCAAGACGTAACGACCATTAGTATCTTAAATAACTTTTGTTGGCTCAAACTGTGTGTTTTTACTAATAATAATAGCGGCCCCTCTAGCCTTCCCAGAAAATTTTGAATGAAAAACGTGGCTCATCCACGCTCTTTTAATACGTTGGACATTTGTTGTTTCAAGATGCGTTTCCTGTAGAAATATGACATCTCCTTTTAAATGTCTTAACTGTGTCAATACCTTACCAATCTTAACGGCCTTGTTTAATCCTTTAGTATTCCATGAAATGAGGCGTATATCTTTACCCCCCTTTGCTGTATTAGCAACCGCCATCTAAGTCGATGTACAGTATAGAGCAATTTGGGACCATCTGACCCGTAAAAGAAAAAAAAAAAAAAAAAGACAAAAGACAAAAGAAAAAAAACACACACACATACACTAATTGTGGCCTTAAAGTTATCCCCAAAGTGTAAATATCTAAGCTAAACAGCTCAAGACTTCCAAAGTCTCGCTCCCTTCATTTAACAAAAGGGTTGGCCCCACTGTTTGTAATGTAAATGAAAATTGGACAAGACAAAAACAAACAAAAATAAATAAATAATAATAATAATAATAATAATAATAATTAGTACTATAGGCTGACATAATGATATCTAAAAGGCGGGTCTGATATCAAGAAAATCGTTAGCACAGTGGTGCACAGCCCACCTGTATCATCAAATAAAAGGTGCCTATAAGATTGGGACAGTCTAAACACTGGCATATTAAAGATATAGCAGCCAAACAATAACATTTTAACCTCTTAATTGAGCATTGTTCTGAACAATTTACAAACGTTGCGTTTTGAATCACTAACCGAACCAGTAGCAAGTTGCTACATTGGGCACTTCGAGTTTAGTTTTCAGCTGAACATAGAGATGCAGCATATTCCTTCGCTTCGGCGACCGTCGCAAATCTCCTCCTATTACCCTCCTTCGTTACGATGGTTAACCTGGCCGGGAACGACAGTGATGGTTTTAGTCCCAATTTGTAGAGTTCAGATAGCACCTCTTTATATTTAGAACGTTGTTCCACAACCTCTGGTGCGTAGTCTTCGTAGATAGCAATGGGGGTTCCGCGGTATTGAAGCTTCCCCCTCCTTGCTCTGGCCTCACGGATGATTTTGTCTTTCTGTCGAAATTTGTGGAGCCGGATTATGACGGGCCTAGGCCTCTGTCCCGGCTTCGGTTTGTCAGTCAGCGATCGATGAGCCCTGTCACACTCCGGGGGGGATTCCAGGACCTCGCTTCCCAGCACCTTCACGAGTAGATCGGAGAAAAAGATAGAGGGGCGGGGGCCTTCGATAGATTCAGGTAATCCGATGATTCTTATGTTGTTACGTCGACTGCGTGATTCGAGATCCACAACCTTAGAGAGCAACTTGGCATTGCTCTCTGTTACCATGGCACATGTAGTTTCCAGGGCTCGTGAGCGCTCCTCCTGTGAATTCCCGTGGGCTTTCAACGAGCTAATTTTCGAGGCATGTGACGTCACGGTAGCTTAAATTCGGTCCAGCTTTACATCGAGTGTCGAAACAGTGGTTTTAAACTCTGTCGATAGAGCAGCCCTGTGTTCTTCCAAAAGGCTGGTGATTGCGGCCATGTTAATGTTTTTACCGTCGTCTCCACACGCCTCAGCTTTCTGATCTTTTTTACTTTGTTTTGTTGATTTGGCTGCCATCATTTGGTATCGGTGTGTGTCTGACCTCAATATTGTCCAATTAACATCAAAATAAAAGGTGAGTGGAAGGCTACTGAAACAGTTATAAAGATAGCAATGCGGGAGCAAGATTCAACACGTCTTTACGCCATCACACTCTCCCGGAAGTCTGTTTATAAGTACTTTTAAGCATCAAACTATGAAAAAGAATAACAAAAAAGTTGTTTTTCAACATGTATGCCAAAATGCATGAATGTTGTGGAAATGATCATTTATTAGATATTTTGCCTTGGGAAATTGAGATAATGCGTTTGCTGCGCTCTTAGCGCTGTACGACCTCAGGAAAGCGGTTTTCTCATACAACTAATGCATGGTCACTGTAATACATATAAAACGAGTTCATAAGTACTTTTAAGCATCAAACTATGAAAAAGAATAACAAAAAATCTTTTATTGAACATGTATGCCAAAATGCATGAATGTTGTGGAAAAGATCATTTATTAGATTTTTTGCCTGAGGAGATTGAGATAATGCGTTTGCTGCGTTCTGAGCGCTGTACGAGCTCAGGAAAGTGGTTTTGTCAAACAACTAATGAATGGTCACTGTAATACATATAAAACGAGTTTATAAGTACTTTTAAGCATCAAACTATGAAAAAGAATAACGAAAAAGGTGTTTTTCAAAATGTATGCCAAAATGAATGAATGTTGTGGAAATAATCATTTATTAGATATTTTGCCTTAGGAAATTGAGATAATGCGTTTGCTGCGTTCTTAGCGCTGTACGAGCTCAGGAAAGCGGTTTTCTCACACATCTAATGCATGGTCACTATAATACATACAAAACGAGTTCATAAGTACTTTTAAGCATTCTTTAATACTTGAATTTAAATTATAATAAATTAGAGTAAAAGAACTTATCACTTAAAGCACTAATTCCGGTTATTTATTATAAGTATTATAATTTATTATTATTGGTAAGCATGCGAGCTCTACACATTGTTCAAGCTTAGAATCCCAGAGATCTTGCAACACTTGTACATCGTTAAGTAACATAAAGTTCTGAAAAGTATTGTTTGACACACTAATAATGAAGTAGGATTAAAAACGTAATTGTTTACGAAACATTCAGTAAACCACCTCGGTCAGGTAATCCAAAAGTTTCCATTACATGAAGTTTTCTACATGTTCATATTAAGTCATTACAAGAAATCTGATTTTCACTTTATGTGAAATCAGATTTACACGCTCATGGGACTAAATATATTTATTAAAAAGGAAGCATTATGAATGACGGAAGTTGCGAGCATGACGTTTATATAAGAGAGAATGTTAATTTATGTGAATTTTTGTTTCAAATGTAATTCAAATTATACAATTATACACAGGTATATACAATATGATATTTAGAGAAATGCTTTTACAACCTTTCATGACCTAAACATTAAAAAAAGAAAATAGAGTATTTAAATTAAGAATATGATAAAAAAATACAGTATGAAAAAGAAAACGTTTAAATAAATATGAGATAAGAATATAATAATTATATAAATACAGAAAAAGACTTCACATTGTTTATAGTTTATAGAAGAAAATAATGAGAACTCCTTAAGTAAGCGGTGAGCAGGGACAGAAGAGAGGAACCATGGGCAAATGGTGGCCCCAATGCAGGCCTGAGTACTTCTAATGGAGGGTCAGCCTGGGGACGGTGTGAGCTAATGTTTCTGTAGTGGAGAGACACATCAAACTGGACCCAAGCATCCCAGGAATGGGGTATGCCCCAATTTCAAGGTGTAGGCTTTCACATGCCGGTCAAAACAAATCATGGGTTTAGCTAGGTGTTTGCTTTATGTGTGGTACCAAGTTCAAGTAGGATTTTCTTTTCTTTTTAACCATATACAGTTTAGTGAAACACAGTGAAACGAAACCACCTTCCTCCAGGACCAAGGTCCTACATCCAACATAAATTAATAACATAAATGAACAAAAACTAACCAGCTTACTAAGCATTCCAATTAACTAACTGGCTGAGACAAGACAGGTGGACATTTTTAAGTTACCACTAAAAATGTTCTATACTAAAAAAAAAAAAGACAACAAAACTGCTCATGCAAATAGTGACAAAGAGTGACAAAGTCACTTAAGGCAACAACGTGACACATTTCAATACTTCGTGATGATGACATAATGAGGTAATGAGTTAAGGTAGTGGGAGGAGAAACAGTAAAGAGGACAAATTCCTTTAAAGTAGCAGGAAAGATTAAATAGGCTTGTGCAAATGACAACTAATGGATATTACGCAAACGCGCAACTACACATTGGTGTGAAAATTTTTTAGATGGTTGTTGATAAGTGTGTTTGCACATGTGTCGTTTATAGGTTCAGTCTCAATGTTTTGAGGTAGTTGAGTAGACAATACCTGAGATATTGTGTGTGTGTGTGTGTGTGTGTGTGTGTGTGTGTGTGTGTGTGTGTGTGTGTGTGTGTGTGTGTGTGTGCAATAACTTACACACAATAACACAATAATTTGTGTTTGTTCATTAGTCCAGTCCCTTTTTGTTGAGGAGAGAGATGGCTTGTAAAAGGAAGCTGTTGCACAGTCTGGATGTGAGTGCTTGAATGTTTCTGGTTGGTCGTGAGATGATGTTCTTGGAGACAGTGAACTTCTCCAACTCAGTGAAGGTGCCGCAAGATGCAGCCTTCTTAAACAGAGTACTCAAAAATGTCCTGAAGAGCAGAGATGGCTTCTATTGGCCAGGTTTTCATCTGCTTCAGAACCAGGTGTCCTCAATCATCGACTGTTAATACTGGTCAGTTGATCAAGAGCAAGAAACTGTAAATAAAGCCTTTTACGTCTAGGCAGACATGATCATCATGGAATTATCATGCTCTGCTACAGTATGTAATTCCTGGAACTCAGAGACTGGCTGGCTCAGCTTACGGCTTTTGTCTGCTACAACCTTCGCTAGGAGCCGCAAAGAATGAAAAGCAGCCAGGAATGTAAAGCACGGAAAAGGCTGACGAGCAGTATGATGTGCTAGGTGGTGAGCGTTCTGTAGAAGGCCGCAGAATGTTTGTTGAAATGCATGGGTTACTTGTGACATCTTGTCAAGCAGATAGAGTCATAGGGTCTGAGCTATCTGAATCTACCACAACCACCTTTCCCAGTGTTTCACAAACAGGTGAACTTATCAGAGGTATTTCAAAGAGGTAGGGCAAAACTGCCACCGCCTTAAAGAACCTAGGATTGCATGATCAATCTGCTCCCTGCAGCCGAATTACCCATGTTCCCAGAGCAAGAGCCCAAGGCCCTCACCCAGGACAATGGATCTGGAAGTTCCCAAGAAACTCCTGGCAAAGGTGGAAGCCAAGAAGTACATCTGGCCATTTAAGATACAACAACGATTAATTTTGGTTGCGTACCATCGGTCACGCACTGGTTGATGAAGATAAACCCCACCTCAAGCTTGCTTAAGGCAGTCCTGCGCAGCACTCTGGAGGGTACATTGCCTCCAAAGTCATGATGGGGCTTCCGCATGCACGATCAGGCGAGGAACACTTGTGGGTCTCAGGCCGGCACATACCATACCACAGTCTGGTAGTCCATTAAGAAGCTCTTTAAGAAGATGAAAGCCAAGAACGTGGCTCTGCAGCTTTAAAAATAAGAAAAGAAATATACTTGCAAGTAACAATGAGCAAGCCTAAGCACCAGTGTGCACCAGACACACCACACAACCAGTGTGCCTTTGAACATGCTAAGACCCCTAAAACAAAACTTATGTCTTCTTCTTTTGTTTCTTCATAGTTCCACATTGTTTTTGCTTGCATCATTGCTAGTGATTGCTTGATGTTGACTGTAATGGTGGGGGTGCTTGGGCCCGTCATCATTTTTGTAGGAAGCATACAGTAGGGTGTGTGTACTGTGTGTGTGTCTGTGGCTGTGTGTGTGTGTGTGTCTGTGTGTGTGTGTGTGTGTAGGATGTGTACATTTTGTGTAGGATAAGTAGTTTCTGTGTGTCTGTTTCAAGATGGCGTTGGTGAGTTCAGCTGCCATCACAACTGCTCCGACCCCTTTTTCTTTGTTTTTGTTTTTGTGAGTTACTTTTCAGTGATCTAAAACCGGCAAATTCATTACCATTGAGTTTATTAGGTATGATAGGGACACTCTTGCTTCTATTGGTATACAATGTACTCACAATTTGAAGTTTTTAACTCTGGATCCAAGCTGGCCAAGTGAGATCCTTAGGGAGGACAAAGGTCATGAAGACACACGTGCACACAGCACAAATCTGCCTAGCATCCTGCTCGCCAACGTCCAGTCACTGGAGAAGAAATTCGATGACCTCAGGGCCAGGGTAATGTTCCATAGAATCATTCGAGACTGCAATCTCCTCTGCGGTGCCGGACCACGGTATTCAGCCGGCCGAGTTCTTCTTGGTTCACCGCATGCCAGGACACGGGACTCGAGGAAGTCAAGGGGAGGTGGAGTGTGTTTAATGGTGAGCAACAGCTGGTGCAACACCGCAAGCATTGTGCCTCTCACACGCTCCTGCACACCCAACCTGGAAGTACTGTCCTTTTTACCTTCCTTGTCAGTTTACATCGGTCATAATCAGCGCCATTTACATTCCGCCTCAAGCGGACACAGACACTCACACAGGGGGACTCACACAGTACCAGACACAACACTTATCGCTCAATGTGGCGGGGGACTTTAACAGCGGCAACCTCAAACACGCATCGGCAAACTTTTAACAACACATCACCAGACCCACCAGGGGCGAAAGGGCACTGGATCATCGCTATACTACAGTCAAGGAGAGCTACAAGGGAAAATCTCACTCTCCATTTGGGAAATCGACCATGCCGCCATCTTCTTCTTGCCAAAATACAAACAAAGACTCAAACCGGTAGTTCCAGTTCAGAGGGAGGTCGCTCGCTCAAAGGACTAATCGGTGGCCAAACTAGCGGATGATACCATCAAAAAAACAATCAGACGTTTTCCAATCAGAAGCCATGGGTGGATAAAACCATCCGCGACATGCAAGGCAGCGTTAAACAACGTCTGGAAGGTGGTGAAGGAGGCAAAGCAACGCTACGGGAGAAAACTAGAGTCACAACTCCAACAGAGTGACTCTAGGAGCCTGTGGCAGGGACAAAGAACGATAACAGACTACAAAGCACCAACATCCGGCATGACAAACGCGGATGTGACCCAGGCAGACGAGCTGAACACATTCTATGCTCGCTTCAAGGCTGCAGCTACAGATGCTAGCAATGCTAATAACTAACGGCTACAGACAGGAAGACACTGCCGGTACCGGAAATGCGTTCATCATCTCCGAGCATGACGTGAGGAGAGCCTTCAGGAGAGTGGACACCAGGAAAGCAGCAGGACCAGATGGCATGTCAGGTCGAGTCCTCAGAGCCTGCACAGACCAGCTAGCACCTGTTTTCACAGAGATATTCAAACTCTCCTCTTCTCAGTCGGTGATCCCCACATACTTCAACGAGTCCGTCATTGTTAGTGTTCCGAAGAAACCCCATCCTGTTTTCCTCAATGGCTATCGCCCTGTAGCCCACACCTCAGTAGTGATGAAGTGCTTTGAATGGCTGGTCGGAGACATTTCTTCACTACCTGACACAATGGACCCATTACAGCTTGCATAACACCCGAACCGCTCTACAGATGATCTCATCTCCTTCATACTGTACATCTCTCACTCACCTGGACACCTAAAGGGGGAATATGCCAAAATGCTCTTCAGTGACTAGAGCTCATGATTTAATACCATAATTCCCTCCACACTCACCACCAATGAGTCAGTGGATCTCCATTTTCCTAACTGGCAGAGCACAGGCAGTAAGGATGTGCAGACATGTCTTAGCCTCCCTCAGCCCAGGGGGGGCCTGTTGCCACTTTTCTGGAGCCTAGCTGAGCGCATCATCCGCACCGAGCCTCCGACTTGCACTCAATATACAGTAGGCGGTGCTGGACCAAGGCCAGGAAGATCGTGAAGGTCCTCAGCCACCCCAGAAATAGAATGTTCTGTCTGTTGACGAGATGGCACGAGAAACCCAAGCATTTTATGTGCACACGTAAAAGTTTGTGTGTGCATCTCATAGGTGTGCACGTGCATTTCATATGTAGTTGTTTGAGCAGTTAGTATGTAAGTATGCCTAACCCTAAGTGTGACAGTTTCATATATGTGTATGCTAGTGTTTCGTGAGTGTGCATGAAAGAAGTTTGACTTAAGCCGTATATGGTGCCTCATACTTTTTTTTTATATTGAACCGGAGAAAAAAAGCTCCAATGTGTAGTAATATCCAATGTGTAGAGGGGAAACAGTGTGGGCACACAATGAAGAGATGCATCAAGGTATATCATTAAAATCACCCAGTTTTGCAGCGTCTATGTGGTAATTATGTTACTACATGATAACATAATTATGTTGTAATGCATTTTATTTTATTTAATAGTTAAACCGATGCCAAAATCATTCATCTAATAGGTTACTAAATGATTGTGACCTAAAGGAGCTACAACAGTCCAAGTGTGTCATTTCTTATATATTAAAAAAGATTTAAACACTGTCCATACTGCCTTTATTGTTTTGTAGTTACAAAACATGGACATGCAGAAGTTGTTGTGACAGTTAAAAAAGAAATACAATTAGCTGAAAAAATACATTTTAAAATGTATTTTTTAATGTACATCTTAAAATATTAACATTATATGTTATATGTTATAACTAAAAAATTATTGTGTTGAAAACCTTGAAAAATGGGTTTGGGCTAGACTAGATTGACTGTTGGGATAATTAATAATAATCTTATTGCTAAAATGTTACATTTTCACTGAATAAAACTGGGTTTTCGTCGCCATCACGTTGTTCTACATCTCGAACTCAGAGTAGAAGCGATTTAGCGCATCTGGAAGGGACCCTTCACTGTCACAGGCAGGTGATGATATTTGATGATAGTTGGTAACGGGTTGTATGCTCTGCCACATGTGCCGTATGTCACCTCTGTCCCTGAAGTGGTTGAGGATTTTCTAAGCGTGTGTGCGCTTCGCCTCTCTGATTGCCCGGGAAAGTTTGGCCCTTGCTGTTCTTAGGGCCACTTTGCCCCCTGCTCTGATGGCAGAGTTTTGGGTCAGGTTTTTATCTGCTTCAGGACCAGGTGTCCCTGAATCATAAACTGTAAACACTGCTCAGTTCATCAAGAACACGAACCTGTAACTAGGCATTTCACATCTCGGGAGACAGAAGGTGTCATTCATTTACCATGCTTTGCTACAGTAGGTATTCCTGGAACTCCGAGTCTGCCTGGCTCAGCTTATCGCTGCTGTCTGCCACGACCTTTGCTAGGAACAAACATTCCATGCCCACAAGGAATGAAAACAACCCAGAAATGAAAAGCACATGGACAAGGCCGAAGGGCTGTATGATGTGCTAGGTGGTGGGTGTTCCATAGAAGGCGGCAGTAAGTTTGTGGAAATGCATGGGTTACCTGTGACATCTTGTCAAGCGGATAGGGTCACAAACAAGTGGACTTATTGGAGGTATTTTCAAAGAGGTCGGGTCAAAAACTGCCACCCTCACCCCCACAAAAAACCTAGGTCTGTGTGATCAATCTGCTCTGTGCAGCCAATTTGGCCACAGTCTATCCATTTTCCCGGAGCAAGAGACCAAAACCCCAACCCTCACCCAGGGACAGTGGGTCTGGAAGTTCCCAGGAACCTCCCTCTAAAGGTGGAAGCCGAGAAGTACATCATTTAAGATGCAACAAGGGTTAATTTCGGTTGCGTACCACCGCTCACTCTCTGGTTGATGAAGATAAAAAGATAAACCATACCTCAAGCTCACTCAAGCCAGACCTGTGCAGCACTCTGGTCTCTTGGTCTCTTGCTCATTGCCACCAACATCATGATGGGGCTCCTGCATGCACGCTCAGGCGAGGAACACACAGATTTGGTAGTCCACCAAGAAGCTCTCTCTGAAGATGAAAGCCAAGAAGTTGGCCCTTGCGGCCTTTTAAAATAAAAGAAAGGAATATAGTTGCGAGCAACAATGTCAGTGCCATCAGGACCCAGGCGCACCGCACCACCTGTGTGCCTTTTGTGGACGCTAAGACCCCTAAAACGCCCTGGATGCTGATGTTACTGTATAAGTTTAAGGCATCGTCATAAGTTTAAGGCACGTGTCATTCTATGCATCATTGCTAGTGACTGCTTGGTGGCGTCTGTAATGGCGCGGGTGCTTGTGTGTAGGATGCGTAGGGTGTGTGTAGGCTGTGTATTGTGTGTGTGTGTGTGTGGGGGGGGGGGGGTTCTACTGTATGTGTGGCATAAATGGTTGGGTGTGCCTTTGTTTGTGTGCAAGATGTGTTTCTGTGTGTTGTGTATGTAAAAAATTTGTGGTGTGTAATGTGTGTCTGAAGGTTCTGTGAGTACTGTATATGATGTGTTATGTTTGGGTGTGTATAGTGTGTGTGTGTCGTGTGTGTGTAATATGCATCTGTATTTGTGTGCGCGTGTAGTGCATGTGTGTCTGTAATATCTGTGTATGTAGTAAATGTGCATGTGTATGAATAGTGTGTGTGTGTGTGTGTGTGTGTGTGTGTGTGTGTGTGTGTGTGTGTGTGTGTGTAAAGGATGTGTTTGTATTCCTGCTGGGAGCCCCTCCCCTTGCACTACTTTTTTGCATTCCTGCTAGGAGCCCCTTTTTTTATTTTAAAAATTGAAATCACAAGTAGATGGCCGAAGGATGTTCTAGGAGGTGAGCGTTCCATAGTAGACTGCAGTACGTTTGTGAAAATTCATGGGATACTTGTGCCATTTTGTCGAGCAGATAGAGTCATAAAGTCTGAGCTATCTCAACCACTTACAAGCACATTCCCCAGTGTTTCACAAAGATGTGGACTTATAGGAGGTATTCTCAAGAAGTTAGGGCCAAAAAAACTTGCTCCCTTCCCCCCCAAAGTCCTAGGATCTTTTCCTACAATTAATCTGCATCCAATTTTGTTACCATGTGTTCCCATGTGATAGCCCGTAAGGAGAAGAAGTGGGCCACTAAGCCTTTACAAAAAGTAAGAAATATAGTTACAAGCTACGATGAGCTGGCCCAAGCACCTGTGCCATTGACACTTGGGCGCACCTCACAACTTGTGTGCCTTTTCAGCACACTAAGACCTCTGAACCAAATATGACATGCATCTCATGGCTGGACGTCTTTCTGGTGCACCACTGCGAGGTGTGACTGGGTTTGGGTGGTGACTGTAGACTTCATCCTTGAAGAATTTCAATCAGGTTTCAGGCCCCATCATAGTACAGAAACTGCACTAGTTAAGATTGCAAACGACTTGTTTTTAGCTTCGGACCAAGGCTGCACCTCAATTCTAGTCTTGCTTGATCTTAGTGCTGCATTCGACACTATAGATCATAACATTCTCATAGATCGCTTACAAAATCACATAGGTATTCAGGGACAGGCATTAAAATGGTTTAGATCATACCTGTCTGATCGATACCATTTTGTAGACCTAAATGGAGAACTGTCTGGTGTAATGCCAGTGAAATATGGGGTCCCACAAGGGTCAGTTTTAGGACCTCTGCTGTTCTCAATATACATGCTTCCCCTGGGTAACATCATTAGAAGACATGGAATTAGTTTCCATTGTTATGCTGATGATACCCAATTATATATCTCAACAAAACCAGACGAAATACCTAAATTGTCTAGATTAACCGAGTGTGTCCAGGACATAAAAGATTGGATGACCAATAACTTCCTCTTACTAAACTCAGACAAGACAGAGATATTACTCATCGGCCCAAAAACCAGCACACAACAGCTTTCACAATTCAGCCTGTGTTTAGAAGGATGTACTGTTACTACTAGCTCAATAGTAAAAGACCTAGGTGTAATATTGGACAGTAACTTGTCCTTTGAAAATCATATTTCCAATATCACAAAAACAGCCTTTTTCCATCTTAGAAATATCGCCAAACTTAGAAGCATCTTATCCGTATCTGATGCAGAAAAGCTAGTTTATGCATTCATGACCTCCAGACTGGACTATTGTAATGCATTACTAGGTGGTTGTCCTGCATCCTCAATAAACAAGCTTCAGTTAGTCCAAAATTCAGCCGCCAGGGTTCTCACCAGATCCAGAGAATATGATCATATAACCCCAATATTATCATTCCTGCACTGGCTACCTGTTCAGTTTAGAATTAATTACAAAATAGTATTATTTACATACAAGGCTTTAAATGGTTTAGCTCCCACATACCTAACCAGTCTTCTGAAACGCTATAATCCGCCACGCTCTCTAAGATCACAAAACTCTGGACTTCTGGTAGTTCCCAGAATTTCAAAATCTACATAAGGGGGTAGGGCTTTTTCATATTTAGCTCCAAAACTTTGGAATAGCCTTCCAGACAGTGTTTGGGGCTTAGACACAGTTTCCCAGTTTAAAGTAGACTCAAGACGCATCTCTTTAATCTGGCATACACGTAACTCATCCCATAACTTCATACTTCAGTACATCTATTCTGAATGGCAACTACGCTAATTCTCTCCATCTGTTCTGTACTTTTCTACCCATCCCAAGGCATCTGGAGATTGTACCAGCTTCAGTAGACAAAGGCCAACCCTGTGAGGTTTCTAAGGCATCCAGAGAAGGCCCAGCTCTAGCTGAATTCTGCCTTATTATGATTGGAGCTACACATCCTGCTCCTGTGCTCCCAGTGGTCCAGACCCCATCTGCCCTCTGCACCTACTGACTCATCCCTATGCTGAACTGGACTTAATGTTAATTTAAAGAATTTCTGTTATATTGTACTCTCAGCTGCATAACACACATGGTGTTATATCATCTCTATCTGTTATCACCCAAATGAGGATGGGTTCCCTGTTGAGTCTGGTTCCTCTCAAGGTTTCTTCCTATTGCCATCTCAGGGAGTTTTTCCTTGCCACTGTCGCCGTCATCCTTGGCTTGCTCATCAAAGAAATTTCATTTATTCATCTTGTTATTATCTAGACACATTTTTCTTACACATACACAATTTATTATTATTAATAATATTTTATTATTTTATTATTATTATTATTATTATTTATTTTTTTATTTCTTTTATCTTTGTGAAGCTGCTTTGAGACAATGACCATTGTTAAAAGCGCTATATAAATAAAATTGAATTGAATTGAATTGAACTGTAATGACTCAAATGCTTGAATAGGTCAACATTTGTGTACGTAGGATATGTGATGTGTGTGTGTGTGTGTGTGTGTGTGTGTGTGTGCGTGTTTGTGTGTGTGTGTGTGTGTGGTATGCGTGTGCAGTGTGTGTCTGTGTAGGATGTGTATTGTCTGGGTACTGTGTGTAGTGCGCATGGTCTTCTTTGTGTATTTGTATTTGATCTGCTGTTGAGTTAGGCGAATGTGAAACGTATTTTGAGTTTGATGTGGATCTTGAAGATCCAGATGTTTTGAGGAAGATGAATGAATATATAAATAGTAATCCACAAAATAGGAAGACAGCGCTCGCTGATTCATGACATTAGCAAAACGTTTGCGTGATGAAGCGTTTGCTGCGTTCTTAGCGCTGTACGAGCTCAGGAAAGCGGTTGTCTCACACAACTAATGCATGGTCATTGTTAAACGTACATAATGAGTTTACATACAGTTGTCATGGTCAAAATTTTAAAAATAATAACAAAAAATCTTTTTTTGAACATGTATGCCAAAATGCATGAATGTTGTGGAAATGATCATTTATTAGATATTTTGCCTTGGGAACTTGAGATAATGCGTTTGCTGCGTTCTGAGCGCTGTACGAGCTCAGGAAAGCGGTTTTCTCACACATCTAATGCATGGTCACTGTAATACATACAAAACGAGTTCATAAGTACTTTTAAGCATTAAACTATGAAAGAGAATAACAAAAAAAACTTTTTCAACATGTATGCCAAAATGCATGAATGTTGTGGAAATTATCATTTATTAGATATTTTGCCTTGGGAGATTGAGATAATGCGTTTGCTGCGTTCTGAGCGCTGTACGAGCTCAGGAAAGCGGTTTTCTCACACATCTAATGCATGGTCACTGTAATACATGCAAAACGAGTTCATAAGTACTTTTAAGCATCAAACTATGAAAAAGAATAACGAAAAAGGTGTATTTCAAAATGTATGCCAAAATGCATGAATGTTGTGGAAATGATCATTTATTAGATATTTTGCCTTGGGAAATTGAGATAATGCGTTTGCTGCGTTCTGAGCGCTGTACGAGCTCTGGAAAGCGGTTTTCTCACACAACTAATGCATGGTCACTGTAATACATGCAAAACGAGTTTATAAGTACTTTTAAGCATCAAACTATGAAAAAGAATAACGAAAAAGGTGTATTTCAAAATGTATGCCAAAATGCATGAATGTTGTGGAAATGATCATTTATTAGATATTTTGTTTTGGGAAATTGAGATAATGCGTTTGCTGCGTTCTGAGCGCTGTACGAGCTCTGGAAAGCGGTTTTCTCACACAACTAATGCATGGTCACTGTAATACATGCAAAACGAGTTCATAAGTACTTTTAAGCATTAAACTATGAAAAAGAATAACAAAAAAAACTTTTTTCAACATGTATGCCAAAATGCATGAATGTTGTGGAAATTATCATTTATTAGATATTTTGCCTTGGGAAATTGAGATAATGCGTTTGCTGCGTTCTTAGAGCTGTACGAGCTCAGGAAAGCGGTTTTCTCACGCATCTAATGCATGGTCACTGTAATACATACAAAACGAGTTCATAAGTACTTTTAAGCATCAAACTATGAGAAAAAATAACAAAATAGTTGTTTTTCAACATGTATGCCAAAATGCATGAATGTTGTGGAAATTATCATTTATTAGATATTTTGCCTTGGGAAATTGTGATAATGCGTTTGCTGCGTTCTTAGAGCTGTACGAGCTCAGGAAAGCGGTTTTCTCACACATCTAATGCATGGTCACTGTAATACATATAAAACGAGTTTATAAGTACTTTTAAGCATCAAACTATGAGAAAGAATAACGAAAAAGTTGTTTTTTAACATGTATGCCAAAATGCATGAATGTTGTGGAAATGATCATTTGTTAGATATTTTGCCTTGGGAGATTGAGATAATGCGTTTGCTGCGTTCTGAGCGCTGTACGAGCTCAGGAAAGCGGTTTTCTTACACAACTAATGAATGGTCACTGTAATACATATAAAACGAGTTTATAAGTACTTTTAAGCATCAAACTATGAAAAAGAATAACAAAAAGTCTTTTTTTGAACATGTATGCCAAAATGCATGAATGTTGTGGAAATGATCATTTATTAGATATTTTGCCTTGGGAAATTGAGATAATGCGTTTGCTGCGTTCTGAGCGCTGTACGAGCTCAGGAAAGCGGTTTTCACACAACTAATGCATGGTCATTGTAATACATACAAAACGAGTTTATAAGTAATTTTAAGCATTAAACTCTGAAAAAGAATAACGAAAAAGGTGTTTTTCATGATGTTTGCCAAAATGCATGAATGTAGTGGAAATGATCATTTATTAGATCTTCTGCCCTGGGAAATTGTGATAATGCGTTTGCTGCGTTCTTAGAGCTGTACGAGCTCAGGAAAGCGGTTTTCTCACACATCTAATGCATGGTCACTGTAATACATATAAAATGAGTTTATGAGTACTTTTAAGCATCAAACTATGAGAAAGAATAACGAAAAAGTTGTTTTTTAACATGTATGCCAAAATGCATGAATGTTGTGGAAATGATCATTTGTTAGATATTTTGCCTTGGGAAATTGAGATAATGCGTTTGCTGCGTTCTTAGAGCTGTACGAGCTCAGGAAAGCGGTTTTCTCACACATCTAATGCATGGTCACTGTAATACATGCAAAACGAGTTTATAAGTACTTTTAAGCATCAAACTATGAAAAAGAATAACGAAAAAGGTGTATTTTAAAATGTATGCCAAAATGAATGAATGTTGTGGAAATTATCATTTATTAGATATTTTGCCTTGGGAGATTGAGATAATGCGTTTGCTGCGTTCTAAGCGCTGTACGAACTCAGGAAAGCGGTTTTCTCATACAGCTAATGCATGGTCACTGTAATACATACAAAACGAGTTTATAAGTATTTTTAAGCATCAAACTATGAAAAAGAATAACAAAAAAAACTTTTTTCAACATGTATGCCAAAATGCATGAATGTTGTGGAAATTATCATTTATTAGATATTTTGCCTTGGGAAATTGAGATAATGCGTTTGCTGCGTTCTTAGAGCTGTACGAGCTCAGGAAAGCGGTTTTCTCACGCATCTAATGCATGGTCACTGTAATACATACAAAACGAGTTCATAAGTACTTTTAAGCATCAAACTATGAGAAAGAATAACAAAATAGTTGTTTTTCAACATGTATGCCAAAATGCATGAATGTTGTGGAAATTATCATTTATTAGATATTTTGCCTTGGGAAATTGAGATAATGCGTTTGCTGCGTTCTTAGAGCTGTACGAGCTCAGGAAAGCGGTTTTCTCACGCATCTAATGCATGGTCACTGTAATACATACAAAAAGAGTTCATAAGTACTTTTAAGCATCAAACTATGAGAAAGAATAACAAAATAGTTGTTTTTCAACATGTATGCCAAAATGCATGAATGTTGTGGAAATTATCATTTATTAGATATTTTGCCTTGGGAAATTGTGATAATGCGTTTGCTGCGTTCTTAGAGCTGTACGAGCTCAGGAAAGCGGTTTTCTCACACATCTAATGCATGGTCACTGTAATACATATAAAACGAGTTTATAAGTACTTTTAAGCATCAAACTATGAGAAAGAATAACGAAAAAGTTGTTTTTTAACATGTATGCCAAAATGCATGAATGTTGTGGAAATGATCATTTGTTAGATATTTTGCCTTGGGAGATTGAGATAATGCGTTTGCTGCGTTCTGAGCGCTGTACGAGCTCAGGAAAGCGGTTTTCTTACACAACTAATGAATGGTCACTGTAATACATATAAAACGAGTTTATAAGTACTTTTAAGCATCAAACTATGAAAAAGAATAACAAAAAGTCTTTTTTTGAACATGTATGCCAAAATGCATGAATGTTGTGGAAATGATCATTTATTAGATATTTTGCCTTGGGAAATTGAGATAATGCGTTTGCTGCGTTCTTAGAGCTGTACGAGCTCAGGAAAGCGGTTTTCTCACACAACTAATGCATGGTCACTGTAATACATATAAGACTAGTTTTAAGTACTTTTAAGCATCAAACTATGAAAAAGAATAACAAAATAGTTGTTTTTCAACATGTATGCCAAAATGCATGAATGTTGTGGAAATTATCATTTATTAGATATTTTGCCTTGGGAGATTGAGATAATGCGTTTGCTGCGTTCTGAGCGCTGTACGAGCTCAGGAAAGCGGTTTTCTCACACATCTAATGCATGGTCACTGTAATACATGCAAAACGAGTTTATAAGTATTTTTAAGCATCAAACTATGAGAATGAATAACGAAAAAGTTGTTTTTTAAGATGTATGCCAAAATGCATGAATGTTGTGGAAATTATCATTTATTAGATATTTTGCCTTGGGAGATTGAGATAATGCGTTTGCTGCGTTCTGAGCGCTGTACGAGCTCAGGAAAGCGGTTTTCTCACACAACTAATGAATGGTCACTGTAATACATATAAAACGAGTTTATATGTACTTTTAAGCATCAAACTATGAAAAAGAATAACAAAAAGTCTTTTTTTGAACATGTATGCCAAAATGCATGAATGTTGTGGAAATGATCATTTATTAGATATTTTGCCTTGGGAGATTGAGATAATGCGTTTGCTGCGTTCTGAGCGCTGTACGAGCTCAGGAAAGCGGTTTTCACACAACTAATGCATGGTCATTGTAATACATACAAAACGAGTTTATAAGTAATTTTAAGCATTAAACTCTGAAAAAGAATAACGAAAAAGGTGTTTTTCATGATGTATGCCAAAATGCATGAATGTAGTGGAAATGATCATTTATTAGATCTTCTGCCCTGGGAAATTGTGATAATGCGTTTGCTGCGTTCTTAGAGCTGTACGAGCTCAGGAAAGCGGTTTTCTCACACAACTAATGCATGGTCACTGTAATACATATAAAACTAGTTTTAAGTACTTTTAAGCATCAAACTATGAAAAAGAATAACAAAATAGTTGTTTTTCAACATGTATGCCAAAATGCATGAATGTTGTGGAAATGATCATTTATTAGATATTTTGCCTTGGGAGATTGAGATAATGCGTTTGCTGCGTTCTGAGCGCTGTACGAGCTCAGGAAAGCGGTTTTCTCACGCATCTAATGCATGGTCACTGTAATACATACAAAACGAGTTCATAAGTACTTTTAAGCATCAAACTATGAGAAAGAATAACAAAATAGTTGTTTTTCAACATGTATGCCAAAATGCATGAATGTTGTGGAAATTATCATTTATTAGATATTTTGCCTTGGGAAATTGTGATAATGCGTTTGCTGCGTTCTTAGAGCTGTACGAGCTCAGGAAAGCGGTTTTCTCACACATCTAATGCATGGTCACTGTAATACATATAAAACGAGTTTATAAGTACTTTTAAGCATCAAACTATGAGAAAGAATAACGAAAAAGTTGTTTTTTAACATGTATGCCAAAATGCATGAATGTTGTGGAAATGATCATTTGTTAGATATTTTGCCTTGGGAGATTGAGATAATGCGTTTGCTGCGTTCTGAGCGCTGTACGAGCTCAGGAAAGCGGTTTTCTTACACAACTAATGAATGGTCACTGTAATACATATAAAACGAGTTTATAAGTACTTTTAAGCATCAAACTATGAAAAAGAATAACAAAAAGTCTTTTTTTGAACATGTATGCCAAAATGCATGAATGTTGTGGAAATGATCATTTATTAGATATTTTGCCTTGGGAAATTGAGATAATGCGTTTGCTGCGTTCTTAGAGCTGTACGAGCTCAGGAAAGCGGTTTTCTCACACAACTAATGCATGGTCACTGTAATACATATAAGACTAGTTTTAAGTACTTTTAAGCATCAAACTATGAAAAAGAATAACAAAATAGTTGTTTTTCAACATGTATGCCAAAATGCATGAATGTTGTGGAAATTATCATTTATTAGATATTTTGCCTTGGGAGATTGAGATAATGCGTTTGCTGCGTTCTGAGCGCTGTACGAGCTCAGGAAAGCGGTTTTCTCACACATCTAATGCATGGTCACTGTAATACATGCAAAACGAGTTTATAAGTATTTTTAAGCATCAAACTATGAGAATGAATAACGAAAAAGTTGTTTTTTAAGATGTATGCCAAAATGCATGAATGTTGTGGAAATTATCATTTATTAGATATTTTGCCTTGGGAGATTGAGATAATGCGTTTGCTGCGTTCTGAGCGCTGTACGAGCTCAGGAAAGCGGTTTTCTCACACAACTAATGAATGGTCACTGTAATACATATAAAACGAGTTTATATGTACTTTTAAGCATCAAACTATGAAAAAGAATAACAAAAAGTCTTTTTTTGAACATGTATGCCAAAATGCATGAATGTTGTGGAAATGATCATTTATTAGATATTTTGCCTTGGGAGATTGAGATAATGCGTTTGCTGCGTTCTGAGCGCTGTACGAGCTCAGGAAAGCGGTTTTCACACAACTAATGCATGGTCATTGTAATACATACAAAACGAGTTTATAAGTAATTTTAAGCATTAAACTCTGAAAAAGAATAACGAAAAAGGTGTTTTTCATGATGTATGCCAAAATGCATGAATGTAGTGGAAATGATCATTTATTAGATCTTCTGCCCTGGGAAATTGTGATAATGCGTTTGCTGCGTTCTTAGAGCTGTACGAGCTCAGGAAAGCGGTTTTCTCACACAACTAATGCATGGTCACTGTAATACATATAAAACTAGTTTTAAGTACTTTTAAGCATCAAACTATGAAAAAGAATAACAAAATAGTTGTTTTTCAACATGTATGCCAAAATGCATGAATGTTGTGGAAATGATCATTTATTAGATATTTTGCCTTGGGAGATTGAGATAATGCGTTTGCTGCGTTCTGAGCGCTGTACGAGCTCAGGAAAGCGGTTTTCACACAACTAATGCATGGTCACTGTAATACATACAAAACGAGTTTATAAGTAATTTTAAGCATTAAACTCTGAAAAAGAATAACGAAAAAGGTGTTTTTCATGATGTATGCCAAAATGCATGAATGTAGTGGAAATGATCATTTATTAGATCTTCTGCCCTGGGAAATTGTGATAATGCGTTTGCTGCGTTCTTAGAGCTGTACGAGCTCAGGAAAGCGGTTTTCTCACACATCTAATGCATGGTCATTGTAAAAAGTCCACGTTTTGGACTGCTGATGCTGAGTTCATCTCAGTTTGCTGCGTTTGCTGTGTTATTGGTCAAAATGTGAAAAAGAATAACAAAAAAAAATGTCTTTCAACATTTATACTAGATTTCATCATTTTATTGACTTTCTGGCTGCTGATGCCGAATCTATGCATATAATGAATGACGAATCGTCTGAAAGACATTTTTAACTTACATTAAATTAACATTTTTCTGATTTCACGAACATGGGCCAGGCAATTCTTTCAATTGACATACATCATGTTCTAGCAATTTAAACACGTTTATGACATTTTTATCATCCTTTAATGTGCCATTAAATTTGTTGTGAAAAACTGTCAATAAAGTGAAAAAGAATGTTTAACACAGTACATTCTTTAATACTTGAATTTAAATTATAATAAATTAGAGTGAAAAAAATTATCACTTAAAGCACTAATTTCGGTTATTTATTATAAGTATTATAATTTATTATTATTGGTAAGCATGCGAGCTCTACACATTGTTCAAGCTTAGAATCCCAGAGATCTTGCAACACTTGTACATCGTTAAGTAACATAAAGTTCTGAAAAGTATTGTTTGACACACTAATAATGAAGTAGGATTAAAAACGTAATTGTTTACGAAACATTCAGTAAACCACCTCGCTCAGGTAATCCAAAAGTTTCCATTACATGAAGTTTTCTACATGTTCATATTAAGTCATTACAAGAAATCTGATTTTCACTTTATGTGAAATCAGATTTACACGCTCATGGGACTAAATACATTTATTAAAAAGGAAGCAATATGAATGACGGAAGTTGCGAGCATGACGTTTATATAAGAGAGAATGTTCATTTATGTGAATTTTTGTTTCAAATGTAATTCAAATTATACAATTATACACAGGTATATACAATATGATATTCAGAGAAATGCTTTTACAACATTGCATGACCTAAACATTAAAAAAAGAAAATAGAGTATTTAAATTAAGAATATGATAAAAAAATACAGTATGAAAAAGAAAACGTTTAAATAAATATGAGATAAGAATATAATAATTATATAAATACAGAAAAAGACTTCACATTGTTTATAGTTTATAGAAGAAAATAATGAGAACTCCTTCAGTAAGCGGTGAGCAGGGACAGAAGAGAGGAACCATGGGCAAATGGTGGCCCCAATGCAGGCCTGAGTACTTCTAATGGAGGGTCAGCCTGGGGACGGTGTGAGCTAATGTTTCTGTAGTGGAGAGACACATCAAACTGGACCCAAGCATCCCAGGAATGGGGTATGCCCCAATTTCAAGGTGTAGGCTTTCACATGCCGGTCAAAACAAATCATGGGTTTAGCTAGGTGTTTGCTTTATGTGCGGTACCAAGTTCAAGTAGGATTTTCTTTTCTTTTTAACCATATACAGTTTAGTGAAACACAGTGAAACGAAACCACCTTCCTCCAGGACCAAGGTCCTACATCCAACATAAATTAATAACATAAATGAACAAAAACTAACCAGCTTACTAAGCATTCCAATTAACTAACTGGCTGAGACAAGACAGGTGGACATTTTTAAGTTACCACTAAAAATGTTCTATACTAAAAAAAAAAAAAAGACAACAAAACTGCTCATGCAAATAGTGACAAAGGGTGACAAAGTCACTTAAGGCAACAACGTGACACATTTCAATACTTCATGATGATGACATAATGAGGTAATGAGTTAAGGTAGTGGGAGGAGAAACAGTAAAGAGGACAAATTCCTTTAAAGTAGCAGGAAAGATTAAATAGGCTTGTGCAAATGACAACTAATGGATATTACGCAAACGCGCAACTACACATTGGTGTGAAAATTTTTTAGATGGTTGTTGATAAGTGTGTTTGCACATGTGTCGTTTATAGGTTCAGTCTCAATGTTTTGAGGTAGTTGAGTAGACAATACCTGAGATATTGTGTGTGTGTGTGTGTGTGTGTGTGTGTGTGTGTGTGTGTGTGTGTGTGTGTGTGTGTGTGTGTGTGTGTGTGTGTGCAATAACTTACACACAATAACACAATAATTTGTGTTTGTTCATTAGTCCAGTCCCTTTTTGTTGAGGAGAGAGATGGCTTGTAAAAGGAAGCTGTTGCACAGTCTGGATGTGAGTGCTTGAATGTTTCTGGTTGGTCGTGAGATGATGTTCTTGGAGACAGTGAACTTCTCCAACTCAGTGAAGGTGCCGCAAGATGCAGCCTTCTTAAACAGAGTTCTCAAAAATGTCCTGAAGAGCAGAGATGGCTTCTATTGGCCAGGTTTTCATCTGCTTCAGAACCAGGTGTCCTCAATCATCGACTGTTAATACTGGTCAGTTGATCAAGAGCAAGAAACTGTAAATAAAGCCTTTCACGTCTAGGCAGACATGATCATCATGGAATTATCATGCTCTGCTACAGTATGTAATTCCTGGAACTCAGAGACTGGCTGGCTCAGCTTACGGCTTTTGTCTGCTACAACCTTCGCTAGGAGCCGCAAAGAATGAAAAGCAGCCAGGAATGTAAAGCACGGAAAAGGCTGACGAGCAGTATGATGTGCTAGGTGGTGAGCGTTCTGTAGAAGGCCGCAGAATGTTTGTTGAAATGCATGGGTTACTTGTGACATCTTGTCAAGCAGATAGAGTCATAGGGTCTGAGCTATCTGAATCTACCACAACCACCTTTCCCAGTGTTTCACAAACAGGTGAACTTATCAGAGGTATTTCAAAGAGGTAGGGCAAAACTGCCACCGCCTTAAAGAACCTAGGATTGCATGATCAATCTGCTCCCTGCAGCCAAATTACCCATGTTCCCAGAGCAAGAGCCCAAGGCCCTCACCCAGGACAATGGATCTGGAAGTTCCCAAGAAACTCCTGGCAAAGGTGGAAGCCAAGAAGTACATCTGGCCATTTAAGATACAACAACGATTAATTTTGGTTGCGTACCATCGGTCACGCACTGGTTGATGAAGATAAACCCCACCTCAAGCTTGCTTAAGGCAGTCCTGCGCAGCACTCTGGAGGGTACATTGCCTCCAAAGTCATGATGGGGCTTCCGCATGCACGATCAGGCGAGGAACACTTGTGGGTCTCAGGCCGGCACATACCATACCACAGTCTGGTAGTCCATTAAGAAGCTCTCTAAGAAGATGAAAGCCAAGAACGTGGCTCTGCAGCTTTAAAAATAAGAAAAGAAATATACTTGCAAGTAACAATGAGCAAGCCTAAGCACCAGTGTGCACCAGACACACCACACAACCAGTGTGCCTTTGAACATGCTAAGACCCCTAAAACAAAACTTATGTCACTAAATATGGCACAAGTTTAAGGTTTCTTCATAGTTCCACATTGTTTTTGCTTGCATCATTGCTAGTGATTGCTTGATGTTGACTGTAATGGTGGGGGTGCTTGGGCCCATCATCATTTTTGTAGGAAGCATACAGTAGGGTGTGTGTACTGTGTGTGTGTGTCTGTGGCTGTATGTGTGTGTGTGTGTGTGTGTGTGTGTGTGTGTGTGTGTGTGTGTGTGTGTGTGTGTCTGTGTGTGTCTGTGTGTGTCTGTGTGTGTGTGTGTGTGTGTAGGATGTGTACATTTTGTGTAGGATAAGTAGTTTCTGTGTGTCTGTTTCAAGATGGCGTTGGTGAGTTCAGCTGCCATCACAACTGCTCCGACCCCTTTTTCTTTGTTTTTGGTTTTGTGAGTTACTTTTCAGTGATCTAAAACCGGCAAATGCATTACCATTGAGTTTATTAGGTATGATAGGGACACTCTTGCTTCTATTGGTATACAATGTACTCACAATTTGAAGTTTTTAACTCTGGATCCAAGCTGGCCGAGTGAGATCCTTAGGGAGAACAAAGGTCATGAAGACAAACGTGCACACAGCACAAATCTGCCTAGCATCCTGCTCGCCAACGTCCAGTCACTGGAGAAGAAATTCGATGACCTCACGGCCAGGGTAATGTTCCATAGAATCATTCGAGACTGCAATCTCCTCTGCAGTGCCGGACCACGGTATTTAGCCGGCCGAGATCTTCTTGGTTCACCGCATGCCAGGACACGGGACTCGAGGAAGTCAAGGGGAGGTGGAGTGTGTTTAATGGTGAGCAACAGCTGGTGCAACACCGCAAGCATTGTGCCTCTCACACGCTCCTGCACACCCAACCTGGAAGTACTGTCCTTTTTACCTTCCTTGTCAGTTTACATCGGTCATAATCAGCGCCATTTACATTCCGCCTCAAGCGGACACAGACACTCACACAGGGGGACTCACACAGTACCAGACACAACACTTATTGCTCAATGTGGCGGGGGACTTTAACAGCGGCAACCTCAAACACGCATCAGCAAACTTTTAACAACACATCACCAGACCCACCAGGGGCGAAAGGGCACTGGATCATCGCTATACTACAGTCAAGGAGAGCTACAAGGGAAAATCTCACCCTCCATTTGGGAAATCGACCATGCCGCCATCTTCTTCTTGCCAAAATACAAACAAAGACTCAAACCGGTAGTTCCAGTTCAGAGGGAGGTCGCTCGCTCAAAGGACTAATCGGTGGCCAAACTAGCGGATGATACCATCAAAAAAACAATCAGACGTTTTCCAATCAGAAGCCATGGGTGGATAAAACCATCCGCGACATGCAAGGCAGCGTTAAACAACGTCTGGAAGGTGGTGAAGGAGGCAAAGCAACGCTACGGGAGAAAACTACAACTCCAACAGAGTGACTCTAGGAGCCTGTGGCAGGGACAAAGAACGATAACAGACTACAAAGCACCAACATCCGGCATGACGAACGCGGATGTGACCCAGGCAGACGAGCTGAACACATCCTATGCTCGCTTCAAGGCTGCAGCTACAGATGCTAGCAATGCTAATAACTAACGGCTACAGACAGGAATACACTGCCGGTACCGGAAATGCGTTCATCATCTCCGAGCATGACGTGAGGAGAGCCTTCAGGAGAGTGGACACCAGGAAAGCAGCAGGACCAGATGGCATGTCAGGTCGAGTCCTCAGAGCCTGCACAGACCAGCTAGCACCTGTTTTCACAGAGATATTCAACCTCTCCTCATCTCAGTCGGTGATCCCCACATACTTCAACGAGTCCGTCATTGTTAGTGTTCCGAAGAAACCCCATCCTGTTTTCCTCAATGGCTATCGCCCTGTAGCCCACACCTCAGTAGTGATGAAGTGCTTTGAATGGCTGGTCGGAGACATTTCTTCACTACCTGACACAATGGACCCATTACAGCTTGCATAACACCCGAACCGCTCTACAGATGATCTCATCTCCTTCATACTGTACATCTCTCACTCACCTGGACACCTGAAGGGGGAATATGCCAAAATGCTCTTCAGCGACTAGAGCTCATGATTTAATACCATAATTCCCTCCACACTCACCACCAATGAGTCAGTGGATCTCCATTTTCCTAACTGGCAGAGCACAGGCAGTAAGGATGTGCAGACATGTCTTAGCCTCCCTCAGCCCGGTGGCGCATGTTGCCACTTTTCTGGAGCCTAGCTGAGCGCATCATCCGCACCGAGCCTCCGACTTGCACTCAATATACAGTAGGCGGTGCTGGACCAAGGCCAGGAAGATCGTGAAGGTCCTCAGCCACCCCAGAAATAGAATGTTCTGTCTGTTGACGAGATGGCACGAGAAACCCAAGCATTTTATGTGCACACATAAAAGTTTGTGTGTGCATCTCATAGGTGTGCACGTGCATTTCATATGTAGTTGTTTGAGCAGTTAGTATGTAAGTATGCCTAACCCTAAGTGTGACAGTTTCATATATGTGTATGCTAGTGTTTCGTGTGTGTGCATGAAAGAAGTTTGACTTAAGCCGTATATGGTGCCTCATACTTTTTTTTTTTATTGAACCGGAGAAAAAAAGCTCCAATGTGTAGTAATATCCAATGTGTAGAGGGGAAACAGTGTGGGCACACAATGAAGAGATGCATCAAGGTATATCATTAAAATCACCCAGTTTTGCAGCGTCTATGTGGTAATTATGTTACTACATGATAACATAATTATGTTGTAATGCATTTTATTTTATTTAATAGTTAAACCGATGCCAAAATCATTCATCTAATAGGTTACTAAATGATTGTGACCTAAAGGAGCTACAACAGTCCAAGTGTGTAATTTCTTATATATTAAAAAAGATTTAAACACTGTCCATACTGCCTTTATTGTTTTGTAGTTACAAAACATGGACATGCAGAAGTTGTTGTGACAGTTAAAAAAGAAATACAATTAGCTGAAAAAATACATTTTAAAATGTATTTTTTAATGTACATCTTAAAATATTAACATTATATGTTATATGTTATAACTAAAAAATTATTGTGTTGAAAACCTTGAAAAATGGGTTTGGGCTAGACTAGATTGACTGTTGGGATAATTAATAATAATCTTATTGCTAAAATGTTACATTTTCACTGAATAAAACTGGGTTTTCGTCGCCATCACGTTGTTCTACATCTCGAACTCAGAGTAGAAGCTATTTAGCGCATCTGGAAGGGACCCTTCACTGTCACAGGCAGGTGATGATATTTGATGATAGTTGGTAACAGGTTGTATGCTCTGCCACATGTGCCGTATGTCACCTCTGTCCCTGAAGTGGTTGAGGATTTTCTAAGCGTGTGTGCGCTTCGCCTCTCTGATTGCCCGGGAAAGTTTGGCCCTTGCTGTTCTTAGGGCCACTTTGCCCCCTGCTCTGATGGCAGAGTTTTGGGTCAGGTTTTTATCTGCTTCAGGACCAGGTGTCCCTGAATCATAAACTGTAAACACTGCTCAGTTCATCAAGAACACGAACCTGTAACTAGGCATTTCACATCTCGGGAGACAGAAGGTGTCATTCATTTACCATGCTTTGCTACAGTAGGTATTCCTGGAACTCCGAGTCTGCCTGGCTCAGCTTATCGCTGCTGTCTGCCACGACCTTTGCTAGGAACAAACATTCCATGCCCACAAGGAATGAAAACAACCCAGAAATGAAAAGCACATGGACAAGGCCGAAGGGCTGTATGATGTGCTAGGTGGTGGGTGTTCCATAGAAGGCGGCAGTAAGTTTGTGGAAATGCATGGGTTACCTGTGACATCTTGTCAAGCGGATAGGGTCACAAACAAGTGGACTTATTGGAGGTATTTTCAAAGAGGTCGGGTCAAAAACTGCCACCCTCCACTCCCGTAAGGAGAAGAAGTGGGCCACTAAGCCTTTACAAAAAGTAAGAAATATAGTTACAAGCTACGATGAGCTGGCCCAAGCACCTGTGCCATTGACACTTGGGCGCACCTCACAACTTGTGTGCCTTTTCAGCACACTAAGACCTCTGAACCAAATATGACATGCATCTCATGGCTGGACGTCTTTCTGGTGCACCATTGCTAGGTGTGACTGGGTTTGGGTGGTGACTGTAGACTTCATCCTTGAAGAATTTCAATCAGGTTTCAGGCCCCATCATAGTACAGAAACTGCACTAGTTAAGATTGCAAACGACTTGTTTTTAGCTTCGGACCAAGGCTGCACCTCAATTCTAGTCTTGCTTGATCTTAGTGCTGCATTCGACACTATAGATCATAACATTCTCATAGATCGCTTACAAAATCACATAGGTATTCAGGGACAGGCATTAAAATGGTTTAGATCATACCTGTCTGATCGATACCATTTTGTAGACCTAAATGGAGAACTGTCTGGTGTAATGCCAGTGAAATATGGGGTCCCACAAGGGTCAGTTTTAGGACCTCTGCTGTTCTCAATATACATGCTTCCCCTGGGTAACATCATTAGAAGACATGGAATTAGTTTCCATTGTTATGCTGATGATACCCAATTATATATCTCAACAAAACCAGACGAAATACCTAAATTGTCTAGATTAACCGAGTGTGTCCAGGACATAAAAGATTGGATGACCAATAACTTCCTCTTACTAAACTCAGACAAGACAGAGATATTACTCATCGGCCCAAAAACCAGCACACAACAGCTTTGTGAAAGCCTGTGTCAGCCTGTGTTTAGAAGGATGTACTGTTACTACTAGCTCAATAGTAAAAGACCTAGGTGTAATATTGGACAGTAACTTGTCCTTTGAAAATCATATTTCCAATATCACAAAAACAGCCTTTTTCCATCTTAGAAATATCGCCAAACTTAGAAGCATCTTATCCGTATCTGATGCAGAAAAGCTAGTTTATGCATTCATGACCTCCAGACTGGACTATTGTAATGCATTACTAGGTGGTTGTCCTGCATCCTCAATAAACAAGCTTCAGTTAGTCCAAAATTCAGCCGCCAGGGTTCTCACCAGATCCAGAGAATATGATCATATAACCCCAATATTATCATTCCTGCACTGGCTACCTGTTCAGTTTAGAATTAATTACAAAATAGTATTATTTACATACAAGGCTTTAAATGGTTTAGCTCCCACATACCTAACCAGTCTTCTGAAACGCTATAATCCGCCACGCTCTCTAAGATCACAAAACTCTGGACTTCTGGTAGTTCCCAGAATTTCAAAATCTACATAAGGGGGTAGGGCTTTTTCATATTTAGCTCCAAAACTTTGGAATAGCCTTCCAGACAGTGTTCGGGGCTTAGACACAGTTTCCCAGTTTAAAGTAGACTCAAGACGCATCTCTTTAATCTGGCATACACGTAACTCATCCCATAACTTCATACTTCAGTACATCTATTCTGAATGGCAACTACGCTAATTCTCTCCATCTGTTCTGTACTTTTCTACCCATCCCGAGGCATCTGGAGATTGTACAAGCTTCAGTAGACAAAGGCCAACCCTGTGAGGATCCTGAGGCATCCAGAGAAGGCCCAGCTCTAGCTGAATTCTGCCTTATTATGATTGGAGCAACACATCCTGCTCCTGTGCTCCCAGTGATCCAGACCCCATCTGCCCTCTGCACCTACTGACTCATCCCTATGCTGAACTGGACTTAATGTTAATTTAAAGAATTTCTGTTATATTGTACTCTCAGCTGCATAACACAAATGGTGTTATATCATCTCTATCTGTTATCACCCAAATGAGGATGGGTTCCCTGTTGAGTCTGGTTCCTCTCAAGGTTTCTTCCTATTGCCATCTCAGGGAGTTTTTCCTTGCCACTTTCGCCGTCATCCTTGGCTTGCTCATCAGAGAAATTTCATTTATTCATCTTGTTATTATCTAGACACATTTTTCTCACACATACACAATTTATTATTATTATTAATATTTTATTATTTTATTATTATTATTATTATTATTATTATTATTATTATAATTCATTTTTTTATTTCTTTCATCTTTGTGAAGCTGCTTTGAGACAATGACCATTGTTAAAAGCGCTATATAAATAAAATTGAATTGAATTGAATTGAACTGTAATGACTCAAATGCTTGAATAGGTCAACATTTGTGTACGTAGGATATGTGATGTGTGTGTGTGTGTGCGTGTGCGTGTTTGTGTGTGTGTGTGGTATGCGTGTGCAGTGTGCGTCTGTGTAGGATGTGTAGTGTCTGGGTACTGTGTGTAGTGCGCGTGGTCTTCTTTGTGTATTTGTATTTGATCTGCTGTTGAGTTAGGCGAATGTGAAACGTATTTTGAGTTTGATGTGGATCTTGAAGATCCAGATGTTTTGAGGGAGATGAATGAATATATAAATAGTAATCCACAAAATAGGAAGACAGCGCTCGCTGATTCATGACATTAGCAAAACGTTTGCGTGATGAAGCGTTTGCTGCGTTCTTAGCGCTGTACGAGCTCAGGAAAGCGGTTTTCTCACACAACTAATGCATGGTCACTGTAAAACGTACATAATGAGTTTATATACAGTTGTCATGGTCAAAATCTTAAAAACAATAACAAAAAATCTTTTTTTCAACATGTATGCCAAAATGCATGAATGTTGTGGAAATGATCATTTATTAGATATTTTGCCTTGGGAACTTGAGATAATGCGTTTGCTGCGTTCTGAGCGCTGTACGAGCTCAGGAAAGCGGTTTTCTCACACATCTAATGCATGGTCACTGTAATACATATAAAACGAGTTTATAAGTACTTTTAAGCATCAAACTATGAAAAAGAATAACGAAAAAGGTGTATTTCAAAATGTATGCCAAAATGCATGAATGTTGTGGAAATGATCATTTATTAGATATTTTGCCTTGGGAACTTGAGATAATGCGTTTGCTGCGTTCTGAGCGCTGTACGAGCTCTGGAAAGCGGTTTTCTCACACAACTAATGCATGGTCACTGTAATACTTACGAAACGAGTTTATAAGTATTTTTAAGCATCAAACTATGAGAAAGAATAACGAAAAAGTTGTTTTTTAACATGTATGCCAAAATGAATGAATGTTGTGGAAATGATCATTTATTAGATATTTTGCCTTGGGAAATTGAGATAATGCGTTTGCTGCGTTCTTAGAGCTGTACGAGCTCAGGAAAGCGGTTTTCTCACACATCTAATGCATGGTCACTGTAATACATACAAAACGAGTTCATAAGTACTTTTAAGCATTAAACTATGAAAAAGAATAACAAAAAAAACTTTTTTCAACATGTATGCCAAAATGCATGAATGTTGTGGAAATGATCATTTATTAGATATTTTGCCTTGGGAAATTGAGATAATGCGTTTGCTGCGTTCTGAGCGCTGTACGAGCTCAGGAAAGCGGTTTTCACACAACTAATGCATGGTCATTGTAATACATACAAAACGAGTTTATAAGTAATTTTAAGCATTAAACTCTGAAAAAGAATAACGAAAAAGGTGTTTTTCATGATGTATGCCAAAATGCATGAATGTAGTGGAAATGATCATTTATTAGATCTTCTGCCCTGGGAAATTGTGATAATGCGTTTGCTGCGTTCTTAGAGCTGTACGAGCTCAGGAAAGCGGTTTTCTCACACATCTAATGCATGGTCACTGTAATACATATAAAACGAGTTTATAAGTACTTTTAAGCATCAAACTGTGAAAAAGAATAACAAAAAAGTTGTTTTTCAACATGTATGCCAAAATGCATGAATGTTGTGGAAATGATCATTTATTAGATATTTTGCCTTGGGAAATTGAGATAATGCGTTTGCTGCGTTCTGAGCGCTGTACGAGCTCTGGAAAGCGGTTTTCTCACACAACTAATGCATGGTCACTGTAATACATAAAAAACGAGTTTATAAGTATTTTTAAGCATCAAACTATGAGAAAGAATAACGAAAAAGTTGTTTTTTAACATGTATGCCAAAATGCATGAATGTTGTGGAAATGATCATTTATTAGATATTTTGCCTTGGGAAATTGAGATAATGCGTTTGCTGCGTTCTGAGCGCTGTACGAGCTCAGGAAAGCGGTTTTCTCATACAACTAATGCATGGTCACTGTAATACATACAAAACGAGTTTATAAGTATTTTTAAGCATCAAACTATGAGAAAGAATAACGAAAAAGTTGTTTTTTAACATGTATGCCAAAATGAATGAATGTTGTGGAAATGATCATTTATTAGATATTTTGCCTTGGGAAATTGAGATAATGCGTTTGCTGCGTTCGTAGAGCTGTACGAGCTCAGGAAAGCGGTTTTCTCACACAACTAATGCATCGTCACTGTAATACATATAAAACGAGTTTATAAGTACTTTTAAGCATCAAACTGTGAAAAAGAATAACGAAAAAGGTGTTTTTCAAAATGTATGCCAAAATGCATGAGTGTTGTGGAAATTATCATTTATTAGATATTTTGCCTTGGGAGATTGAGATAATGCGTTTGCTGCGTTCTGAGCGCTGTACGAGCTCAGGAAAGCGGTTTTCTCACACAACTAATGCATGGTCATTGTAATACATAAAAACGAGTTTATAAGTAATTTTAAGCATCAAACTATGAGAAAGAATAACGAAAAAGTTGTTTTTTAAGATGTATGCCAAAATGCATGAATGTAGTGGAAATGATCATTTATTAGATCTTCTGCCCTGGGAAATTGTGATAATGCGTTTGCTGCGTTCTTAGAGCTGTACGAGCTCAGGAAAGCGGTTTTCTCACACATCTAATGCATGGTCACTGTAAAAAGTCCACGTTTTGGACTGCTGATGCTGAGTTCATCTCAGTTTGCTGCGTTTGCTGTGTTATTGGTCGAAATGTGAAAAAGAATAACAAAAAAAAATGTCTTTCAACATTTATACTAGATTTCATCATTTTATTGACTTTCTGGCTGCTGATGCCGAATCTATGCATATAATGAATGACGAATCGTCTGAAAGACATTTTTAACTTACATTAAATTAACATTTTTCTGATTTCACGAACATGGGCCAGGCAATTCTTTCAATTGACATACATCATGTTCTAGCAATTTAAACACGTTTATGACATTTTTATCATCCTTTAATGTGCCATTAAATTTGTTGTGAAAAACTGTCAATAAAGTGAAAAAGAATGTTTAACACAGTACATTCTTTAATACTTGAATTTAAATTATAATAAATTAGAGTGAAAAAAATTATCACTTAAAGCACTAATTTCGGTTATTTATTATAAGTATTATAATTTATTATTATTGGTAAGCATGCGAGCTCTACACATTGTTCAAGCTTAGAATCCCAGAGATCTTGCAACACTTGTACATCGTTAAGTAACATAAAGTTCTGAAAAGTATTGTTTGACACACTAATAATGAAGTAGGATTAAAAACGTAATTGTTTACGAAACATTCAGTAAACCACCTCGGTCAGGTAATCCAAAAGTTTCCATTACATGAAGTTTTCTACATGTTCATATTAAGTCATTACAAGAAATCTGATTTTCACTTTATGTGAAATCAGATTTACACGCTCATGGGACTAAATACATTTATTAAAAAGGAAGCAATATGAATGACGGAAGTTGCGAGCATGACGTTTATATAAGAGAGAATGTTCATTTATGTGAATTTTTGTTTCAAATGTAATTCAAATTATACAATTATACACAGGTATATACAATATGATATTCAGAGAAATGCTTTTACAACCTTGCATGACCTAAACATTAAAAAAAGAAAATAGAGTATTTAAATTAAGAATATGATAAAAAAATACAGTATGAAAAAGAAAACGTTTAAATAAATATGAGATAAGAATATAATAATTATATAAATACAGAAAAAGACTTCACATTGTTTATAGTTTATAGAAGAAAATAATGAGAACTCCTTCAGTAAGCGGTGAGCAGGGACAGAAGAGAGGAACCATGGGCAAATGGTGGCCCCAATGCAGGCCTGAGTACTTCTAATGGAGGGTCAGCCTGGGGACGGTGTGAGCTAATGTTTCTGTAGTGGAGAGACACATCAAACTGGACCCAAGCATCCCAGGAATGGGGTATGCCCCAATTTCAAGGTGTAGGCTTTCACATGCCGGTCAAAACAAATCATGGGTTTAGCTAGGTGTTTGCTTTATGTGTGGTACCAAGTTCAAGTAGGATTTTCTTTTCTTTTTAACCATATACAGTTTAGTGAAACACAGTGAAACGAAACCACCTTCCTCCAGGACCAAGGTCCTACATCCAACATAAATTAATAACATAAATGAACAAAAACTAACCAGCTTACTAAGCATTCCAATTAACTAACTGGCTGAGACAAGACAGGTGGACATTTTTAAGTTACCACTAAAAATGTTCTATACTAAAAAAAAAAAAGACAACAAAACTGCTCATGCAAATAGTGACAAAGAGTGACAAAGTCACTTAAGGCAACAACGTGACACATTTCAATACTTCGTGATGATGACATAATGAGGTAATGAGTTAAGGTAGTGGGAGGAGAAACAGTAAAGAGGACAAATTCCTTTAAAGTAGCAGGAAAGATTAAATAGGCTTGTGCAAATGACAACTAATGGATATTACGCAAACGCGCAACTACACATTGGTGTGAAAATTTTTTAGATGGTTGTTGATAAGTGTGTTTGCACATGTGTCGTTTATAGGTTCAGTCTCAATGTTTTGAGGTAGTTGAGTAGACAATACCTGAGATATTGTGTGTGTGTGTGTGTGTGTGTGTGTGTGTGTGTGTGTGTGTGTGTGTGTGTGTGTGTGTGTGTGTGTGTGTGCAATAACTTACACACAATAACACAATAATTTGTGTTTGTTCATTAGTCCAGTCCCTTTTTGTTGAGGAGAGAGATGGCTTGTAAAAGGAAGCTGTTGCACAGTCTGGATGTGAGTGCTTGAATGTTTCTGGTTGGTCGTGAGATGATGTTCTTGGAGACAGTGAACTTCTCCAACTCAGTGAAGGTGCCGCAAGATGCAGCCTTCTTAAACAGAGTACTCAAAAATGTCCTGAAGAGCAGAGATGGCTTCTATTGGCCAGGTTTTCATCTGCTTCAGAACCAGGTGTCCTCAATCATCGACTGTTAATACTGGTCAGTTGATCAAGAGCAAGAAACTGTAAATAAAGCCTTTTACGTCTAGGCAGACATGATCATCATGGAATTATCATGCTCTGCTACAGTATGTAATTCCTGGAACTCAGAGACTGGCTGGCTCAGCTTACGGCTTTTGTCTGCTACAACCTTCGCTAGGAGCCGCAAAGAATGAAAAGCAGCCAGGAATGTAAAGCACGGAAAAGGCTGACGAGCAGTATGATGTGCTAGGTGGTGAGCGTTCTGTAGAAGGCCGCAGAATGTTTGTTGAAATGCATGGGTTACTTGTGACATCTTGTCAAGCAGATAGAGTCATAGGGTCTGAGCTATCTGAATCTACCACAACCACCTTTCCCAGTGTTTCACAAACAGGTGAACTTATCAGAGGTATTTCAAAGAGGTAGGGCAAAACTGCCACCGCCTTAAAGAACCTAGGATTGCATGATCAATCTGCTCCCTGCAGCCGAATTACCCATGTTCCCAGAGCAAGAGCCCAAGGCCCTCACCCAGGACAATGGATCTGGAAGTTCCCAAGAAACTCCTGGCAAAGGTGGAAGCCAAGAAGTACATCTGGCCATTTAAGATACAACAACGATTAATTTTGGTTGCGTACCATCGGTCACGCACTGGTTGATGAAGATAAACCCCACCTCAAGCTTGCTTAAGGCAGTCCTGCGCAGCACTCTGGAGGGTACATTGCCTCCAAAGTCATGATGGGGCTTCCGCATGCACGATCAGGCGAGGAACACTTGTGGGTCTCAGGCCGGCACATACCATACCACAGTCTGGTAGTCCATTAAGAAGCTCTTTAAGAAGATGAAAGCCAAGAACGTGGCTCTGCAGCTTTAAAAATAAGAAAAGAAATATACTTGCAAGTAACAATGAGCAAGCCTAAGCACCAGTGTGCACCAGACACACCACACAACCAGTGTGCCTTTGAACATGCTAAGACCCCTAAAACAAAACTTATGTCTTCTTCTTTTGTTTCTTCATAGTTCCACATTGTTTTTGCTTGCATCATTGCTAGTGATTGCTTGATGTTGACTGTAATGGTGGGGGTGCTTGGGCCCGTCATCATTTTTGTAGGAAGCATACAGTAGGGTGTGTGTACTGTGTGTGTGTCTGTGGCTGTGTGTGTGTGTGTGTCTGTGTGTGTGTGTGTGTGTAGGATGTGTACATTTTGTGTAGGATAAGTAGTTTCTGTGTGTCTGTTTCAAGATGGCGTTGGTGAGTTCAGCTGCCATCACAACTGCTCCGACCCCTTTTTCTTTGTTTTTGTTTTTGTGAGTTACTTTTCAGTGATCTAAAACCGGCAAATTCATTACCATTGAGTTTATTAGGTATGATAGGGACACTCTTGCTTCTATTGGTATACAATGTACTCACAATTTGAAGTTTTTAACTCTGGATCCAAGCTGGCCAAGTGAGATCCTTAGGGAGGACAAAGGTCATGAAGACACACGTGCACACAGCACAAATCTGCCTAGCATCCTGCTCGCCAACGTCCAGTCACTGGAGAAGAAATTCGATGACCTCAGGGCCAGGGTAATGTTCCATAGAATCATTCGAGACTGCAATCTCCTCTGCGGTGCCGGACCACGGTATTCAGCCGGCCGAGTTCTTCTTGGTTCACCGCATGCCAGGACACGGGACTCGAGGAAGTCAAGGGGAGGTGGAGTGTGTTTAATGGTGAGCAACAGCTGGTGCAACACCGCAAGCATTGTGCCTCTCACACGCTCCTGCACACCCAACCTGGAAGTACTGTCCTTTTTACCTTCCTTGTCAGTTTACATCGGTCATAATCAGCGCCATTTACATTCCGCCTCAAGCGGACACAGACACTCACACAGGGGGACTCACACAGTACCAGACACAACACTTATCGCTCAATGTGGCGGGGGACTTTAACAGCGGCAACCTCAAACACGCATCGGCAAACTTTTAACAACACATCACCAGACCCACCAGGGGCGAAAGGGCACTGGATCATCGCTATACTACAGTCAAGGAGAGCTACAAGGGAAAATCTCACTCTCCATTTGGGAAATCGACCATGCCGCCATCTTCTTCTTGCCAAAATACAAACAAAGACTCAAACCGGTAGTTCCAGTTCAGAGGGAGGTCGCTCGCTCAAAGGACTAATCGGTGGCCAAACTAGCGGATGATACCATCAAAAAAACAATCAGACGTTTTCCAATCAGAAGCCATGGGTGGATAAAACCATCCGCGACATGCAAGGCAGCGTTAAACAACGTCTGGAAGGTGGTGAAGGAGGCAAAGCAACGCTACGGGAGAAAACTAGAGTCACAACTCCAACAGAGTGACTCTAGGAGCCTGTGGCAGGGACAAAGAACGATAACAGACTACAAAGCACCAACATCCGGCATGACAAACGCGGATGTGACCCAGGCAGACGAGCTGAACACATTCTATGCTCGCTTCAAGGCTGCAGCTACAGATGCTAGCAATGCTAATAACTAACGGCTACAGACAGGAAGACACTGCCGGTACCGGAAATGCGTTCATCATCTCCGAGCATGACGTGAGGAGAGCCTTCAGGAGAGTGGACACCAGGAAAGCAGCAGGACCAGATGGCATGTCAGGTCGAGTCCTCAGAGCCTGCACAGACCAGCTAGCACCTGTTTTCACAGAGATATTCAAACTCTCCTCTTCTCAGTCGGTGATCCCCACATACTTCAACGAGTCCGTCATTGTTAGTGTTCCGAAGAAACCCCATCCTGTTTTCCTCAATGGCTATCGCCCTGTAGCCCACACCTCAGTAGTGATGAAGTGCTTTGAATGGCTGGTCGGAGACATTTCTTCACTACCTGACACAATGGACCCATTACAGCTTGCATAACACCCGAACCGCTCTACAGATGATCTCATCTCCTTCATACTGTACATCTCTCACTCACCTGGACACCTAAAGGGGGAATATGCCAAAATGCTCTTCAGTGACTAGAGCTCATGATTTAATACCATAATTCCCTCCACACTCACCACCAATGAGTCAGTGGATCTCCATTTTCCTAACTGGCAGAGCACAGGCAGTAAGGATGTGCAGACATGTCTTAGCCTCCCTCAGCCCAGGGGGGGCCTGTTGCCACTTTTCTGGAGCCTAGCTGAGCGCATCATCCGCACCGAGCCTCCGACTTGCACTCAATATACAGTAGGCGGTGCTGGACCAAGGCCAGGAAGATCGTGAAGGTCCTCAGCCACCCCAGAAATAGAATGTTCTGTCTGTTGACGAGATGGCACGAGAAACCCAAGCATTTTATGTGCACACGTAAAAGTTTGTGTGTGCATCTCATAGGTGTGCACGTGCATTTCATATGTAGTTGTTTGAGCAGTTAGTATGTAAGTATGCCTAACCCTAAGTGTGACAGTTTCATATATGTGTATGCTAGTGTTTCGTGAGTGTGCATGAAAGAAGTTTGACTTAAGCCGTATATGGTGCCTCATACTTTTTTTTTATATTGAACCGGAGAAAAAAAGCTCCAATGTGTAGTAATATCCAATGTGTAGAGGGGAAACAGTGTGGGCACACAATGAAGAGATGCATCAAGGTATATCATTAAAATCACCCAGTTTTGCAGCGTCTATGTGGTAATTATGTTACTACATGATAACATAATTATGTTGTAATGCATTTTATTTTATTTAATAGTTAAACCGATGCCAAAATCATTCATCTAATAGGTTACTAAATGATTGTGACCTAAAGGAGCTACAACAGTCCAAGTGTGTCATTTCTTATATATTAAAAAAGATTTAAACACTGTCCATACTGCCTTTATTGTTTTGTAGTTACAAAACATGGACATGCAGAAGTTGTTGTGACAGTTAAAAAAGAAATACAATTAGCTGAAAAAATACATTTTAAAATGTATTTTTTAATGTACATCTTAAAATATTAACATTATATGTTATATGTTATAACTAAAAAATTATTGTGTTGAAAACCTTGAAAAATGGGTTTGGGCTAGACTAGATTGACTGTTGGGATAATTAATAATAATCTTATTGCTAAAATGTTACATTTTCACTGAATAAAACTGGGTTTTCGTCGCCATCACGTTGTTCTACATCTCGAACTCAGAGTAGAAGCGATTTAGCGCATCTGGAAGGGACCCTTCACTGTCACAGGCAGGTGATGATATTTGATGATAGTTGGTAACGGGTTGTATGCTCTGCCACATGTGCCGTATGTCACCTCTGTCCCTGAAGTGGTTGAGGATTTTCTAAGCGTGTGTGCGCTTCGCCTCTCTGATTGCCCGGGAAAGTTTGGCCCTTGCTGTTCTTAGGGCCACTTTGCCCCCTGCTCTGATGGCAGAGTTTTGGGTCAGGTTTTTATCTGCTTCAGGACCAGGTGTCCCTGAATCATAAACTGTAAACACTGCTCAGTTCATCAAGAACACGAACCTGTAACTAGGCATTTCACATCTCGGGAGACAGAAGGTGTCATTCATTTACCATGCTTTGCTACAGTAGGTATTCCTGGAACTCCGAGTCTGCCTGGCTCAGCTTATCGCTGCTGTCTGCCATGACCTTTGCTAGGAACAAACATTCCATGCCCACAAGGAATGAAAACAACACAGAAATAAAAAGCACATGGACAAGGCCGAAGGGCTGTATGATGTGCTAGGTGGTGGGTGTTCCATAGAAGGCGGCAGTAAGTTTGTGGAAATGCATGGGTTACCTGTGACATCTTGTCAAGCGGATAGGGTCACAAACAAGTGGACTTATTGGAGGTATTTTCAAAGAGGTCGGGTCAAAAACTGCCACCCTCACCTCCACAAAAAACCTAGGTCTGTGTGATCAATCTGCTCTGTGCAGCCAATTTGGCCACAGTCTATCCATTTTCCTGGAGCAAGAGACCAAAACCCCAACCCTCACCCAGGGACAGTGGGTCTGGAAGTTCCCAGGAACCTCCCTCTAAAGGTGGAAGCCGAGAAGTACATCATTTAAGATGCAACAAGGGTTAATTTCGGTTGCGTACCACCGCTCACTCTCTGGTTGATGAAGATAAAAAGATAAACCATACCTCAAGCTCACTCAAGCCAGACCTGTGCAGCACTCTGGTCTCTTGGTCTCTTGCTCATTGCCACCAACATCATGATGGGGCTCCTGCATGCACGCTCAGGCGAGGAACACACAGGTTTGGTAGTCCACCAAGAAGCTCTCTCTGAAGATGAAAGCCAATAGGTTGGCCCTGCGGCCTTTTAAAATAAAAGAAAGGAATATAGTTGCGAGCAACAATGTCAGTGCCATCAGGACCCAGGCGCACCGCACCACCTGTGTGCCTTTTGTGGACGCTAAGACCCCTAAAACGCCCTGGATGCTGATGTCACTGTATAAGTTAAAGGCATCATCATAAGTTTAAGGCACGTGTCATTCTATGCATCATTGCTAGTGACTGCTTGGTGGCGTCTGTAATGGTGCGGGTGCTTGTGTGTAGGATGCGTAGGGTGTGTGTAGGCTGTGTATTGTGTGTGTGGGGGGGGGGGTTTCTACTGTATGTGTGGCATAAATGGTTGGGTGTGCCTTTGTTTGTGTGCAAGATGTGTTTGTGTGTGTTGTGTATGTAAAGGATTTGTGGTGTGTAATGTGTGTCTGAAGATTCTGTGAGTACTGTATATGATGTGTTATGTTTGGGTGTGTATAGTGTGTGTGTGTCGTGTGTGTAATATGCATCTGTTCTTGTGTGCGCGTGTAGTGCATGTGTGTCTGTAATATCTGTGTATGTAGTAAATGTTCATGTGTATGAATAGTGTGTGTGTGTGTGTGTGTGTGTATGTGTGTGTGTGTGTGTGTGTGTGTGTAAAGGATGTGTTTGTATTCCTGCTGGGAGCCCCTCCCCTTGCACTACTTTTTTGCATTCCTGCTAGGAGCCCCTTTTTTGATTTTAAAAATTGAAATCACAAGTAGATGGCCGAAGGATGTTCTAGGAGGTGAGCGTTCCATAGTAGACTGCAGTACGTTTGTGAAAATTCATGGGATACTTGTGCCATTTTGTTGAGCAGATAGAGTCATAAAGTCTGAGCTATCTCAACCACTTACAAGCACATTCCCCAGTGTTTCACAAAGATGTGGACTTATAGGAGGTATTCTCAAGAAGTTAGGGCCAAAAAAACTTGCTCCCTTCCCCCCCAAAGTCCTAGGATCTTTTCCTACAATTAATCTGCATCCAATTTTGTTACCATGTGTTCCCTGAGATAGACCGTAAGGAGAAGAAGTGGGCCACTAAGCCTTTACAAAAAGTAAGAAATATAGTTACAAGCTACGATGAGCTGGCCCAAGCACCTGTGCCATTGACACTTGGGCGCACCTCACAACTTGTGTGCCTTTTCAGCACACTAAGACCTCTGAACCAAATATGACATGCATCTCATGGCTGGACGTCTTTCTGGTGCACCATTGCTAGGTGTGACTGGGTTTGGGTGGTGACTGTAGACTTAATCCTTGAAGAATTTTAATCAGGTTTCAGGCCCCATCATAGTACAGAAACTGCACTAGTTAAGATTGCAAACGACTTGTTTTTAGCTTCGGACCAAGGCTGCACCTCAATTCTAGTCTTGCTTGATCTTAGTGCTGCATTCGACACTATAGATCATAACATTCTCATAGATCGCTTACAAAATCACATAGGTATTCAGGGACAGGCATTAAAATGGTTTAGATCATACCTGTCTGATCGATACCATTTTGTAGACCTAAATGGAGAACTGTTTGGTGTAATGCCAGTGAAATATGGGGTCCCACAAGGGTCAGTTTTAGGACCTCTGCTGTTCTCAATATACATGCTTCCCCTGGGTAACATCATTAGAAGACATGAAATTAGTTTCCATTGTTATGCTGATGATACCCAATTATATATCTTAACAAAACCAGACAAAATAACTAAATTGTCTAGATTAACCGAGTGTGTCCAGGACATAAAAGATTGGATGACCAATAACTTCCACTTACTAAACTCAGACAAGACAGAGATATTACTCATCGGCCCAAAAACCAGCACACAACAGCTTTCACAATTCAGCCTGTGTTTAGAAGGATGTACTGTTACTACTAGCTCAATAGTAAAAGACCTAGGTGTAATATTGGACAGTAACTTGTCCTTTGAAAATCATATTTCCAATATCACAAAAACAGCCTTTTTCCATCTTAGAAATATCGCCAAATTTAGGAGCATCTTATCCGTATCTGATGCAGAAAAGCTAGTTTATGCATTCATGACCTCCAGACTGGACTATTGTACTGCATTACTAGGTGGTTGTCCTGCATCCTTAATAAACAAGCTTCAGTTAGTCCAAAATGCAGCCGCCAGGGTTCTCACCAGATCCAGAGAATATGATCATATAACCCCAATATTATCATCTCTGCACTGGCTACCTGTTCAGTTTAGAATTAATTACAAAATAGTATTATTTACATACAAGGCTTTAAATGGTTTAGCTCCCACATACCTAACCAGTCTTCTGAAACGCTATAATCCGCCACGCTCCTTAAGATCACAAAACTCTGGACTTCTGGTAGTTCCCAGAATTTCAAAATCTACAAAAGGGGGTAGGGCTTTTTCATATTTAGCTCCAAAACTTTGGAAGAGCCTTCCAGACAGTGTTCGGGGCTTAGACACAGTTTCCCAGTTTAAAAGTAGACTCAAGACGCATCTCTTTAATCTGGCATACACGTAACTCATCCCATAACTTCATACTTCAGTACATCTATTCTGAATGGCAACTACGCTAATTCTCTCCATCTGTTCTGTACTTTTCTACCCATCCCGAGGCATCTGGAGATTGTACAAGCTTCAGTAGACAAAGGCCAACCCTGTGAGGATCCTGAGGCATCCAGAGAAGGCCCAGCTCTAGCTGAATTCTGCCTTATTATGATTGGAGCAACACATCCTGCTCCTGTGCTCCCAGTGATCCAGACCCCATCTGCCCTCTGCACCTACTGACTCATCCCTATGCTGAACTGGACTTAATGTTAATTTAAAGAATTTCTGTTATATTGTACTCTCAGCTGCATAACACAAATGGTGTTATATCATCTCTATCTGTTATCACCCAAATGAGGATGGGTTCCCTGTTGAGTCTGGTTCCTCTCAAGGTTTCTTCCTATTGCCATCTCAGGGAGTTTTTCCTTGCCACTGTCGCCGTCATCCTTGGCTTGCTCATCAGAGAAATTTCATTTATTCATCTTGTTATTATCTAGACATTTTTCTCACACATACACAATTTATTATTATTATTAATATTTTATTATTTTATTATTATTATTATTATTATTATTATTTATTTTTTTATTTCTTTCATCTTTGTGAAGCTGCTTTGAGACAATGACCATTGTTAAAAGCGCTATATAAATAAAATTGAATTGAATTGAATTGAACTGTAATGACTCAAATGCTTGAATAGGTCAACATTTGTGTACGTAGGATATGTGATGTGTGTGTGTGTGTGTGTGCGTGTGCGTGTTTGTGTGTGTGTGTGTGTGTGTGTGTGTTTGTGTGTGTGTGTGTGTGTGTGTGGTATGCGTGTGCAGTGTGCGTCTGTGTAGGATGTGTAGTGTCTGGGTACTGTGTGTAGTGCGCGTGGTCTTCTTTGTGTATTTGTATTTGATCTGCTGTTGAGTTAGGCGAATGTGAAACGTATTTTGAGTTTGATGTGGATCTTGAAGATCCAGATGTTTTGAGGGAGATGAATGAATATATAAATAGTAATCCACAAAATAGGAAGACAGCGCTCGCTGATTCATGACATTAGCAAAACGTTTGCGTGATGAAGCGTTTGCTGCGTTCTTAGCACTGTACGAGCTCAGGAAAGCGGTTTTCTCACACAACTAATGCATGGTCATTGTAAAACGTACATAATGAGTTTATATAAAGTTTTCATGGTCAAAATTTTAAAAATAATAACAAAAAATCTTTTTTTTAACATGTATGCCAAAATGCATGAATGTTGTGGAAATGATCATTTATTAGATATTTTCCCTTGTGAAATTGAGATAATGCGTTTGCTGCGTTCTTAGAGCTGTACGAGCTCAGGAAAGCGGTTTTCTCACACATCTAATGCATGGTCACTGTAATACATACAAAACGAGTTTATAAGTACTTTTAAGAATCAAACTATGAAAAAGAATAACGAAAAAGGTGTTTTTCAAAATGTATGCCAAAATGCATGAATGTTGTGGAAATGATCATTTATTAGATATTTTGCCTTGGGAGATTGAGATAATGCGTTTGCTGCGTTCTGAGCGCTGTACGAGCTCAGGAAAGCGGTTTTCTCACACAACTAATGCATGGTCATTGTAAAACGTACATAATGAGTTTATAAACAGTTTTCATGGTCAAAATCTTAAAAACAATAACAAAAAATCATTTTTTGAACATGTATGCCAAAATGCATGAATGTTGTGGAAATGATCATTTATTAGATATTTTGCCTTGGGAAATTGAGATAATGCGTTTGCTGCGTTCTTAGCGCTGTACGAGCTCAGGAAAGCGGTTTTCTCACACATCTAATGCATGGTCACTATAATACATATAAAACGAGTTTATAAGTACTTTTAAGCATCAAACTATAAAAAAGAATAACAAAAAAGTTGTTTTTCAACATGTATGCCAAAATGCATGAATGTTGTGGAAATGATCATTTATTAGATATTTTGCCTTGGGAAATTGAGATAATGCGTTTGCTGCGTTCTTAGCGCTGTACCAGCTCAGGAAAGCGGTTTTCTCACACAACTAATGCATGGTCATTGTAAAACGTACATAATGAGTTTATAAACAGTTTTCATGGTCAAAATCTTAAAAACAATAACAAAAAATCTTTTTTTGAACATGGATGCCAAAATGCATGAATGTTGTGGAAATGATCATTTATTAGATATTTTCCCTTGTGAAATTGAGATAATGCGTTTGCTGCGTTCTTAGAGCTGTACGAGCTCAGGAAAGCGGTTTTCTCACACATCTAATGCATGGTCACTGTAATACATACAAAACGAGTTTATAAGTACTTTTAAGAATCAAACTATGAAAAAGAATAACGAAAAAGGTGTTTTTTAAACATGTATGCCAAAATGCATGAATGTTGTGGAAATGATCATTTATTAGATATTTTGCCTTGGGAAATTGAGATAATGCGTTTGCTGCGTTCTTAGCGCTGTACCAGCTCAGGAAAGCGGTTTTCTCACACAACTAATGCATGGTCATTGTAAAACGTACATAATGAGTTTATAAACAGTTTTCATGGTCAAAATCTTAAAAACAATAACAAAAAATCTTTTTTTGAACATGGATGCCAAAATGCATGAATGTTGTGGAATTGATCATTTATTAGATATTTTGCCTTGGGAAATTGAGATAATGCGTTTGCTGCGTTCTTAGCGCTGTACGAGCTCAGGAAAGCGGTTTTCTCACACATCTAATGCATGGTCATTGTAAAACGTACATAATGAGTTTATATACAGTTTTCATGGTCAAACTATGAAAAAGAATAACGAAAAAGGTGTTTTTCAAAATGTATGCCTAAATGCATGAATGTTGTGGAAATGATCATTTATTAGATATTTTGCCTTGGGAGATTGAGATAATGCGTTTGCTGCGTTCTGAGCGCTGTACGAGCTCAGGAAAGCGGTTTTCTCATACAACTAATGCATGGTCACTGTAATACATACAAAACGAGTTTATAAGTATTTTAAGCATCAAACTGTGAAAAAGAATAACGAAAAAGTTGTTTTCTAACATGTATGCCAAAATGAATGAATGTTGTGGAAATGATCATTTATTAGATTTTTTGCCCTGGGAAATTGAGATAATGCGTTTGCTGCGTTCTTAGAGCTGTACGAGCTCAGGAAAGCGGTTTTCTCACACATCTAATGCATGGTCACTATAATACATATAAAACGAGTTTATAAGTACTTTTAAGCATCAAACTATAAAAAAGAATAACAAAAAAGTTGTTTTTCAACATGTATGCCAAAATGCATGAATGTTGTGGAAATGATCATTTATTAGATATTTTGCCTTGGGAAATTGAGATAATGCGTTTGCTGCGTTCTTAGCGCTGTACCAGCTCAGGAAAGCGGTTTTCTCACACAACTAATGCATGGTCATTGTAAAACGTACATAATGAGTTTATAAACAGTTTTCATGGTCAAAATCTTAAAAACAATAACAAAAAATCTTTTTTTGAACATGTATGCCAAAATGCATGAATGTTGTGGAAATGATCATTTATTAGATATTTTGCCTTGGGAAATTGAGATAATGCGTTTGCTGCGTTCTTAGCGCTGTACGAGCTCAGGAAAGTGGTTTTCTCACACATCTAATGCATGGGCACTATAATACATATAAAACGAGTTTATAAGTACTTTTAAGCATCAAACTTTAAAAAAGAATAACAAAAAAGTTGTTTTTCAACATGTATGCCAAAATGCATGAATGTTGTGGAAATGATCATTTATTAGATTTTTTGCCCTGGGAAATTGAGATAATGCGTCTGCTGCGCTCTTAGAGCTGTACGAGCTCAGAAATGCGGTTTTCTCACACATCTAATGCATGGTCATTGTAAAACGTACATAATGAGTTTATATACAGTTTTCATGGTCAAACTATGAAAAAGAATAACGAAAAAGGTGTTTTTCAAAATGTATGCCTAAATGCATGAATGTTGTGGAAATGATCATTTATTAGATATTTTGCCTTGGGAGATTGAGATAATGCGTTTGCTGCGTTCTTAGCGCTGTACGAGCTCAGGAAAGCGGTTTTCTCATACAACTAATGCATGGTCACTGTAATACATACAAAACGAGTTTATAAGTATTTTTAAGCATCAAACTATGAGAAAGAATAACGAAAAAGTTGTTTTCTAACATGTATGCCAAAATGAATGAATGTTGTGGAAATGATCATTTATTAGATATTTTCCCTTGGGAAATTGAGATAATGCGTTTGCTGCGTTCTTAGAGCTGTACGAGCTCAGGAAAGCGGTTTTCTCACACATCTAATGCATGGTCACTGTAATACATACAAAACGAGTTTATAAGTATTTTTAAGCATCAAACTATGAAAAAGAATAACAAAATAGTTGTTTTTCAACATGTATGCCAAAATGAATGAATGTTGTGGAAATGATCATTTATTAGATATTTTGCCTTGGGAGATTGAGATAATGCGTTTGCTGCGTTCTGAGCGCTGTATGAGCTCGGGAAAGCGGTTTTCTCACACTACTAATGCATGGTCATTGTAAAAGGTACATGAGTTTATATACAGTTTTCATGGTCAAAATCTTAAAAACAATAACAAAAAAATCTTTTTTTGAACATGTATGCCAAAATGCATGAATGTTGTGGAAATTATAATTTATTAGATATTTTGCCTTGGGAAATTGAGATAATGCGTTTGCTGCGTTCGTAGAGCTGTACGAGCTCAGGAAAGCGGTTTTCTCACACAACTAATGCATCGTCACTGTAATACATGTAAAACGAGTTTATAAGTACTTTTAAGCATCAAACTGTGAAAAAGAATAACGAAAAAGGTGTTTTTCAAAATGTATGCCAAAATGCATGAGTGTTGTGGAAATTATCATTTATTAGATATTTTGCCTTGGGAGATTGAGATAATGCGTTTGCTGCGTTCTGAGCGCTGTACGAGCTCGGGAAAGCGGTTTTCTCACACAACTAATGCATGGTCATTGTAATACATACAAAACGAGTTCATAAGTACCTTTAAGCATTAAACTATTAAAAAGAATAACAAAATAGTTGTTTTTCAACATGTATGCCAAAATGAATGAATGTTGTGGAAATTATCATTTATTAGATATTTTGCCTTGGGAGATTGAGATAATGCGTTTGCTGCGTTCTGAGCGCTGTACGAGCTCGGGAAAGCGGTTTTCTCACACAACTAATGCATGGTCATTGTAAAACGTACATAATGAGTTTATATACAGTTTTCATGGTCAAAATCTTAAAAACAATAACAAAAAAATCTTTTTTTGAACATGTATGCCAAAATGCATGAATGTTGTGGAAATGATCATTTATTAGATATTTTGCCTTGGGAAATTGAGATAATGCGTTTGCTGCGTTCTGAGCGCTGTACGAGCTCAGGAAAGCGGTTTTCTCATACAACTAATGCATGGTCACTGTGATACATACAAAACGAGTTTATAAGTATTTTTAAGCATCAAACTGTGAAAAAGAATAACGAAAAAGTTGTTTTCTAACATGTATGCCAAAATGAATGAATGTTGTGGAAATGATCATTTATTAGATATTTTGCCTTGGGAAATTGAGATAATGCGTTTGCTACGTTCGTAGAGCTGTACGAGCTCAGGAAAGCGGTTTTCTCATACAACTAATGCATGGTCACTGTAATACATACAAACCGAGTTTATAAGTATTTTTAAGCATCAAACTATGAGAAAGAATAACGAAAAAGTTGTTTTTTAACATGTATGCCAAAATGAATGAATGTTGTGGAAATGATCATTTATTAGATATTTTGCCTTGGGAAATTGAGATAATGCGTTTGCTGCGTCCGTAGAGCTGTACAAGCTCAGGAAAGCGGTTTTCTCATACAACTAATGCATGGTCACTGTAATACATGTAAAACTAGTTTATAAGTACTTTTAAGCATCAAACTATGAAAAAGAATAACAAAATAGTTGTTTTTCAACATGTATGCCAAAATGCATGAATGTTGTGGAAATTATCATTTATTAGATATTTTGCCTTGGGAAATTGTGATAATGCGTTTGCTGCGTTCTTAGAGCTGTACGAGCTCAGGAAAGCGGTTTTCTCACACATCTAATGCATGGTCACTGTAATACATATAAAACGAGTTTATAAGTACTTTTAAGCATCAAACTATGAGAAAGAATAACGAAAAAGTTGTTTTTTAACATGTATGCCAAAATGCATGAATGTTGTGGAAATGATCATTTGTTAGATATTTTGCCTTGGGAGATTGAGATAATGCGTTTGCTGCGTTCTGAGCGCTGTACGAGCTCAGGAAAGCGGTTTTCTTACACAACTAATGAATGGTCACTGTAATACATATAAAACGAGTTTATAAGTACTTTTAAGCATCAAACTATGAAAAAGAATAACAAAAAGTCTTTTTTTGAACATGTATGCCAAAATGCATGAATGTTGTGGAAATGATCATTTATTAGATATTTTGCCTTGGGAAATTGAGATAATGCGTTTGCTGCGTTCTTAGAGCTGTACGAGCTCAGGAAAGCGGTTTTCTCACACAACTAATGCATGGTCACTGTAATACATATAAGACTAGTTTTAAGTACTTTTAAGCATCAAACTATGAAAAAGAATAACAAAATAGTTGTTTTTCAACATGTATGCCAAAATGCATGAATGTTGTGGAAATTATCATTTATTAGATATTTTGCCTTGGGAGATTGAGATAATGCGTTTGCTGCGTTCTGAGCGCTGTACGAGCTCAGGAAAGCGGTTTTCTCACACATCTAATGCATGGTCACTGTAATACATGCAAAACGAGTTTATAAGTATTTTTAAGCATCAAACTATGAGAATGAATAACGAAAAAGTTGTTTTTTAAGATGTATGCCAAAATGCATGAATGTTGTGGAAATTATCATTTATTAGATATTTTGCCTTGGGAGATTGAGATAATGCGTTTGCTGCGTTCTGAGCGCTGTACGAGCTCAGGAAAGCGGTTTTCTCACACAACTAATGAATGGTCACTGTAATACATATAAAACGAGTTTATATGTACTTTTAAGCATCAAACTATGAAAAAGAATAACAAAAAGTCTTTTTTTGAACATGTATGCCAAAATGCATGAATGTTGTGGAAATGATCATTTATTAGATATTTTGCCTTGGGAGATTGAGATAATGCGTTTGCTGCGTTCTGAGCGCTGTACGAGCTCAGGAAAGCGGTTTTCACACAACTAATGCATGGTCATTGTAATACATACAAAACGAGTTTATAAGTAATTTTAAGCATTAAACTCTGAAAAAGAATAACGAAAAAGGTGTTTTTCATGATGTATGCCAAAATGCATGAATGTTGTGGAAATGATCATTTATTAGATCTTCTGCCCTGGGAAATTGTGATAATGCGTTTGCTGCGTTCTTAGAGCTGTACGAGCTCAGGAAAGCGGTTTTCTCACACAACTAATGCATGGTCACTGTAATACATATAAAACTAGTTTTAAGTACTTTTAAGCATCAAACTATGAAAAAGAATAACAAAATAGTTGTTTTTCAACATGTATGCCAAAATGCATGAATGTTGTGGAAATGATCATTTATTAGATATTTTGCCTTGGGAGATTGAGATAATGCGTTTGCTGCGTTCTGAGCGCTGTACGAGCTCAGGAAAGCGGTTTTCACACAACTAATGCATGGTCACTGTAATACATACAAAACGAGTTTATAAGTAATTTTAAGCATTAAACTCTGAAAAAGAATAACGAAAAAGGTGTTTTTCATGATGTATGCCAAAATGCATGAATGTAGTGGAAATGATCATTTATTAGATCTTCTGCCCTGGGAAATTGTGATAATGCGTTTGCTGCGTTCTTAGAGCTGTACGAGCTCAGGAAAGCGGTTTTCTCACACATCTAATGCATGGTCATTGTAAAAAGTCCACGTTTTGGACTGCTGATGCTGAGTTCATCTCAGTTTGCTGCGTTTGCTGTGTTATTGGTCAAAATGTGAAAAAGAATAACAAAAAAAAATGTCTTTCAACATTTATACTAGATTTCATCATTTTATTGACTTTCTGGCTGCTGATGCCGAATCTATGCATATAATGAATGACGAATCGTCTGAAAGACATTTTTAACTTACATTAAATTAACATTTTTCTGATTTCACGAACATGGGCCAGGCAATTCTTTCAATTGACATACATCATGTTCTAGCAATTTAAACACGTTTATGACATTTTTATCATCCTTTAATGTGCCATTAAATTTGTTGTGAAAAACTGTCAATAAAGTGAAAAAGAATGTTTAACACAGTACATTCTTTAATACTTGAATTTAAATTATAATAAATTAGAGTGAAAAAAATTATCACTTAAAGCACTAATTTCGGTTATTTATTATAAGTATTATAATTTATTATTATTGGTAAGCATGCGAGCTCTACACATTGTTCAAGCTTAGAATCCCAGAGATCTTGCAACACTTGTACATCGTTAAGTAACATAAAGTTCTGAAAAGTATTGTTTGACACACTAATAATGAAGTAGGATTAAAAACGTAATTGTTTACGAAACATTCAGTAAACCACCTCGGTCAGGTAATCCAAAAGTTTCCATTACATGAAGTTTTCTACATGTTCATATTAAGTCATTACAAGAAATCTGATTTTCACTTTATGTGAAATCAGATTTACACGCTCATGGGACTAAATATATTTATTAAAAAGGAAGCATTATGAATGACGGAAGTTGCGAGCATGACGTTTATATAAGAGAGAATGTTCATTTATGTGAATTTTTGTTTCAAATGTAATTCAAATTATACAATTATACACAGGTATATACAATATGATATTCAGAGAAATGCTTTTACAACATTGCATGACCTAAACATTAAAAAAAGAAAATAGAGTATTTAAATTAAGAATATGATAAAAAAATACAGTATGAAAAAGAAAACGTTTAAATAAATATGAGATAAGAATATAATAATTATATAAATACAGAAAAAGACTTCACATTGTTTATAGTTTATAGAAGAAAATAATGAGAACTCCTTCAGTAAGCGGTGAGCAGGGACAGAAGAGAGGAACCATGGGCAAATGGTGGCCCCAATGCAGGCCTGAGTACTTCTAATGGAGGGTCAGCCTGGGGACGGTGTGAGCTAATGTTTCTGTAGTGGAGAGACACATCAAACTGGACCCAAGCATCCCAGGAATGGGGTATGCCCCAATTTCAAGGTGTAGGCTTTCACATGCCGGTCAAAACAAATCATGGGTTTAGCTAGGTGTTTGCTTTATGTGCGGTACCAAGTTCAAGTAGGATTTTCTTTTCTTTTTAACCATATACAGTTTAGTGAAACACAGTGAAACGAAACCACCTTCCTCCAGGACCAAGGTCCTACATCCAACATAAATTAATAACATAAATGAACAAAAACTAACCAGCTTACTAAGCATTCCAATTAACTAACTGGCTGAGACAAGACAGGTGGACATTTTTAAGTTACCACTAAAAATGTTCTATACTAAAAAAAAAAAATACAACAAAACTGCTCATGCAAATAGTGACAAAGAGTGACAAAGTCACTTAAGGCAACAACGTGACACATTTTAATACTTCGTGATGATGACATAATGAGGTAATGAGTTAAGGTAGTGGGAGGAGAAACAGTAAAGAGGACAAATTCCTTAAAAGTAGCAGGAAAGATTAAATAGGCTTGTGCAAATGACAACTAATGGATATTACGCAAACGCGCAACTACACATTGGTGTGAAAATTTTTTAGATGGTTGTTGATAAGTGTGTCGTTTATAGGTTCAGTCTCAATGTTTTGAGGTAGTTGAGTAGACAATACCTGAGATATTGTGTGTGTGTGTGTGTGTGTGTGTGTGTGTGTGTGTGTGTGTGTGTGTGTGTGTGTGTGTGTTTGTGTGTGTGTGTGTGTGTGTTTGTGTGTGTGCAATAACCTACACACAATAACACAATAATTTGTGTTTGTTCATTAGTCCAGTCCCTTTTTGTTGAGGAGAGAGATGGCTTGTAAAAGTAAGCTGTTGCACAGTCTGGATGTGAGTGCTTGAATGTTTCTGGTTGGTAGTGAGATGATGTTCTTGGAGACAGTGAGCTTCTCCAACTCAGTAAAGGTGCCGCAAGTTGCAGCCTTCTTAAACAGAATTCTCAAAAATGTCCTGAAGAGCAGAGATGGCTTCTATTGGCCAGGTTTTCATCTGCTTCAGAACCAGGTGTCCTCAATCATCGACTGTTAATACTGGTCAGTTGATCAAGAGCAAGAAACTGTAAATAAAGCCTTTTACATCTAGGCAGACATGATCATCATGGAATTATCATGCTCTGCTACAGTATGTAATTCCTGGAACTCCGAGTCTGGCTGGCTCAGCTTACGGCTTTTGTCTGCTACAACCTTCGCTAGGAGCCGCAAAGAATGAAAAGCAGCCAGGATTGTAAAGCACGGAAAAGGCTGACGAGCAGTATGATGTGCTAGGTGGTGAGCGTTCTGTAGAAGGCCGCAGAATGTTTGTTGAAATGCATGGGTTACTTGTGACATCTTGTCAAGCAGATAGAGTCATAGGGTCTGAGCTATCTGAATCTACCACAACCACCTTTCCCAGTGTTTCACAAACAGGTGAACTTATCAGAGGTATTTCAAAGAGGTAGGGCAAAACTGCCACCGCCTTAAAGAACCTAGGATTGCATGATCAATCTGCTCCCTGCAGCCGAATTACCCATGTTCCCAGAGCAAGAGCCCAAGGCCCTCACCCAGGACAATGGATCTGGAAGTTCCCAAGAACCTCCTGGCAAAGGTGGAAGCCAAGAAGTACATCTGGCCATTTAAGATACAACAACGATTAATTTTGGTTGCGTACCATCGGTCACGCACTGGTTGATGAAGATAAACCCCACCTCAAGCTTGCTTAAGGCAGTCCTGCGCAGCACTCTGGAGGGTACATTGCCTCCAAAGTCATGATGGGGCTTCCGCATGCACGATCAGGCGAGGAACACTTGTGGGTCTCAGGCCGGCACATACCATACCACAGTCTGGTAGTCCATTAAGAAGCTCTCTAAGAAGATGAAAGCCAAGAACGTGGCTCTGCAGCTTTAAAAATAAGAAAAGAAATATACTTGCAAGTAACAATGAGCAAGCCTAAGCACCAGTGTGCACCAGACACACCACACAACCAGTGTGCCTTTGAACATGCTAAGACCCCTAAAACAAAACTTATGTCACTAAATATGGCACAAGTTTAAGGTTTCTTCATAGTTCCACATTGTTTTTGCTTGCATCATTGCTAGTGATTGCTTGATGTTGACTGTAATGGTGGGGGTGCTTGGGCCCGTCATCATTTTTGTAGGAAGCATACAGTAGGGTGTGTGTACTGTGTGTGTGTCTGTGGCTGTGTGTGTGTGTCTGTGTGTGTGTGTGTGTGTGTGTGTGTGTGTGTGTGTGTCTGTGTGTGTGTGTGTGTGTAGGATGTGTACATTTTGTGTAGGATAAGTAGTTTCTGTGTGTCTGTTTCAAGATGGCGTTGGTGAGTTCAGCTGCCATCACAACTGCTCCGACCCCTTTTTCTTTGTTTTTGTTTTTGTGAGTTACTTTTCAGTGATCTAAAACCGGCAAATTCATTACCATTGAGTTTATTAGGTATGATAGGGACACTCTTGCTTCTATTGGTATACAATGTACTCACAATTTGAAGTTTTTAACTCTGGATCCAAGCTGGCCGAGTGAGATCCTTAGGGAGGACAAAGGTCATGAAGACACACGTGCACACAGCACAAATCTGCCTAGCATCCTGCTCGCCAACGTCCAGTCACTGGAGAAGAAATTCGATGACCTCAGGGCCAGGGTAATGTTCCATAGAATCATTCGAGACTGCAATCTCCTCTGCGGTGCCGGACCACGGTATTCAGCCAGCCGAGTTCTTCTTGGTTCACCGCATGCCAGGACACGGGACTCGAGGACGTCAAGGGGAGGTGGAGTGTGTTTAATGGTGAGCAACAGCTGGTGCAACACCGCAAGCATTGTGCCTCTCACACGCTCCTGCACACCCAACCTGGAAGTACTGTCCTTTTGACCTTCCTTGTCAGTTTACATCGGTCATAATCAGCGCCATTTACATTCGCCTCAAGCCGACACAGACACTCACACAGGGGGACTCACACAGTACCAGACACAACACTTATCGCTCAATGTGGCGGGGGACTTTAACAGCGGCAACCTCAAACACGCATCGGCAAACTTTTAACAACACATCACCAGACCCACCAGGGGCGAAAGGGCACTGGATCATCGCTATACTACAGTCAAGGAGAGCTACAAGGGAAAATCTCACCCTCCATTTGGGAAATCGACCATGCCGCCATCTTCTTTTTGCCAAAATACAAACAAAGACTCAAACCGGTAGTTCCAGTTCAGAGGGAGGTCGCTCGCTCAAAGGACTAATCGGTGGCCAAACTAGCGGATGATACCATCAAAAAAACAATCAGACGTTTTCCAATCAGAAGCCATGGGTGGATAAAACCATCCGCGACATGCAAGGCAGCGTTAAACAACGTCTGGAAGGTGGTGAAGGAGGCAAAGCAATGCTACGGGAGAAAACTAGAGTCACAACTCCAACAGAGTGACTCTAGGAGCCTGTGGCAGGGACAAAGAACGATAACAGACTACAAAGCACCAACATCCGGCATGACGAACGCGGATGTGACCCACGCAGACGAGCTGAACACATTCTATGCTCGCTTCAAGGCTGCAGCTACAGATGCTAGCAATGCTAATAACTAACGGCTACAGACAGGAAGACACTGCCGGTACCGGAAATGCGTTCATCATCTCCGAGCATGACGTGAGGAGAGCCTTCAGGAGAGTGGACACCAGGAAAGCAGCAGGACCAGATGGCATGTCAGGTCGAGTCCTCAGAGCCTGCACAGACCAGCTAGCACCTGTTTTCACAGAGATATTCAACCTCTCCTCATCTCAGTCGGTGATCCCCACATACTTCAACGAGTCCGTCATTGTTAGTGTTCCGAAGAAACCCCATCCTGTTTTCCTCAATGGCTATCGCCCTGTAGTCCACACCTCAGGAGTGATGAAGTGCTTTGAATGTCTGGTCGGAGACATTTCTTCACTACCTGTCACAATGGACCCATTACAGCTTGCATAACACCCGAACCGCTCTACAGATGATCTCATCTCCTTCATACTGTACATCTCTCACTCACCTGGACACCTAAAGGGGGAATATGCCAAAATGCTCTTCAGTGACTAGAGCTCATGATTTAATACCATAATTCCCTCCACACTCACCACCAATGAGTCAGTGGATCTCCATTTTCCTAACTGGCAGAGCACAGGCAGTAAGGATGTGCAGACATGTCTTAGCCTCCCTCAGCCCGGTGGCGCCTGTTGCCACTTTTCTGGAGCCTAGCTGAGCGCATTATCCGCACCGAGCCTCCGACTTGCACTCAATATACAGTAGGCGGTGCTGGACCAAGGCCAGGAAGATCGTGAAGGTCCTCAGCCACCCCAGAAATAGAATGTTCTGTCTGTTGACGAGATGGCACGAGAAACCCAAGCATTTTATGTGCACACGTAAAAGTTTGTATGTGCATCTCATAGGTGTGCACGTGCATTTCATATGTAGTTGTTTGAGCAGTTAGTATGTAAGTATGCCTAACCCTAAGTGTGACAGTTTCATATATGTGTATGCTAGTGTTTCATGTGTGTGCATGAAAGAAGTTTGACTTAAGCCGTATATGGTGCCTCATACTTTTTTTTTATATTGAACCGGAGAAAAAAAGCTCCAATGTGTAGTAATATCCAATGTGTAGAGGGGAAACAGTGTGGGCACACAATGAAGAGATGCATCAAGGTATATCATTAAAATCACCCAGTTTTGCAGCGTCTATGTGGTAATTATGTTACTACATGATAACATAATTATGTTGTAATGCATTTTATTTTATTTAATAGTTAAACCGATGCCAAAATCATTCATCTAATAGGTTACTAAATGATTGTGACCTAAAGGAGCTACAACAGTCCAAGTGTGTCATTTCTTATATATTAAAAAAGATTTAAACACTGTCCATACTGCCTTTATTGTTTTGTAGTTACAAAACATGGACATGCAGAAGTTGTTGTGACAGTTAAAAAAGAAATACAATTAGCTGAAAAAATACATTTTAAAATGTATTTTTTAATGTACATCTTAAAATATTAACATTATATGTTATATGTTATAACTAAAAAATTATTGTGTTGAAAACCTTGAAAAATGGGTTTGGGCTAGACTAGATTGACTGTTGGGATAATTAATAATAATCTTATTGCTAAAATGTTACATTTTCACTGAATAAAACTGGGTTTTCGTCGCCATCACGTTGTTCTACATCTCGAACTCAGAGTAGAAGCTATTTAGCGCATCTGGAAGGGCCCCTTCACTGTCACAGGCAGGTGATGATATTTGATGATAGTTGGTAACGGGTTGTATGCTCTGCCACATGTGCCGTATGTCACCTCTGTCCCTGAAGTGGTTGAGGATTTTCTAAGCGTGTGTGCGCTTCGCCTCTCTGATTGCCCGGGAAAGTTTGGCCCTTGCTGTTCTTAGGGCCACTTTGCCCCCTGCTCTGATGGCAGAGTTTTGGGTCAGGTTTTTATCTGCTTCAGGACCAGGTGTCCCTGAATCATAAACTGTAAACACTGCTCAGTTCATCAAGAACACGAACCTGTAACTAGGCATTTCACATCTCGGGAGACAGAAGGTGTCATTCATTTACCATGCTGTAAAAGGCGGCAGTAAGTTTGTGGAAATGCATGGGTTACCTGTGACATCTTGTCAAGCGGATAGGGTCACAAACAAGTGGACTTATTGGAGGTATTTTCAAAGAGGTCGGGTCAAAAACTGCCACCCTCACCCCCACAAAAAACCTAGGTCTGTGTGATCAATCTGCTCTGTGCAGCCAATTTGGCCACAGTCTATCCATTTTCCCGGAGCAAGAGACCAAAACCCCAACCCTCACCCAGGGACAGTGGGCCTGGAAGTTCCCAAGAACCTCCCTCTAAAGGTGGAAGCCGAGAAGTACATCATTTAAGATGCAACAAGGGTTAATTTCGGTTGCGTACCACCGCTCACTCTCTGGTTGATGAAGATAAAAAGATAAACCATACCTCAAGCTCACTCAAGCCAGACCTGTGCAGCACTCTGGTCTCTTGGTCTCTTGCTTATTGCCACCAACATCATGATGGGGCTCCTGCATGCACGCTCAGGCGAGGAACACACAGGTTTGGTAGTCCACCAAGAAGCTCTCTCTGAAGATGAAAGCCAAGAAGTTGGCCCTGCGGCCTTTTAAAATAAAAGAAAGGAATATAGTTGCGAGCAACAATGTCAGTGCCATCAGGACCCAGGCGCACCGCACCACCTGTGTGCCTTTTGTGGACGCTAAGACCCCTAAAACGCCCTGGATGCTGATGTCACTGTATAAGTTTAAGGCATCGTCATAAGTTTAAGGCACGTGTCATTCTATGCATCATTGCTAGTGACTGCTTGGTGGCGTCTGTAATGGCGCGGGTGCTTGTGTGTAGGATGCGTAGGGTGTGTGTAGGCTGTGTATTGTGTGTGTGTGTGTGTGTGTGTGGGGGGGGGGGTTCTACTGTATGTGTGGCATAAATGGTTGGGTGTGCCTTTGTTTGTGTGCAAGATGTGTTTCTGTGTGTTGTGTATGTAAAAAATTTGTGGTGTGTAATGTGTGTCTGAAGGTTCTGTGAGTACTGTATATGATGTGTTATGTTTGGGTGTGTATAGTGTGTGTGTGTCGTGTGTGTGTAATATGCATCTGTATTTGTGTGCGCGTGTAGTGCATGTGTGTCTGTAATATCTGTGTATGTAGTAAATGTGCATGTGTATGAATAGTGTGTGTGTGTGTGTGTGTGTGTGTGTGTGTGTGTGTGTGTGTGTGTGTGTGTGTGTGTGTGTGTGTGTGTGTGTGTGTGTGTAAAGGATGTGTTTGTATTCCTGTTGGGAGCCTCTCCCCTTGCACTACTTTTTTGCATTCCTGCTAGGAGCCCCTTTTTTGATTTTAAAAATTGAAATCACAAGTAGATGGCCGAAGGATGTTCTAGGAGGTGAGCGTTCCATAGTAGACTGCAGTACGTTTGTGAAAATTCATGGGATACTTGTGCCATTTTGTCGAGCAGATAGAGTCATAAAGTCTGAGCTATCTCAACCACTTACAAGCACATTCCCCAGTGTTTCACAAAGATGTGGACTTATAGGAGGTATTCTCAAGAAGTTAGGGCCAAAAAAACTTGCTCCCTTCCCCCCCAAAGTCCTAGGATCTTTTCCTACAATTAATCTGCATCCAATTTTGTTACCATGTGTTCCCATGTGATAGCCCGTAAGGAGAAGAAGTGGGCCACTAAGCCTTTACAAAAAGTAAGAAATATAGTTACAAGCTACGATGAGCTGGCCCAAGCACCTGTGCCATTGACACTTGGGCGCACCTCACAACTTGTGTGCCTTTTCAGCACACTAAGACCTCTGAACCAAATATGACATGCATCTCATGGCTGGACGTCTTTCTGGTGCACCACTGCGAGGTGTGACTGGGTTTGGGTGGTGACTGTAGACTTAATCCTTGAAGAATTTCAATCAGGTTTCAGGCCCCATCATAGTACAGAAACTGCACTAGTTAAGATTGCAAACGACTTGTTTTTAGCTTCGGACCAAGGCTGCACCTCAATTCTAGTCTTGCTTGATCTTAGTGCTGCATTCGACACTATAGATCATAACATTCTCATAGATCGCTTACAAAATCACATAGGTATTCAGGGACAGGCATTAAAATGGTTTAGATCATACCTGTCTGATCGATACCATTTTGTAGACCTAAATGGAGAACTGTTTGGTGTAATGCCAGTGAAATATGGGGTCCCACAAGGGTCAGTTTTAGGACCTCTGCTGTTCTCAATATACATGCTTCCCCTGGGTAACATCATTAGAAGACATGGAATTAGTTTCCATTGTTATGCTGATGATACTCAATTATATATCTCAACAAAACCAGACGAAATACCTAAATTGTCTAGATTAACCGAGTGTGTCCAGGACATAAAAGATTGGATGACCAATAACTTCCTCTTACTAAACTCAGACAAGACAGAGATATTACTCATCGGCCCAAAAACCAGCACACAACAGCTTTCACAATTCAGCCTGTGTTTAGAAGGATGTACTGTTACTACTAGCTCAATAGTAAAAGACCTAGGTGTAATATTGGACAGTAACTTGTCCTTTGAAAATCATATTTCCAATATCACAAAAACAGCCTTTTTCCATCTTAGAAATATCGCCAAACTTAGAAGCATCTTATCCGTATCTGATGCAGAAAAGCTAGTTTATGCATTCATGACCTCCAGACTGGACTATTGTAATGCATTACTAGGTGGTTGTCCTGCATCCTCAATAAACAAGCTTCAGTTAGTCCAAAATTCAGCCGCCAGGGTTCTCACCAGATCCAGAGAATATGATCATATAACCCCAATATTATCATTCCTGCACTGGCTACCTGTTCAGTTTAGAATTAATTACAAAATAGTATTATTTACATACAAGGCTTTAAATGGTTTAGCTCCCACATACCTAACCAGTCTTCTGAAACGCTATAATCCGCCACGCTCTCTTAGATCACAAAACTCTGGACTTCTGGTAGTTCCCAGAATTTCAAAATCTACATAAGGTGGTAGGGCTTTTTCATATTTAGCTCCAAAACTTTGGAATAGCCTTCCAGACAGTGTTTGGGGCTTAGACACAGTTTCCCAGTTTAAAGTAGACTCAAGACGCATCTCTTTAATCTGGCATACACGTAACTCATCCCATAACTTCATACTTCAGTACATCTATTCTGAATGGCAACTACGCTAATTCTCTCCATCTGTTCTGTACTTTTCTACCCATCCCGAGGCATCTGGAGATTGTACCAGCTTCAGTAGACAAAGGCCAACCCTGTGAGGTTTCTAAGGCATCCAGAGAAGGCCCAGCTCTAGCTGAATTCTGCCTTATTATGATTGGAGCTACACATCCTGCTCCTGTGCTCCCAGTGGTCCAGACCCCATCTGCCCTCTGCACCTACTGACTCATCCCTATGCTGAACTGGACTTAATGTTAATTTAAAGAATTTCTGTTATATTGTACTCTCAGCTGCATAACACACATGGTGTTATATCATCTCTATCTGTTATCACCCAAATGAGGATGGGTTCCCTGTTGAGTCTGGTTCCTCTCAAGGTTTCTTCCTATTGCCATCTCAGGGAGTTTTTCCTTGCCACTGTCGCCGTCATCCTTGGCTTGCTCATCAAAGAAATTTCATTTATTCATCTTGTTATTATCTAGACACATTTTTCTTACACATACACAATTTATTATTATTATTATTAATATTTTATTATTTTATTATTATTATTATTATTATTATTTATTTTTTTATTTCTTTTATCTTTGTGAAGCTGCTTTGAGACAATGACCATTGTTAAAAGCGCTATATAAATAAAATTGAATTGAATTGAATTGAACTGTAATGACTCAAATGCTTGAATAGGTCAACATTTGTGTACGTAGGATATGTGATGTGTGTGTGTGTGTGTGTGTGCGTGTTTGTGTGTGTGTGTGTAGGATGTGTAGTGTCTGGGTACTGTGTGTAGTGCGCGTGGTCTTCTTTGTGTATTTGTATTTGATCTGCTGTTGAGTTAGGCGAATGTGAAACGTATTTTGAGTTTGATGTGGATCTTGAAGATCCAGATGTTTTGAGGAAGATGAATGAATATATAAATAGTAATCCACAAAATAGGAAGACAGCGCTCGCTGATTCATGACATTAGCAAAACGTTTGCGTGATGAAGCGTTTGCTGCGTTCTTAGCGCTGTACGAGCTCAGGAAAGCGGTTTTCTCACACAACTAATGCATGGTCATTGTAAAACGTACATAATGAGTTTATATACAGTTGTCATGGTCAAAATCTTAAAAACAATAACAAAAAATCTTTTTTTCAACATGTATGCCAAAATGCATGAATGTTGTGGAAATGATCATTTATTAGATATTTTGCCTTGGGAACTTGAGATAATGCGTTTGCTGCGTTCTGAGCGCTGTACGAGCTCAGGAAAGCGGTTCTCTCACACAACTAATGCATGGTCACTGTAATACATACAAAACGAGTTCATAAGTACTTTTAAGCATTAAACTATGAAAAAGAATAACAAAAAAAACTTTTTTCAACATGTATGCCAAAATGCATGAATGTTGTGGAAATTATCATTTATTAGATATTTTGCCTTGGGAGATTGAGATAATGCGTTTGCTGCGTTCTGAGCGCTGTACGAACTCAGGAAAGCGGTTTTCTCATACAGCTAATGCATGGTCACTGTAATACATAGAAAACGAGTTTATAAGTATTTTTAAGCATCAAACTATGAGAAAGAATAACGAAAAAGTTGTTTTTTAACATGTATGCCAAAATGAATGAATGATGTGGAAATGATCATTTATTAGATATTTTGCCTTGGGAAATTGAGATAATGCGTTTGCTGCGTTCTTAGAGCTGTACGAGCTCAGGAAAGCGGTTTTCTCACACATCTAATGCATGGTCACTGTAATACATACAAAACTAGTTCATAAGTACTTTTAAGCATTAAACTATGAAAAAGAATAACAAAAAAAACTTTTTTCAACATGTATGCCAAAATGCATGAATGTTGTGGAAATTATCATTTATTAGATATTTTGCCTTGGGAAATTGAGATAATGCGTTTGCTGCGTTCTTAGAGCTGTACGAGCTCAGGAAAGCGGTTTTCTCACACATCTAATGCATGGTCACTGTAATACATACAAAACGAGTTCATAAGTACTTTTAAGCATCAAACTATGAGAAAGAATAACAAAATAGTTGTTTTTCAACATGTATGCCAAAATGCATGAATGTTGTGGAAATTATCATTTATTAGATATTTTGCCTTGGAAAATTGTTATAATGCGTTTGCTGCGTTCTTAGAGCTGTACGAGCTCAGGAAAGCGGTTTTCTCACACGTCTAATGCATGGTCACTGTAATACATATAAAACGAGTTTATAAGTACTTTTAAGCATCAAACTATGAGAAAGAATAACGAAAAAGTTGTTTTTTAACACGTATGCCAAAATGCATGAATGTTGTGGAAATGATCATTTGTTAGATATTTTGCCTTGGGAAATTGAGATAATGCGTTTGCTGCGTTCTTAGAGCTGTACGAGCTCAGGAAAGCGGTTTTCTCACACATCTAATGCATGGTCACTGTAATACATGCAAAACGAGTTTATAAGTATTTTTAAGCATCAAACTATGAGAATGAATAACGAAAAAGTTGTTTTTTAAGATGTATGCCAAAATGCATGAATGTTGTGGAAATTATCATTTATTAGATATTTTGCCTTGGGAAATTGAGATAATGCGTTTGCTGCGTTCTTAGAGCTGTACGAGCTCAGGAAAGCGGTTTTCTCACACAACTAATGCATGGTCACTGTAATACATATAAAACTAGTTTTAAATACTTTTAAGCATCAAACTATGAAAAAGAATAACAAAATAGTTGTTTTTCAACATGTATGCCAAAATGCATGAATGTTGTGGAAATGATCATTTGTTAGATATTTTGCCTTGGGAAATTGAGATAATGCGTTTCCTGCGTTCTGAGCGCTGTACGAGCTCTGGAAAGCGGTTCTCTCACACAACTAATGCATGGTCACTGTAATACATACAAAACGAGTTCATAAGTACTTTTAAGCATTAAACTATGAAAAAGAATAACAAAAAAAACTTTTTTCAACATGTATGCCAAAATGCATGAATGTTGTGGAAATTATCATTTATTAGATATTTTGCCTTGGGAGATTGAGATAATGCGTTTGCTGCGTTCTGAGCGCTGTACGAACCCAGGAAAGCGGTTTTCTCATACAGCTAATGCATGGTCACTGTAATACATATAAGATTAGTTTTAAGTACTTTTAAGCATCAAACTATGAAAAAGAATAACAAAATAGTTGTTTTTCAACATGTATGCCAAAATGCATGAATGTTGTGGAAATGATCATTTGTTAGATATTTTGCCTTGGGAAATTGAGATAATGCGTTTGCTGCGTTCTGAGCGCTGTACGAGCTCTGGAAAGCGGTTCTCTCACACAACTAATGCATGGTCACTGTAATACATACAAAACGAGTTCATAAGTACTTTTAAGCATCAAACTATGAGAAAGAATAACAAAATAGTTGTTTTTCAACATGTATGCCAAAATGCATGAATGTTGTGGAAATTATCATTTATTAGATATTTTGCCTTGGGAAATTGTTATAATGCGTTTGCTGCGTTCTTAGAGCTGTACGAGCTCAGGAAAGCGGTTTTCTCACACAACTAATGAATGGTCACTGTAATACATATAAAACGAGTTTATAAGTACTTTTAAGCATCAAACTATGAAAAAGAATAACGAAAAAGTTGTTTTTTAAGATGTATGCCAAAATGCATGAATGTTGTGGAAATTATCATTTATTAGATATTTTGCCTTGGGAGATTGAGATAATGCGTTTGCTGCGTTCTGAGCGCTGTACGAGCTCAGGAAAGCGGTTTTCTCACACAACTAATGAATGGTCACTGTAATACTTATAAAACGAGTTTATAAGTACTTTTAAGCATCAAACTATGAAAAAGAATAACGAAAAAGTTGTTTTTTAAGATGTATGCCAAAATGCATGAATGTTGTGGAAATTATCATTTATTAGATATTTTGCCTTGGGAGATTGAGATAATGCGTTTGCTGCGTTCTGAGCGCTGTACGAGCTCAGGAAAGCGGTTTTCTCACACAACTAATGAATGGTCACTGTAATACATATAAAACGAGTTTATAAGTACTTTTAAGCATCAAACTATGAAAAAGAATAACAAAAAGTCTTTTTTCGAACATGTATGCCAAAATGCATGAATGTTGTGGAAATGATCATTTATTAGATATTTTGCCTTGGGAAATTGAGATAATGCGTTTGCTGCGTTCTTAGAGCTGTACGAGCTCAGGAAAGCGGTTTTCTCACACAACTAATGCATGGTCACTGTAATACATATAAGATTAGTTTTAAGTACTTTTAAGCATCAAACTATGAAAAAGAATAACAAAATAGTTGTTTTTCAACATGTATGCCAAAATGCATGAATGTTGTGGAAATTATCATTTATTAGATATTTTGCCTTGGGAGATTGAGATAATGCGTTTGCTGCGTTCTGAGCGCTGTACGAGCTCAGGAAAGCGGTTTTCACACAACTAATGCATGGTCATTGTAATACATACAAAACGAGTTTATAAGTAATTTTAAGCATTAAACTCTGAAAAAGAATAACGAAAAAGGTGTTTTTCATGATGTATGCCAAAATGCATGAATGTAGTGGAAATGATCATTTATTAGATCTTCTGCCCTGGGAAATTGTGATAATGCGTTTGCTGCGTTCTTAGAGCTGTACGAGCTCAGGAAAGCGGTTTTCTCACACATCTAATGCATGGTCACTGTAATACATATAAAACGAGTTTATGAGTACTTTTAAGCATCAAACTATGAGAAAGAATAACGAAAAAGTTGTTTTTTAACATGTATGCCAAAATGCATGAATGTTGTGGAAATGATCATTTGTTAGATATTTTGCCTTGGGAAATTGAGATAATGCGTTTGCTGCGTTCTTAGAGCTGTACGAGCTCAGGAAAGCGGTTTTCTCACACATCTAATGCATGGTCACTGTAATACATGCAAAACGAGTTTATAAGTATTTTTAAGCATCAAACTATGAGAATGAATAACGAAAAAGTTGTTTTTTAAGATGTATGCCAAAATGCATGAATGTTGTGGAAATTATCACTTATTAGATCTTTTGCCCTGGGAAATTGAGATAATGCGTTTGCTGCGTTCTTAGAGCTGTACGAGCTCAGGAAAGCGGTTTTCTCATACAACTAATGCATGGTCACTGTAATACATACAAAACGAGTTTATAAGTATTTTTAAGCATCAAACTGTGAAAAAGAATAACGAAAAAGTTGTTTTCTAACATGTATGCCAAAATGAATGAATGTTGTGGAAATTATCATTTATTAGATATTTTGCCTTGGGAAATTGAGATAATGCGTTTGCTGCGTTCTTAGCGCTGTACGAGCTCAGGAAAGCGGTTTTCTCACACATCTAATGCATGGTCATTGTAAAACGTACATAATGAGTTTATATACAGTTTTCATGGTCAAACTATGAAAAAGAATAACGAAAAAGGTGTTTTTCAAAATGTATGCCTAAATGCATGAATGTTGTGGAAATGATCATTTATTAGATATTTTGCCTTGGGAGATTGAGATAATGCGTTTGCTGCGTTCTGAGCGCTGTACGAGCTCAGGAAAGCGGTTTTCTCATACAACTAATGCATGGTCACTGTAATACATACAAAACGAGTTTATAAGTATTTTTAAGCATCAAACTGTGAAAAAGAATAACGAAAAAGTTGTTTTCTAACATGTATGCCAAAATGAATGAATGTTGTGGAAATGATCATTTATTAGATATTTTGCCTTGGGAGATTGAGATAATGCGTTTGCTGCGTTCTGAGCGCTGTACGAGCTCAGGAAAGCGGTTTTCTCATACAACTAATGCATGGTCACTGTAATACATACAAAACGAGTTTATAAGTATTTTTAAGCATCAAACTGTGAAAAAGAGTAACGAAAAAGTTGTTTTCTAACATGTATGCCAAAATGAATGAATGTTGTGGAAATGATCATTTATTAGATATTTTGCCTTGGGAAATTAAGATAATGCGTTTGCTGCGTTCTTAGCGCTGTACGAGCTCAGGAAAGCGGTTTTCTCACACATCTAATGCATGGTCATTGTAAAACGTACATAATGAGTTTATATACAGTTTTCATGGTCAAACTATGAAAAAGAATAACGAAAAAGGTGTTTTTCAAAATGTATGCCTAAATGCATGAATGTTGTGGAAATGATCATTTATTAGATATTTTGCCTTGGGAGATTGAGATAATGCGTTTGCTGCGTTCTGAGCGCTGTACGAGCTCAGGAAAGCGGTTTTCTCATACAACTAATGCATGGTCACTGTAATACATACAAAACGAGTTTATAAGTATTTTTAAGCATCAAACTGTGAAAAAGAATAACGAAAAAGTTGTTTTCTAACATGTATGCCAAAATGAATGAATGTTGTGGAAATGATCATTTATTAGATATTTTGCCTTGGGAGATTGAGATAATGCGTTTGCTGCGTTCTGAGCGCTGTACGAGCTCAGGAAAGCGGTTTTCTCATACAACTAATGCATGGTCACTGTAATACATATAAAACGAGTTTATAAGTACTTTTAAGAATCAAACTATGAAAAAGAATAACGAAAAAGGTGTTTTTTAAAATGTATGCCAAAATGCATGAATGTTGTGGAAATGATCATTTATTGGATATTTTGCCTTGGGAGATTGAGATAATGCGTTTGCTGCGTTCTGAGCGCTGTACGAGCTCAGGAAAGCGGTTTTCTCATACAACTAATGCATGGTCACTGTAATACATACAAAACGAGTTTATAAGTATTTTTAAGCATCAAACTATGAAAAAGAATAACAAAATAGTTGTTTTTCAACATGTATGCCAAAATGAATGAATGTTGTGGAAATGATCATTCATTAGATACTTTGCCTTGGGAATTTGATATAATGCGTTTGCTGCGTTCGTAGACCTGTACGAGCTCAGGAAAGCGGTTTTCTCATACAGCTAATGCATGGTCACTGTAATACATACAAAACGAGTTTATAAGTACTTTTAAGCATCAAACTATGAGAAAGAATAACGAAAAAGTTGTTTTTCAACATGTATGCCAAAATGCATGAATGTTGTGGAAATGATCATTTATTAGATATTTTGCCTTGGGAGATTGAGATAATGCGTTTGCTGCGTTCTGAGCGCTGTATGAGCTCGGGAAAGCGGTTTTCTCACACAACTAATGCATGGTCATTGTAAAAGGTACATAATGAGTTTATATACAGTTTTCATGGTCAAAATCTTAAAAACAATAACAAAAAAATCTTTTTTTGAACATGTATGCCAAAATGCATGAATGTTGTGGAAATGATCATTTATTAGATATTTTGCCTTGGGAAATTGAGATAATGCGTTTGCTGCGTTCTTAGCGCTGTACGAGCTCAGGAAAGCGGTTTTCTCACACATCTAATGCATGGTTATTGTAAAACGTACATAATGAGTTTATATACAGTTTTCATGGTCAAACTATGAAAAAGAATAACGAAAAAGGTGTTTTTCAAAATGTATGCCTAAATGCATGAATGTTGTGGAAATGATCATTTATTAGATATTTTGCCTTGGGAGATTGAGATAATGCGTTTGCTGCGTTCTGAGCGCTGTACGAGCTCAGGAAAGCGGTTTTCTCATACAACTAATGCATGGTCACTGTAATACATACAAAACGAGTTTATAAGTATTTTTAAGCATCAAACTGTGAAAAAGAATAACGAAAAAGTTGTTTTCTAACATGTATGCCAAAATGAATGAATGTTGTGGAAATGATCATTTATTAGATATTTTGCCTTGGGAAATTGAGATAATGCGTTTGCTGCGTTCTTAGCGCTGTACGAGCTCAGGAAAGCGGTTTTCTCACACATCTAATGCATGGTCATTGTAAAACGTACATAATGAGTTTATATACAGTTTTCATGGTCAAACTATGAAAAAGAATAACGAAAAAGGTGTTTTTCAAAATGTATGCCTAAATGCATGAATGTTGTGGAAATGATCATTTATTAGATATTTTGCCTTGGGAGATTGAGATAATGCGTTTGCTGCGTTCTGAGCGCTGTACGAGCTCAGGAAAGCGGTTTTCTCATACAACTAATGCATGGTCACTGTAATACATACAAAACGAGTTTATAAGTATTTTTAAGCATCAAACTGTGAAAAAGAATAACGAAAAAGTTGTTTTCTAACATGTATGCCAAAATGAATGAATGTTGTGGAAATGATCATTTATTAGATATTTTGCCTTGGGAGATTGAGATAATGCGTTTGCTGCGTTCTGAGCGCTGTACGAGCTCAGGAAAGCGGTTTTCTCATACAACTAATGCATGGTCACTGTAATACATACAAAACGAGTTTATAAGTATTTTTAAGCATCAAACTGTGAAAAAGAGTAACGAAAAAGTTGTTTTCTAACATGTATGCCAAAATGAATGAATGTTGTGGAAATGATCATTTATTAGATATTTTGCCTTGGGAAATTAAGATAATGCGTTTGCTGCGTTCTTAGCGCTGTACCAGCTCAGGAAAGCGGTTTTCTCACACAACTAATGCATGGTCATTGTAAAACGTACATAATGAGTTTATAAACAGTTTTCATGGTAAAAATCTTAAAAAACAATAACAAAAAATCTTTTTTTGAACATGTATGCCAAAATGCATGAATGTTGTGGAAATGATCACTTATTAGATCTTTTGCCCTGGGAAATTGAGATAATGCGTTTGCTGCGTTCTTAGAGCTGTACGAGCTCAGGAAAGCGGTTTTCTCATACAACTAATGCATGGTCACTGTAATACATACAAAACGAGTTTATAAGTATTTTTAAGCATCAAACTGTGAAAAAGAATAACGAAAAAGTTGTTTTCTAACATGTACGCCAAAATGAATGAATGTTGTGGAAATGATCATTTATTAGATATTTTGCCTTGGGAAATTGAGATAATGCGTTTGCTGCGTTCTTAGCGCTGTACGAGCTCAGGAAAGCGGTTTTCTCACACATCTAATGCATGGTCATTGTAAAACGTACATAATGAGTTTATATACAGTTTTCATGGTCAAACTATGAAAAAGAATAACGAAAAAGGTGTTTTTCAAAATGTATGCCTAAATGCATGAATGTTGTGGAAATGATCATTTATTAGATATTTTGCCTTGGGAGATTGAGATAATGCGTTTGCTGCGTTCTGAGCGCTGTACGAGCTCAGGAAAGCGGTTTTCTCATACAACTAATGCATGGTCACTGTAATACATACAAAACGAGTTTATAAGTATTTTTAAGCATCAAACTGTGAAAAAGAATAACGAAAAAGTTGTTTTCTAACATGTATGCCAAAATGAATGAATGTTGTGGAAATGATCATTTATTAGATATTTTGCCTTGGGAGATTGAGATAATGCGTTTGCTGCGTTCTGAGCGCTGTACGAGCTCAGGAAAGCGGTTTTCTCATACAACTAATGCATGGTCACTGTAATACATACAAAACGAGTTTATAAGTATTTTTAAGCATCAAACTGTGAAAAAGAGTAACGAAAAAGTTGTTTTCTAACATGTATGCCAAAATGAATGAATGTTGTGGAAATGATCATTTATTAGATATTTTGCCTTGGGAAATTAAGATAATGCGTTTGCTGCGTTCTTAGCGCTGTACGAGCTCAGGAAAGCGGTTTTCTCACACATCTAATGCATGGTCATTGTAAAACGTACATAATGAGTTTATATACAGTTTTCATGGTCAAACTATGAAAAAGAATAACGAAAAAGGTGTTTTTCAAAATGTATGCCTAAATGCATGAATGTTGTGGAAATGATCATTTATTAGATATTTTGCCTTGGGAGATTGAGATAATGCGTTTGCTGCGTTCTGAGCGCTGTACGAGCTCAGGAAAGCGGTTTTCTCATACAACTAATGCATGGTCACTGTAATACATACAAAACGAGTTTATAAGTATTTTTAAGCATCAAACTGTGAAAAAGAATAACGAAAAAGTTGTTTTCTAACATGTATGCCAAAATGAATGAATGTTGTGGAAATGATCATTTATTAGATATTTTGCCTTGGGAGATTGAGATAATGCGTTTGCTGCGTTCTGAGCGCTGTACGAGCTCAGGAAAGCGGTTTTCTCATACAACTAATGCATGGTCACTGTAATACATATAAAACGAGTTTATAAGTACTTTTAAGAATCAAACTATGAAAAAGAATAACGAAAAAGGTGTTTTTTAAAATGTATGCCAAAATGCATGAATGTTGTGGAAATGATCATTTATTGGATATTTTGCCTTGGGAGATTGAGATAATGCGTTTGCTGCGTTCTGAGCGCTGTACGAGCTCAGGAAAGCGGTTTTCTCATACAACTAATGCATGGTCACTGTAATACATACAAAACGAGTTTATAAGTATTTTTAAGCATCAAACTATGAAAAAGAATAACAAAATAGTTGTTTTTCAACATGTATGCCAAAATGAATGAATGTTGTGGAAATGATCATTCATTAGATACTTTGCCTTGGGAATTTGATATAATGCGTTTGCTGCGTTCGTAGACCTGTACGAGCTCAGGAAAGCGGTTTTCTCATACAGCTAATGCATGGTCACTGTAATACATACAAAACGAGTTTATAAGTACTTTTAAGCATCAAACTATGAGAAAGAATAACGAAAAAGTTGTTTTTCAACATGTATGCCAAAATGCATGAATGTTGTGGAAATGATCATTTATTAGATATTTTGCCTTGGGAGATTGAGATAATGCGTTTGCTGCGTTCTGAGCGCTGTATGAGCTCGGGAAAGCGGTTTTCTCACACAACTAATGCATGGTCATTGTAAAAGGTACATAATGAGTTTATATACAGTTTTCATGGTCAAAATCTTAAAAACAATAACAAAAAAATCTTTTTTTGAACATGTATGCCAAAATGCATGAATGTTGTGGAAATGATCATTTATTAGATATTTTGCCTTGGGAAATTGAGATAATGCGTTTGCTGCGTTCTTAGCGCTGTACGAGCTCAGGAAAGCGGTTTTCTCACACATCTAATGCATGGTTATTGTAAAACGTACATAATGAGTTTATATACAGTTTTCATGGTCAAACTATGAAAAAGAATAACGAAAAAGGTGTTTTTCAAAATGTATGCCTAAATGCATGAATGTTGTGGAAATGATCATTTATTAGATATTTTGCCTTGGGAGATTGAGATAATGCGTTTGCTGCGTTCTGAGCGCTGTACGAGCTCAGGAAAGCGGTTTTCTCATACAACTAATGCATGGTCACTGTAATACATACAAAACGAGTTTATAAGTATTTTTAAGCATCAAACTGTGAAAAAGAATAACGAAAAAGTTGTTTTCTAACATGTATGCCAAAATGAATGAATGTTGTGGAAATGATCATTTATTAGATATTTTGCCTTGGGAAATTGAGATAATGCGTTTGCTGCGTTCTTAGCGCTGTACGAGCTCAGGAAAGCGGTTTTCTCACACATCTAATGCATGGTCATTGTAAAACGTACATAATGAGTTTATATACAGTTTTCATGGTCAAACTATGAAAAAGAATAACGAAAAAGGTGTTTTTCAAAATGTATGCCTAAATGCATGAATGTTGTGGAAATGATCATTTATTAGATATTTTGCCTTGGGAGATTGAGATAATGCGTTTGCTGCGTTCTGAGCGCTGTACGAGCTCAGGAAAGCGGTTTTCTCATACAACTAATGCATGGTCACTGTAATACATACAAAACGAGTTTATAAGTATTTTTAAGCATCAAACTGTGAAAAAGAATAACGAAAAAGTTGTTTTCTAACATGTATGCCAAAATGAATGAATGTTGTGGAAATGATCATTTATTAGATATTTTGCCTTGGGAGATTGAGATAATGCGTTTGCTGCGTTCTGAGCGCTGTACGAGCTCAGGAAAGCGGTTTTCTCATACAACTAATGCATGGTCACTGTAATACATACAAAACGAGTTTATAAGTATTTTTAAGCATCAAACTGTGAAAAAGAGTAACGAAAAAGTTGTTTTCTAACATGTATGCCAAAATGAATGAATGTTGTGGAAATGATCATTTATTAGATATTTTGCCTTGGGAAATTAAGATAATGCGTTTGCTGCGTTCTTAGCGCTGTACCAGCTCAGGAAAGCGGTTTTCTCACACAACTAATGCATGGTCATTGTAAAACGTACATAATGAGTTTATAAACAGTTTTCATGGTAAAAATCTTAAAAAACAATAACAAAAAATCTTTTTTTGAACATGTATGCCAAAATGCATGAATGTTGTGGAAATGATCACTTATTAGATCTTTTGCCCTGGGAAATTGAGATAATGCGTTTGCTGCGTTCTTAGAGCTGTACGAGCTCAGGAAAGCGGTTTTCTCATACAACTAATGCATGGTCACTGTAATACATACAAAACGAGTTTATAAGTATTTTTAAGCATCAAACTGTGAAAAAGAATAACGAAAAAGTTGTTTTCTAACATGTACGCCAAAATGAATGAATGTTGTGGAAATGATCATTTATTAGATATTTTGCCTTGGGAAATTGAGATAATGCGTTTGCTGCGTTCTTAGCGCTGTACGAGCTCAGGAAAGCGGTTTTCTCACACATCTAATGCATGGTCATTGTAAAACGTACATAATGAGTTTATATACAGTTTTCATGGTCAAACTATGAAAAAGAATAACGAAAAAGGTGTTTTTCAAAATGTATGCCTAAATGCATGAATGTTGTGGAAATGATCATTTATTAGATATTTTGCCTTGGGAGATTGAGATAATGCGTTTGCTGCGTTCTGAGCGCTGTACGAGCTCAGGAAAGCGGTTTTCTCATACAACTAATGCATGGTCACTGTAATACATACAAAACGAGTTTATAAGTATTTTTAAGCATCAAACTGTGAAAAAGAATAACGAAAAAGTTGTTTTCTAACATGTATGCCAAAATGAATGAATGTTGTGGAAATGATCATTTATTAGATATTTTGCCTTGGGAGATTGAGATAATGCGTTTGCTGCGTTCTGAGCGCTGTACGAGCTCAGGAAAGCGGTTTTCTCATACAACTAATGCATGGTCACTGTAATACATACAAAACGAGTTTATAAGTATTTTTAAGCATCAAACTGTGAAAAAGAGTAACGAAAAAGTTGTTTTCTAACATGTATGCCAAAATGAATGAATGTTGTGGAAATGATCATTTATTAGATATTTTGCCTTGGGAAATTAAGATAATGCGTTTGCTGCGTTCTTAGCGCTGTACCAGCTCAGGAAAGCGGTTTTCTCACACAACTAATGCATGGTCATTGTAAAACGTACATAATGAGTTTATAAACAGTTTTCATGGTAAAAATCTTAAAAAACAATAACAAAAAATCTTTTTTTGAACATGTATGCCAAAATGCATGAATGTTGTGGAAATGATCACTTATTAGATCTTTTGCCCTGGGAAATTGAGATAATGCGTTTGCTGCGTTCTTAGAGCTGTACGAGCTCAGGAAAGCGGTTTTCTCACACAACTAATGCATGGTCACTGTAATACATGTAAAACTAGTTTATAAGTACTTTTAAGCATCAAACTATGAAAAAGAATAACGAAAAAGTTGTTTTCTAACATGTATGCCAAAATGAATGAATGTTGTGGAAATGATCATTTATTAGATATTTTCCCTTGGGAAATTGAGATAATGCGTTTGCTGCGTTCTTAGAGCTGTACGAGCTCAGGAAAGCGGTTTTCTCACACATCTAATGCATGGTCACTGTAATACATGTAAAACGAGTTTATAAGTACTTTTAAGAATCAAACTATGAAATAGAATAACGAAAAAGGTGTTTTTCAAAATGTATGCCAAAATGCATGAATGTTGTGGAAATGATCATTTTTATTAGATATTTTGCCTTGGAGATTGAGATAATGCGTTTGCTGCGTTCTTAGCGCTGTATGAGCTCGGGAAAGCGGTTTTCTCACACAACTAATGCATGGTCATTGTAATACATACAAAACGAGTTCATAAGTACCTTTAAGCATTAAACTGTGAAAAAGAATAACGAAAAAGTTGTTTTCTAACATGTATGCCAAAATGAATGAATGTTGTGGAAATGATCATTTATTAGATATTTTGCCTTGGGAAATTGAGATAATGCGTTTGCTGCGTTCTTAGCGCTGTACGAGCTCAGGAAAGCGGTTTTCTCACACATCTAATGCATGGTCATTGTAAAACGTACATAATGAGTTTATATACAGTTTTCATGGTCAAACTATGAAAAAGAATAACGAAAAAGGTGTTTTTCAAAATGTATGCCTAAATGCATGAATGTTGTGGAAATGATCATTTATTAGATATTTTGCCTTGGGAGATTGAGATAATGCGTTTGCTGCGTTCTGAGCGCTGTACGAGCTCAGGAAAGCGGTTTTCTCATACAACTTATGCATGGTCACTGTAATACATACAAAACGAGTTTATAAGTATTTTTAAGCATCAAACTGTGAAAAAGAATAACGAAAAAGTTGTTTTCTAACATGTATGCCAAAATGAATGAATGTTGTGGAAATGATCATTTATTAGATATTTTGCCTTGGGAGATTGAGATAATGCGTTTGCTGCGTTCTGAGCGCTGTACGAGCTCAGGAAAGCGGTTTTCTCATACAACTAATGCATGGTCACTGTAATACATACAAAACGAGTTTATAAGTATTTTTAAGCATCAAACTGTGAAAAAGAGTAACGAAAAAGTTGTTTTCTAACATGTATGCCAAAATGAATGAATGTTGTGGAAATGATCATTTATTAGATATTTTGCCTTGGGAAATTAAGATAATGCGTTTGCTGCGTTCTTAGCGCTGTACCAGCTCAGGAAAGCGGTTTTCTCACACAACTAATGCATGGTCATTGTAAAACGTACATAATGAGTTTATAAACAGTTTTCATGGTAAAAATCTTAAAAAACAATAACAAAAAATCTTTTTTTGAACATGTATGCCAAAATGCATGAATGTTGTGGAAATTATCATTTATTAGATATTTTGCCTTGGGAGATTGAGATAATGCGTTTGCTGCGTTCTTAGAGCTGTACGAGCTCGGGAAAGCGGTTTTCTCACACAACTAATGCATGGTCATTGTAAAAAGTCCACGTTTTGGACTGCTGATGCTGAGTTCATCTCAGTTTGCTGCGTTTGCTGTGTTCTTGGTCAAAATGTGAAAAAGAATAACAAAAAAAATGTCTTTCAACATTTATGCTAGATTTCATCATTTTATTGACTTTCTGGCTGCTGATGCCGAATCTATGCATATAATGAATGACGAATCGTCTGAAAGACATTTTTAACTTACATTAAATTAACATTTTTCTGATTTTACGAACATGGGCCAGGCAATTCTTTCAATTGACATACATCATGTTCTAGCAATTTAAACACGTTTATGACATTTTTATTATCCTTTAATGTGCCATTAAATTTGTTGTGAAAAACTGTCAATAAAGTGAAAAAGAATGTTTAACACAGTACATTCTTTAATACTTGAATTTAAATTATAATGAATTAGAGTGAAAAAACTTATCACTTAAAGCACTAATTTCGGTTATTTATTATAAGTATTATAATTTATTATTATTGGTAAGCATGCGAGCTCTACACATTGTTCAAGCTTAGAATCCCAGAGATCTTGCAACACTTGTACATCGTTAAGTAACATAAAGTTCTGAAAAGTATTGTTTGACACACTAATAATGAAGTAGGATTAAAAATGTAATTGTTTACGAAACATTCAGTAAACCACCTCGGTCAGGTAATCCAAAAGTTTCCATTACATGAAGTTTTCTACATGTTCATATTAAGTCATTACAAGAAATCTGATTTTCACTTTATGTGAAATCAGATTTACACGCTCATGGGACTAAATACATTTATTAAAAAGGAAGCAATATGAATGACGGAAGTTGCGAGCATGACGTTTATATAAGAGAGAATGTTCATTTATGTGAATTTTTGTTTCAAATGTAATTCAAATTATACAATTATACACAGGTATATACAATATGATATTCAGAGAAATGCTTTTACAACCTTGCATGACCTAAACATTAAAAAAAGAAAATAGAGTATTTAAATTAAGAATATGATAAAAAAATACAGTATGAAAAAGAAAACGTTTAAATAAATATGAGATAAGAATATAATAATTATATAAATACAGAAAAAGACTTCACATTGTTTATAGTTTATAGAAGAAAATAATGAGAACTCCTTCAGTAAGCGGTGAGCAGGGACCGAAGAGAGGAACCATGGGCAAATGGTGGCCCGAATGCAGGCCTGAGTACTTCTAATGGAAGGTCAGCCTGGGGACGGTGTGAGCTAATGTTTCTGTAGTGGAGAGACACATCAAACTGGACCCAAGCATCCCAGGAATGGGGCATGCCCCAATTTCAAGGTGTAGGCTTTCACATGCCGGTCAAAACAAATCATGGGTTTAGCTAGGTGTTTGCTTTATGTGTGGTACCAAGTTCAAGTAGGATTTTCTTTTTTTTTTTAACCATATACAGTTTAGTGAAACACAGTGAAACGAAACCACCTTCCTCCAGGACCAAGGTCCTACATCCAACATAAATTAATAACATAAATGAACAAAAACTAACCAGCTTACTAAGCATTCCAATTAACTAACTGGCTGAGACAAGACAGGTGGACATTTTTAAGTTACCACTAAAAATGTTCTATACTAAAAAAAAAAAAATACAACAAAACTGCTCATGCAAATAGTGACAAAGAGTGACAAAGTCACTTAAGGCAACAACGTGACACATTTCAATACTTCGTGATGATGACATAATGAGGTAATGAGTTAAGGTAGTGGGAGGAGAAACAGTAAAGAGGACAAATTCCTTAAAAGTAGCAGGAAAGATTAAATAGGCTTGTGCAAATGACAACTAATGGATATTACGCAAACGCGCAACTACACATTGATGTGAAAATTTTTTAGATGGTTGTTGATAAGTGTGTCGTTTATAGGTTCAGTCTCAATGTTTTGAGGTAGTTGAGTAGACAATACCTGAGATATTGTGTGTGTGTGTGTGTGTGTGTGTGTGTGTGTGTGTGTGTGTGTGTGTGTGTGTGTTTGTGTGTGTGCAATAACCTACACACAATAACACAATAATTTGTGTTTGTTCATTAGTCCAGTCCCTTTTTGTTGAGGAGAGAGATGGCTTGTAAAAGGAAGCTGTTGCACAGTCTGGATGTGAGTGCTTGAATGTTTCTGGTTGGTCGTGAGATGATGTTCTTGGAGACAGTGAGCTTCTCCAACTCAGTAAAGGTGCCGCAAGTTGCAGCCTTCTTAAACAGAATTCTCAAAAATGTCCTGAAGAGCAGAGATGGCTTCTATTGGCCAGGTTTTCATCTGCTTCAGAACCAGGTGTCCTCAATCATCGACTGTTAATACTGGTCAGTTGATCAAGAGCAAGAAACTGTAAATAAAGCCTTTTACATCTAGGCAGACATGATCATCATGGAATTATCATGCTCTGCTACAGTATGTAATTCCTGGAACTCCGAGTCTGGCTGGCTCAGCTTACGGCTTTTGTCTGCTACAACCTTCGCTAGGAGCCGCAAAGAATGAAAAGCAGCCAGGAATGTAAAGCACGGAAAAGGCTGACGAGCAGTATGATGTGCTAGGTGGTGAGCGTTCTGTAGAAGGCCGCAGAATGTTTGTTGAAATGCATGGGTTACTTGTGACATCTTGTCAAGCAGATAGAGTCATAGGGTCTGAGCTATCTGAATCTACCACAACCACCTTTCCCAGTGTTTCACAAACAGGTGAACTTATCAGAGGTATTTCAAAGAGGTAGGGCAAAACTGCCACCGCCTTAAAGAACCTAGGATTGCAAGATCAATCTGCTCCCTGCAGCCGAATTACCCATGTTCCCAGAGCAAGAGCCCAAGGCCCTCACCCAGGACAATGGATCTGGAAGTTCCCAAGAAACTCCTGGCAAAGGTGGAAGCCAAGAAGTACATCTGGCCATTTAAGATACAACAACGATTAATTTTGGTTGCGTACCATCGGTCACGCACTGGTTGATGAAGATAAACCCCACCTCAAGCTTGCTTAAGGCAGTCCTGCGCAGCACTCTGGAGGGTACATTGCCTCCAAAGTCATGATGGGGCTTCCGCATGCACGATCAGGCGAGGAACACTTGTGGGTCTCAGGCCGGCACATACCATACCACAGTCTGGTAGTCCATTAAGAAGCTCTCTAAGAAGATGAAAGCCAAGAACGTGGCTCTGCAGCTTTAAAAATAAGAAAAGAAATATACTTGCAAGTAACAATGAGCAAGCCTAAGCACCAGTGTGCACCAGACACACCACACAACCAGTGTGCCTTTGAACATGCTAAGACCCCTAAAACAAAACTTATGTCACTAAATATGGCACAAGTTTAAGGTTTCTTCATAGTTCCACATTGTTTTTGCTTGCATCATTGCTAGTGATTGCTTGATGTTGACTGTAATGGTGGGGGTGCTTGGGCCCGTCATCATTTTTGTAGGAAGCATACAGTAGGGTGTGTGTACTGTGTGTGTGTCTGTGGCTGTGTGTGTGTGTGTGTGTGTGTGTGTGTGTGTGTGTGTGTGTGTGTCTGTGTGTGTGTGTGTGTGTAGGATGTGTACATTTTGTGTAGGATAAGTAGTTTCTGTGTGTCTGTTTCAAGATGGCGTTGGTGAGTTCAGCTGCCATCACAACTGCTCCGACCCCTTTTTCTTTGTTTTTGTTTTTGTGAGTTACTTTTCAGTGATCTAAAACCGGCAAATTCATTACCATTGAGTTTATTAGGTATGATAGGGACACTCTTGCTTCTATTGGTATACAATGTACTCACAATTTGAAGTTTTTAACTCTGGATCCAAGCTGGCCGAGTGAGATCCTTAGGGAGGACAAAGGTCATGAAGACACACGTGCACACAGCACAAATCTGCCTAGCATCCTGCTCGCCAACGTCCAGTCACTGGAGAAGAAATTCGATGACCTCAGGGCCAGGGTAATGTTCCATAGAATCATTCGAGACTGCAATCTCCTCTGCGGTGCCGGACCACGGTATTCAGCCAGCCGAGTTCTTCTTGGTTCACCGCATGCCAGGACACGGGACTCGAGGACGTCAAGGGGAGGTGGAGTGTGTTTAATGGTGAGCAACAGCTGGTGCAACACCGCAAGCATTGTGCCTCTCACACGCTCCTGCACACCCAACCTGGAAGTACTGTCCTTTTGACCTTCCTTGTCAGTTTACATCGGTCATAATCAGCGCCATTTACATTCCGCCTCAAGCCGACACAGACACTCACACAGGGGGACTCACACAGTACCAGACACAACACTTATCGCTCAATGTGGCGGGGGACTTTAACAGCGGCAACCTCAAACACGCATCGGCAAACTTTTAACAACACATCACCAGACCCACCAGGGGCGAAAGGGCACTGGATCATCGCTATACTACAGTCAAGGAGAGCTACAAGGGAAAATCTCACCCTCCATTTGGGAAATCGACCATGCCGCCATCTTCTTTTTGCCAAAATACAAACAAAGACTCAAACCGGTAGTTCCAGTTCAGAGGGAGGTCGCTCGCTCAAAGGACTAATCGGTGGCCAAACTAGCGGATGATACCATCAAAAAAACAATCAGACGTTTTCCAATCAGAAGCCATGGGTGGATAAAACCATCCGCGACATGCAAGGCAGCGTTAAACAACGTCTGGAAGGTGGTGAAGGAGGCAAAGCAATGCTACGGGAGAAAACTAGAGTCACAACTCCAACAGAGTGACTCTAGGAGCCTGTGGCAGGGACAAAGAACGATAACAGACTACAAAGCACCAACATCCGGCATGACGAACGCGGATGTGACCCACGCAGACGAGCTGAACACATTCTATGCTCGCTTCAAGGCTGCAGCTACAGATGCTAGCAATGCTAATAACTAACGGCTACAGACAGGAAGACACTGCCGGTACCGGAAATGCGTTCATCATCTCCGAGCATGACGTGAGGAGAGCCTTCAGGAGAGTGGACACCAGGAAAGCAGCAGGACCAGATGGCATGTCAGGTCGAGTCCTCAGAGAATGCACAGACCAGCTAGCACCTGTTTTCACAGAGATATTCAACCTCTCCTCATCTCAGTCGGTGATCCCCACATACTTCAACGAGTCCGTCATTGTTAGTGTTCCGAAGAAACCCCATCCTGTTTTCCTCAATGGCTATCGCCCTGTAGTCCACACCTCAGTAGTGATGAAGTGCTTTGAATGTCTGGTCGGAGACATTTCTTCACTACCTGTCACAATGGACCCATTACAGCTTGCATAACACCCGAACCGCTCTACAGATGATCTCATCTCCTTCATACTGTACATCTCTCACTCACCTGGACACCTAAAGGGGGAATATGCCAAAATGCTCTTCAGTGACTAGAGCTCATGATTTAATACCATAATTCCCTCCACACTCACCACCAATGAGTCAGTGGATCTCCATTTTCCTAACTGGCAGAGCACAGGCAGTAAGGATGTGCAGACATGTCTTAGCCTCCCTCAGCCCGGTGGCGCCTGTTGCCACTTTTCTGGAGCCTAGCTGAGCGCATCATCCGCACCGAGCCTCCGACTTGCACTCAATATACAGTAGGCGGTGCTGGACCAAGGCCAGGAAGATCGTGAAGGTCCTCAGCCACCCCAGAAATAGAATGTTCTGTCTGTTGACGAGATGGCACGAGAAACCCAAGCATTTTATGTGCACACGTAAAAGTTTGTGTGTGCATCTCATAGGTGTGCACGTGCATTTCATATGTAGTTGTTTGAGCAGTTAGTATGTAAGTATGCCTAACCCTAAGTGTGACAGTTTCATATATGTGTATGCTAGTGTTTCATGTGTGTGCATGAAAGAAGTTTGACTTAAGCCGTATATGGTGCCTCATACTTTTTTTTTATATTGAACCGGAGAAAAAAAGCTCCAATGTGTAGTAATATCCAATGTGTAGAGGGGAAACAGTGTGGGCACACAATGAAGAGATGCATCAAGGTATATCATTAAAATCACCCAGTTTTGCAGCGTCTATGTGGTAATTATGTTACTACATGATAACATAATTATGTTGTAATGCATTTTATTTTATTTAATAGTTAAACCGATGCCAAAATCATTCATCTAATAGGTTACTAAATGATTGTGACCTAAAGGAGCTACAACAGTCCAAGTGTGTCATTTCTTATATATTAAAAAAGATTTAAACACTGTCCATACTGCCTTTATTGTTTTGTAGTTACAAAACATGGACATGCAGAAGTTGTTGTGACAGTTAAAAAAGAAATACAATTAGCTGAAAAAATACATTTTAAAATGTATTTTTTAATGTACATCTTAAAATATTAACATTATATGTTATATGTTATAACTAAAAAATTATTGTGTTGAAAACCTTGAAAAATGGGTTTGGGCTAGACTAGATTGACTGTTGGGATAATTAATAATAATCTTATTGCTAAAATGTTACATTTTCACTGAATAAAACTGGGTTTTCGTCGCCATCACGTTGTTCTACATCTCGAACTCAGAGTAGAAGCTATTTAGCGCATCTGGAAGGGCCCCTTCACTGTCACAGGCAGGTGATGATATTTGATGATAGTTGGTAACGGGTTGTATGCTCTGCCACATGTGCCGTATGTCACCTCTGTCCCTGAAGTGGTTGAGGATTTTCTAAGCGTGTGTGCGCTTCGCCTCTCTGATTGCCCGGGAAAGTTTGGCCCTTGCTGTTCTTAGGGCCACTTTGCCCCCTGCTCTGATGGCAGAGTTTTGGGTCAGGTTTTTATCTGCTTCAGGACCAGGTGTCCCTGAATCATAAACTGTAAACACTGCTCAGTTCATCAAGAACACGAACCTGTAACTAGGCATTTCACATCTCGGGAGACAGAAGGTGTCATTCATTTACCATGCTGTAAAAGGCGGCAGTAAGTTTGTGGAAATGCATGGGTTACCTGTGACATCTTGTCAAGCGGATAGGGTCACAAACAAGTGGACTTATTGGAGGTATTTTCAAAGAGGTCGGGTCAAAAACTGCCACCCTCACCCCCACAAAAAACCTAGGTCTGTGTGATCAATCTGCTCTGTGCAGCCAATTTGGCCACAGTCTATCCATTTTCCCGGAGCAAGAGACCAAAACCCCAACCCTCACCCAGGGACAGTGGGCCTGGAAGTTCCCAAGAACCTCCCTCTAAAGGTGGAAGCCGAGAAGTACATCATTTAAGATGCAACAAGGGTTAATTTCGGTTGCGTACCACCGCTCACTCTCTGGTTGATGAAGATAAAAAGATAAACCATACCTCAAGCTCACTCAAGCCAGACCTGTGCAGCACTCTGGTCTCTTGGTCTCTTGCTCATTGCCACCAACATCATGATGGGGCTCCTGCATGCACGCTCAGGCGAGGAACACACAGGTTTGGTAGTCCACCAAGAAGCTCTCTCTGAAGATGAAAGCCAATAGGTTGGCCCTGCGGCCTTTTAAAATAAAAGAAAGGAATATAGTTGCGAGCAACAATGTCAGTGCCATCAGGACCCAGGCGCACCGCACCACCTGTGTGCCTTTTGTGGACGCTAAGACCCCTAAAACGCCCTGGATGCTGATGTCACTGTATAAGTTTAAGGCATCGTCATAAGTTTAAGGCACGTGTCATTCTATGCATCATTGCTAGTGACTGCTTGGTGGCGTCTGTAATGGCGCGGGTGCTTGTGTGTAGGATGCGTAGGGTGTGTGTAGGCTGTGTATTGTGTGTGTGTGTGTGTGGGGGGGGGGGGGTTCTACTGTATGTGTGGCATAAATGGTTGGGTGTGCCTTTGTTTGTGTGCAAGATGTGTTTCTGTGTGTTGTGTATGTAAAAAATTTGTGGTGTGTAATGTGTGTCTGAAGGTTCTGTGAGTACTGTATATGATGTGTTATGTTTGGGTGTGTATAGTGTGTGTGTGTCGTGTGTGTGTAATATGCATCTGTATTTGTGTGCGCGTGTAGTGCATGTGTGTCTGTAATATCTGTGTATGTAGTAAATGTGCATGTGTATGAATAGTGTGTGTGTGTGTGTGTGTGTGTGTGTGTGTGTGTGTGTGTGTGTGTGTGTGTGTGTGTGTGTAAAGGATGTGTTTGTATTCCTGCTGGGAGCCCCTCCCCTTGCACTACTTTTTTGCATTCCTGCTAGGAGCCCTTTTTTTTATTTTAAAAATTGAAATCACAAGTAGATGGCCGAAGGATGTTCTAGGAGGTGAGCGTTCCATAGTAGACTGCAGTACGTTTGTGAAAATTCATGGGATACTTGTGCCATTTTGTCGAGCAGATAGAGTCATAAAGTCTGAGCTATCTCAACCACTTACAAGCACATTCCCCAGTGTTTCACAAAGATGTGGACTTATAGGAGGTATTCTCAAGAAGTTAGGGCCAAAAAAACTTGCTCCCTTCCCCCCCAAAGTCCTAGGATCTTTTCCTACAATTAATCTGCATCCAATTTTGTTACCATGTGTTCCCATGTGATAGCCCGTAAGGAGAAGAAGTGGGCCACTAAGCCTTTACAAAAAGTAAGAAATATAGTTACAAGCTACGATGAGCTGGCCCAAGCACCTGTGCCATTGACACTTGGGCGCACCTCACAACTTGTGTGCCTTTTCAGCACACTAAGACCTCTGAACCAAATATGACATGCATCTCATGGCTGGACGTCTTTCTGGTGCACCACTGCGAGGTGTGACTGGGTTTGGGTGGTGACTGTAGACTTAATCCTTGAAGAATTTCAATCAGGTTTCAGGCCCCATCATAGTACAGAAACTGCACTAGTTAAGATTGCAAACGACTTGTTTTTAGCTTCGGACCAAGGCTGCACCTCAATTCTAGTCTTGCTTGATCTTAGTGCTGCATTCGACACTATAGATCATAACATTCTCATAGATCGCTTACAAAATCACATAGGTATTCAGGGACAGGCATTAAAATGGTTTAGATCATACCTGTCTGATCGATACCATTTTGTAGACCTAAATGGAGAACTGTCTGGTGTAATGCCAGTGAAATATGGGGTCCCACAAGGGTCAGTTTTAGGACCTCTGCTGTTCTCAATATACATGCTTCCCCTGGGTAACATCATTAGAAGACATGGAATTAGTTTCCATTGTTATGCTGATGATACCCAATTATATATCTCAACAAAACCAGACGAAATACCTAAATTGTCTAGATTAACCGAGTGTGTCCAGGACATAAAAGATTGGATGACCAATAACTTCCTCTTACTAAACTCAGACAAGACAGAGATATTACTCATCGGCCCAAAAACCAGCACACAACAGCTTTCACAATTCAGCCTGTGTTTAGAAGGATGTACTGTTACTACTAGCTCAATAGTAAAAGACCTAGGTGTAATATTGGACAGTAACTTGTCCTTTGAAAATCATATTTCCAATATCACAAAAACAGCCTTTTTCCATCTTAGAAATATCGCCAAACTTAGAAGCATCTTATCCGTATCTGATGCAGAAAAGCTAGTTTATGCATTCATGACCTCCAGACTGGACTATTGTAATGCATTACTAGGTGGTTGTCCTGCATCCTCAATAAACAAGCTTCAGTTAGTCCAAAATTCAGCCGCCAGGGTTCTCACCAGATCCAGAGAATATGATCATATAACCCCAATATTATCATTCCTGCACTGGCTACCTGTTCAGTTTAGAATTAATTACAAAATAGTATTATTTACATACAAGGCTTTAAATGGTTTAGCTCCCACATACCTAACCAGTCTTCTGAAACGCTATAATCCGCCACGCTCTCTAAGATCACAAAACTCTGGACTTCTGGTAGTTCCCAGAATTTCAAAATCTACATAAGGGGGTAGGGCTTTTTCATATTTAGCTCCAAAACTTTGGAATAGCCTTCCAGACAGTGTTCGGGGCTTAGACACAGTTTCCCAGTTTAAAGTAGACTCAAGACGCATCTCTTTAATCTGGCATACACGTAACTCATCCCATAACTTCATACTTCAGTACATCTATTCTGAATGGCAACTACGCTAATTCTCTCCATCTGTTCTGTACTTTTCTACCCATCCCGAGGCATCTGGAGATTGTACAAGCTTCAGTAGACAAAGGCCAACCCTGTGAGGATCCTGAGGCATCCAGAGAAGGCCCAGCTCTAGCTGAATTCTGCCTTATTATGATTGGAGCAACACATCCTGCTCCTGTGCTCCCAGTGATCCAGACCCCATCTGCCCTCTGCACCTACTGACTCATCCCTATGCTGAACTGGACTTAATGTTAATTTAAAGAATTTCTGTTATATTGTACTCTCAGCTGCATAACACAAATGGTGTTATATCATCTCTATCTGTTATCACCCAAATGAGGATGGGTTCCCTGTTGAGTCTGGTTCCTCTCAAGGTTTCTTCCTATTGCCATCTCAGGGAGTTTTTCCTTGCCACTTTCGCCGTCATCCTTGGCTTGCTCATCAGAGAAATTTCATTTATTCATCTTGTTATTATCTAGACACATTTTTCTCACACATACACAATTTATTATTATTATTAATATTTTATTATTTTATTATTATTATTATTATTATTATTATTATTATTATTATTTATTTTTTTATTTCTTTCATCTTTGTGAAGCTGCTTTGAGACAATGACCATTGTTAAAAGCGCTATATAAATAAAATTGAATTGAATTGAATTGAACTGTAATGACTCAAATGCTTGAATAGGTCAACATTTGTGTACGTAGGATATGTGATGTGTGTGTGTGTGTGCGTGTGCGTGTTTGTGTGTGTGTGTGGTATGCGTGTGCAGTGTGCGTCTGTGTAGGATGTGTAGTGTCTGGGTACTGTGTGTAGTGCGCGTGGTCTTCTTTGTGTATTTGTATTTGATCTGCTGTTGAGTTAGGCGAATGTGAAACGTATTTTGAGTTTGATGTGGATCTTGAAGATCCAGATGTTTTGAGGGAGATGAATGAATATATAAATAGTAATCCACAAAATAGGAAGACAGCGCTCGCTGATTCATGACATTAGCAAAACGTTTGCGTGATGAAGCGTTTGCTGCGTTCTTAGCGCTGTACGAGCTCAGGAAAGCGGTTTTCTCACACAACTAATGCATGGTCATTGTAAAACGTACATAATGAGTTTATATACAGTTGTCATGGTCAAAATCTTGAAAACAATAACAAAAAATCTTTTTTTCAACATGTATGCCAAAATGCATGAATGTTGTGGAAATGATCATTTATTAGATATTTTGCCTTGGGAACTTGAGATAATGCGTTTGCTGCGTTCTGAGCGCTGTACGAGCTCAGGAAAGCGGTTTTCTCACACATCTAATGCAGGTCACTGTAATACATATAAAACGAGTTTATAAGTACTTTTAAGCATCAAACTATGAAAAAGAATAACGAAAAAGTTGTTTTTTAACATGTATGCCAAAATGCATGAATGTTGTGGAAATGATCATTTATTAGATATTTTGCCTTGGGAAATTGAGATAATGCGTTTGCTGCGTTCTGAGCGCTGTACGAGCTCTGGAAAGCGGTTTTCTCACACAACTAATGCATGGTCACTGTAATACATACAAAACGAGTTTATAAGTATTTTTAAGCATCAAACTATGAGAAAGAATAACGAAAAAGTTGTTTTTTAACATGTATGCCAAAATGAATGAATGTTGTGGAAATGATCATTTATTAGATATTTTGCCTTGGGAAATTGAGATAATGCGTTTGCTGCGTTCTTAGAGCTGTACGAGCTCAGGAAAGCGGTTTTCTCACACATCTAATGCATGGTCACTGTAATACATACAAAACGAGTTCATAAGTACTTTTAAGCATTAAACTATGAAAGAGAATAACAAAAAAAACTTTTTTCAACATGTATGCCAAAATGCATGAATGTTGTGGAAATTATCATTTATTAGATATTTTGCCTTGGGAGATTGAGATAATGCGTTTGCTGCGTTCTTAGAGCTGTACGAGCTCAGGAAAGCGGTTTTCTCACACATCTAATGCATGGTCACTGTAATACATACAAAACGAGTTCATAAGTACTTTTAAGCATTAAACTATGAAAGAGAATAACAAAAAAAACTTTTTTCAACATGTATGCCAAAATGCATGAATGTTGTGGAAATTATCATTTATTAGATATTTTGCCTTGGGAGATTGAGATAATGCGTTTGCTGCGTTCTGAGCGCTGTACGAGCTCAGGAAAGCGGTTTTCTCATACAACTAATGCATGGTCACTGTAATACATGCAAAACGAGTTCATAAGTACTTTTAAGCATCAAACTATGAAAAAGAATAACGAAAAAGGTGTATTTCAAAATGTATGCCAAAATGCATGAATGTTGTGGAAATGATCATTTATTAGATATTTTGCCTTGGGAAATTGAGATAATGCGTTTGCTGCGTTCTGAGCGCTGTACGAGCTCTGGAAAGCGGTTTTCTCACACAACTAATGCATGGTCACTGTAATACATGCAAAACGAGTTTATAAGTATTTTTAAGCATCAAACTATGAGAAAGAATAACGAAAAAGTTGTTTCTTAACATGTATGCCAAAATGCATGAATGTTGTGGAAATGATCATTTATTAGATATTTTGCCTTGGGAAATTGAGATAATGCGTTTGCTGCGTTCTGAGCGCTGTACGAACTCAGGAAAGCGGTTTTCTCATACAGCTAATGCATGGTCACTGTAATACATACAAAACGAGTTTATAAGTATTTTTAAGCATCAAACTATGAGAAAGAATAACGAAAAAGTTGTTTTTTAACATGTATGCCAAAATGAATGAATGTTGTGGAAATGATCATTTATTAGATATTTTGCCTTGGGAAATTGAGATAATGCGTTTGCTGCGTTCTTAGAGCTGTACGAGCTCAGGAAAGCGGTTTTCTCACACATCTAATGCATGGTCACTGTAATACATACAAAATGAGTTCATAAGTACTTTTAAGCATTAAACTATGAAAAAGAATAACAAAAAAAACTTTTTTCAACATGTATGCCAAAATGCATGAATGTTGTGGAAATTATCATTTATTAGATATTTTGCCTTGGGAAATTGAGATAATGCGTTTGCTGCGTTCTGAGCGCTGTACGAACTCAGGAAAGCGGTTTTCTCATACAGCTAATGCATGGTCACTGTAATACATACAAAACGAGTTTATAAGTATTTTTAAGCATCAAACTATGAGAAAGAATAACGAAAAAGTTGTTTTTTAACATGTATGCCAAAATGAATGAATGTTGTGGAAATGATCATTTATTAGATATTTTGCCTTGGGAAATTGAGATAATGCGTTTGCTGCGTTCTTAGAGCTGTACGAGCTCAGGAAAGCGGTTTTCTCACACATCTAATGCATGGTCACTGTAATACATACAAAACGAGTTCATAAGTACTTTTAAGCATTAAACTATGAAAAAGAATAACAAAAAAAACTTTTTTCAACATGTATGCCAAAATGCATGAATGTTGTGGAAATTATCATTTATTAGATATTTTGCCTTGGGAAATTGTGATAATGCGTTTGCTGCGTTCTTAGAGCTGTACGAGCTCAGGAAAGCGGTTTTCTCACACATCTAATGCATGGTCACTGTAATACATATAAAACGAGTTTATAAGTACTTTTAAGCATCAAACTATGAGAAAGAATAACGAAAAAGTTGTTTTTTAACATGTATGCCAAAATGCATGAATGTTGTGGAAATGATCATTTGTTAGATATTTTGCCTTGGGAGATTGGGATAATGCGTTTGCTGCGTTCTGAGCGCTGTACGAGCTCAGGAAAGCGGTTTTCTCACACAACTAATGAATGGTCACTGTAATACATATAAAACGAGTTTATAAGTACTTTTAAGCATCAAACTATGAAAAAGAATAACAAAAAGTCTTTTTTTGAACATGTATGCCAAAATGCATGAATGTTGTGGAAATGATCATCTATTAGATATTTTGCCTTGGGAAATTGAGATAATGCGTTTGCTGCTTCTTAGAGCTGTACGAGCTCAGGAAAGCGGTTTTCTCACACAACTAATGCATGGTCACTGTAATACATACAAAACGAGTTCATAAGTACTTTTAAGCATTAAACTATGAAAAAGAATAACAAAAAAAAACTTTTTTCAACATGTATGCCAAAATGCATGAATGTTGTGGAAATTATCATTTATTAGATATTTTGCCTTGGGAAATTGTGATAATGCGTTTGCTGCGTTCTTAGAGATTTACGAGCTCAGGAAAGCGGTTTTCTCACACATCTAATGCATGGTCACTGTAATACATATAAAACGAGTTTATAAGTACTTTTAAGCATCAAACTATGAGAAAGAATAACGAAAAAGTTGTTTTTTAACATGTATGCCAAAATGCATGAATGTTGTGGAAATGATCATTTGTTAGATATTTTGCCTTGGGAGATTGAGATAATGCGTTTGCTGCGTTCTGAGCGCTGTACGAGCTCAGGAAAGCGGTTTTCTCACACAACTAATGCATGGTCATTGTAATACATAAAAACGAGTTTATAAGTAATTTTAAGCATTGTACTCTGAAAAAGAATAACGAAAAAGGTGTTTTTCATGATGTATGCCAAAATGCATGAATGTAGTGGAAATGATCATTTATTAGATCTTCTGCCCTGGGAAATTGTGTGCGTTTGCTGCGTTCTCAGAGCTGTACGAGCTCAGGAAAGCGGTTTTCTCACACATCTAATGCATGGTCATTGTAAAAAGTCCACGTTTTGGACTGCTGATGCTGAGTTCATCTCAGTTTGCTGCGTTTGCTGTGTTATTGGTCAAAATGTGAAAAAGAATAACAAAAAAAAATGTCTTTCAACATTTATACTAGATTTCATCATTTTATTGACTTTCTGGCTGCTGATGCCGAATCTATGCATATAATGAATGACGAATCGTCTGAAAGACATTTTTAACTTACATTAAATTAACATTTTTCTGATTTCACGAACATGGGCCAGGCAATTCTTTCAATTGACATACATCATGTTCTAGCAATTTAAACACGTTTATGACATTTTTATCATCCTCTAATGTGCCATTAAATTTGTTGTGAAAAACTGTCAATAAAGTGAAAAAGAATGTTTAACACAGTACATTCTTTAATACTTGAATTTAAATTATAATAAATTAGAGTGAAAAAAATTATCACTTAAAGCACTAATTTCGGTTATTTATTATAAGTATTATAATTTATTATTATTGGTAAGCATGCGAGCTCTACACATTGTTCAAGCTTAGAATCCCAGAGATCTTGCAACACTTGTACATCGTTAAGTAACATAAAGTTCTGAAAAGTATTGTTTGACACACTAATAATGAAGTAGGTTTAAAAACGTAATTGTTTACGAAACATTCAGTAAACCACCTCGGTCAGGTAATCCAAAAGTTTCCATTACATGAAGTTTTCTACATGTTCATATTAAGTCATTACAAGAAATCTGATTTTCACTTTATGTGAAATCAGATTTACACGCTCATGGGACTAAATACATTTATTAAAAAGGAAGCAATATGAATGACGGAAGTTGCGAGCATGACGTTTATATAAGAGAGAATGTTCATTTATGTGAATTTTTGTTTCAAATGTAATTCAAATTATACAATTATACACAGGTATATACAATATGATATTCAGAGAAATGCTTTTACAACCTTGCATGACCTAAACATTAAAAAAAGAAAATAGAGTATTTAAATTAAGAATATGATAAAAAAATACAGTATGAAAAAGAAAACGTTTAAATAAATATGAGATAAGAATATAATAATTATATAAATACAGAAAAAGACTTCACATTGTTTATAGTTTATAGAAGAAAATAATGAGAACTCCTTCAGTAAGCGGTGAGCAGGGACAGAAGAGAGGAACCATGGGCAAATGGTGGCCCCAATGCAGGCCTGAGTACTTCTAATGGAGGGTCAGCCTGGGGACGGTGTGAGCTAATGTTTCTGTAGTGGAGAGACACATCAAACTGGACCCAAGCATCCCAGGAATGGGGTATGCCCCAATTTCAAGGTGTAGGCTTTCACATGCCGGTCAAAACAAATCATGGGTTTAGCTAGGTGTTTGCTTTATGTGTGGTACCAAGTTCAAGTAGGATTTTCTTTTCTTTTTAACCATATACAGTTTAGTGAAACACAGTGAAACGAAACCACCTTCCTCCAGGACCAAGGTCCTACATCCAACATAAATTAATAACATAAATGAACAAAAACTAACCAGCTTACTAAGCATTCCAATTAACTAACTGGCTGAGACAAGACAGGTGGACATTTTTAAGTTACCACTAAAAATGTTCTATACTAAAAAAAAAGAAAGACAACAAAACTGCTCATGCAAATAGTGACAAAGAGTGACAAAGTCACTTAAGGCAACAACGTGACACATTTCAATACTTCGTGATGATGACATAATGAGGTAATGAGTTAAGGTAGTGGGAGGAGAAACAGTAAAGAGGACAAATTCCTTTAAAGTAGCAGGAAAGATTAAATAGGCTTGTGCAAATGACAACTAATGGATATTACGCAAACGCGCAACTACACATTGGTGTGAAAATTTTTTAGATGGTTGTTGATAAGTGTGTTTGCACATGTGTCGTTTATAGGTTCAGTCTCAATGTTTTGAGGTAGTTGAGTAGACAATACCTGAGATATTGTGTGTGTGTGTGTGTGTGTGTGTGTGTGTGTGTGTGTGTGTGTGTGTGTGTGTGTGTGTGTGTGTGCAATAACTTACACACAATAACACAATAATTTGTGTTTGTTCATTAGTCCAGTCCCTTTTTGTTGAGGAGAGAGATGGCTTGTAAAAGGAAGCTGTTGCACAGTCTGGATGTGAGTGCTTGAATGTTTCTGGTTGGTCGTGAGATGATGTTCTTGGAGACAGTGAACTTCTCCAACTCAGTGAAGGTGCCGCAAGATGCAGCCTTCTTAAACAGAGTTCTCAAAAATGTCCTGAAGAGCAGAGATGGCTTCTATTGGCCAGGTTTTCATCTGCTTCAGAACCAGGTGTCCTCAATCATCGACTGTTAATACTGGTCAGTTGATCAAGAGCAAGAAACTGTAAATAAAGCCTTTTACGTCTAGGCAGACATGATCATCATGGAATTATCATGCTCTGCTACAGTATGTAATTCCTGGAACTCAGAGACTGGCTGGCTCAGCTTACGGCTTTTGTCTGCTACAACCTTCGCTAGGAGCCGCAAAGAATGAAAAGCAGCCAGGAATGTAAAGCACGGAAAAGGCTGACGAGCAGTATGATGTGCTAGGTGGTGAGCGTTCTGTAGAAGGCCGCAGAATGTTTGTTGAAATGCATGGGTTACTTGTGACATCTTGTCAAGCAGATAGAGTCATAGGGTCTGAGCTATCTGAATCTACCACAACCACCTTTCCCAGTGTTTCACAAACAGGTGAACTTATCAGAGGTATTTCAAAGAGGTAGGGCAAAACTGCCACCGCCTTAAAGAACCTAGGATTGCATGATCAATCTGCTCCCTGCAGCCGAATTACCCATGTTCCCAGAGCAAGAGCCCAAGGCCCTCACCCAGGACAATGGATCTGGAAGTTCCCAAGAAACTCCTGGCAAAGGTGGAAGCCAAGAAGTACATCTGGCCATTTAAGATACAACAACGATTAATTTTGGTTGCGTACCATCGGTCACGCACTGGTTGATGAAGATAAACCCCACCTCAAGCTTGCTTAAGGCAGTCCTGCGCAGCACTCTGGAGGGTACATTGCCTCCAAAGTCATGATGGGGCTTCCGCATGCACGATCAGGCGAGGAACACTTGTGGGTCTCAGGCCGGCACATACCATACCACAGTCTGGTAGTCCATTAAGAAGCTCTTTAAGAAGATGAAAGCCAAGAACGTGGCTCTGCAGCTTTAAAAATAAGAAAAGAAATATACTTGCAAGTAACAATGAGCAAGCCTAAGCACCAGTGTGCACCAGACACACCACACAACCAGTGTGCCTTTGAACATGCTAAGACCCCTAAAACAAAACTTATGTCTTCTTCTTTTGTTTCTTCATAGTTCCACATTGTTTTTGCTTGCATCATTGCTAGTGATTGCTTGATGTTGACTGTAATGGTGGGGGTGCTTGGGCCCGTCATCATTTTTGTAGGAAGCATACAGTAGGGTGTGTGTACTGTGTGTGTGTCTGTGGCTGTGTGTGTGTGTGTGTCTGTGTGTGTGTGTGTGTGTAGGATGTGTACATTTTGTGTAGGATAAGTAGTTTCTGTGTGTCTGTTTCAAGATGGCGTTGGTGAGTTCAGCTGCCATCACAACTGCTCCGACCCCTTTTTCTTTGTTTTTGTTTTTGTGAGTTACTTTTCAGTGATCTAAAACCGGCAAATTCATTACCATTGAGTTTATTAGGTATGATAGGGACACTCTTGCTTCTATTGGTATACAATGTACTCACAATTTGAAGTTTTTAACTCTGGATCCAAGCTGGCCAAGTGAGATCCTTAGGGAGGACAAAGGTCATGAAGACACACGTGCACACAGCACAAATCTGCCTAGCATCCTGCTCGCCAACGTCCAGTCACTGGAGAAGAAATTCGATGACCTCAGGGCCAGGGTAATGTTCCATAGAATCATTCGAGACTGCAATCTCCTCTGCGGTGCCGGACCACGGTATTCAGCCGGCCGAGTTCTTCTTGGTTCACCGCATGCCAGGACACGGGACTCGAGGAAGTCAAGGGGAGGTGGAGTGTGTTTAATGGTGAGCAACAGCTGGTGCAACACCGCAAGCATTGTGCCTCTCACACGCTCCTGCACACCCAACCTGGAAGTACTGTCCTTTTTACCTTCCTTGTCAGTTTACATCGGTCATAATCAGCGCCATTTACATTCCGCCTCAAGCGGACACAGACACTCACACAGGGGGACTCACACAGTACCAGACACAACACTTATCGCTCAATGTGGCGGGGGACTTTAACAGCGGCAACCTCAAACACGCATCGGCAAACTTTTAACAACACATCACCAGACCCACCAGGGGCGAAAGGGCACTGGATCATCGCTATACTACAGTCAAGGAGAGCTACAAGGGAAAATCTCACTCTCCATTTGGGAAATCGACCATGCCGCCATCTTCTTCTTGCCAAAATACAAACAAAGACTCAAACCGGTAGTTCCAGTTCAGAGGGAGGTCGCTCGCTCAAAGGACTAATCGGTGGCCAAACTAGCGGATGATACCATCAAAAAAACAATCAGACGTTTTCCAATCAGAAGCCATGGGTGGATAAAACCATCCGCGACATGCAAGGCAGCGTTAAACAACGTCTGGAAGGTGGTGAAGGAGGCAAAGCAACGCTACGGGAGAAAACTAGAGTCACAACTCCAACAGAGTGACTCTAGGAGCCTGTGGCAGGGACAAAGAACGATAACAGACTACAAAGCACCAACATCCGGCATGACAAACGCGGATGTGACCCAGGCAGACGAGCTGAACACATCCTATGCTCGCTTCAAGGCTGCAGCTACAGATGCTAGCAATGCTAATAACTAACGGCTACAGACAGGAATACACTGCCGGTACCGGAAATGCGTTCATCATCTCCGAGCATGACGTGAGGAGAGCCTTCAGGAGAGTGGACACCAGGAAAGCAGCAGGACCAGATGGCATGTCAGGTCGAGTCCTCAGAGCCTGCACAGACCAGCTAGCACCTGTTTTCACAGAGATATTCAACCTCTCCTCATCTCAGTCGGTGATCCCCACATACTTCAACGAGTCCGTCATTGTTAGTGTTCCGAAGAAACCCCATCCTGTTTTCCTCAATGGCTATCGCCCTGTAGCCCACACCTCAGTAGTGATGAAGTGCTTTGAATGGCTGGTCGGAGACATTTCTTCACTACCTGACACAATGGACCCATTACAGCTTGCATAACACCCGAACCGCTCTACAGATGATCTCATCTCCTTCATACTGTACATCTCTCACTCACCTGGACACCTGAAGGGGGAATATGCCAAAATGCTCTTCAGCGACTAGAGCTCATGATTTAATACCATAATTCCCTCCACACTCACCACCAATGAGTCAGTGGATCTCCATTTTCCTAACTGGCAGAGCACAGGCAGTAAGGATGTGCAGACATGTCTTAGCCTCCCTCAGCCCGGTGGCGCATGTTGCCACTTTTCTGGAGCCTAGCTGAGCGCATCATCCGCACCGAGCCTCCGACTTGCACTCAATATACAGTAGGCGGTGCTGGACCAAGGCCAGGAAGATCGTGAAGGTCCTCAGCCACCCCAGAAATAGAATGTTCTGTCTGTTGACGAGATGGCACGAGAAACCCAAGCATTTTATGTGCACACATAAAAGTTTGTGTGTGCATCTCATAGGTGTGCACGTGCATTTCATATGTAGTTGTTTGAGCAGTTAGTATGTAAGTATGCCTAACCCTAAGTGTGACAGTTTCATATATGTGTATGCTAGTGTTTCGTGTGTGTGCATGAAAGAAGTTTGACTTAAGCCGTATATGGTGCCTCATACTTTTTTTTTTTATTGAACCGGAGAAAAAAAGCTCCAATGTGTAGTAATATCCAATGTGTAGAGGGGAAACAGTGTGGGCACACAATGAAGAGATGCATCAAGGTATATCATTAAAATCACCCAGTTTTGCAGCGTCTATGTGGTAATTATGTTACTACATGATAACATAATTATGTTGTAATGCATTTTATTTTATTTAATAGTTAAACCGATGCCAAAATCATTCATCTAATAGGTTACTAAATGATTGTGACCTAAAGGAGCTACAACAGTCCAAGTGTGTAATTTCTTATATATTAAAAAAGATTTAAACACTGTCCATACTGCCTTTATTGTTTTGTAGTTACAAAACATGGACATGCAGAAGTTGTTGTGACAGTTAAAAAAGAAATACAATTAGCTGAAAAAATACATTTTAAAATGTATTTTTTAATGTACATCTTAAAATATTAACATTATAAGTTATATGTTATAACTAAAAAATTATTGTGTTGAAAACCTTGAAAAATGGGTTTGGGCTAGACTAGATTGACTGTTGGGATAATTAATAATAATCTTATTGCTAAAATGTTACATTTTCACTGAATAAAACTGGGTTTTCGTCGCCATCACGTTGTTCTACATCTCGAACTCAGAGTAGAAGCTATTTAGCGCATCTGGAAGGGACCCTTCACTGTCACAGGCAGGTGATGATATTTGATGATAGTTGGTAACAGGTTGTATGCTCTGCCACATGTGCCGTATGTCACCTCTGTCCCTGAAGTGGTTGAGGATTTTCTAAGCGTGTGTGCGCTTCGCCTCTCTGATTGCCCGGGAAAGTTTGGCCCTTGCTGTTCTTAGGGCCACTTTGCCCCCTGCTCTGATGGCAGAGTTTTGGGTCAGGTTTTTATCTGCTTCAGGACCAGGTGTCCCTGAATCATAAACTGTAAACACTGCTCAGTTCATCAAGAACACGAACCTGTAACTAGGCATTTCACATCTCGGGAGACAGAAGGTGTCATTCATTTACCATGCTTTGCTACAGTAGGTATTCCTGGAACTCCGAGTCTGCCTGGCTCAGCTTATCGCTGCTGTCTGCCACGACCTTTGCTAGGAACAAACATTCCATGCCCACAAGGAATGAAAACAACCCAGAAATGAAAAGCACATGGACAAGGCCGAAGGGCTGTATGATGTGCTAGGTGGTGGGTGTTCCATAGAAGGCGGCAGTAAGTTTGTGGAAATGCATGGGTTACCTGTGACATCTTGTCAAGCGGATAGGGTCACAAACAAGTGGACTTATTGGAGGTATTTTCAAAGAGGTCGGGTCAAAAACTGCCACCCTCCACTCCCGTAAGGAGAAGAAGTGGGCCACTAAGCCTTTACAAAAAGTAAGAAATATAGTTACAAGCTACGATGAGCTGGCCCAAGCACCTGTGCCATTGACACTTGGGCGCACCTCACAACTTGTGTGCCTTTTCAGCACACTAAGACCTCTGAACCAAATATGACATGCATCTCATGGCTGGACGTCTTTCTGGTGCACCATTGCTAGGTGTGACTGGGTTTGGGTGGTGACTGTAGACTTCATCCTTGAAGAATTTCAATCAGGTTTCAGGCCCCATCATAGTACAGAAACTGCATTAGTTAAGATTGCAAACGACTTGTTTTTAGCTTTGGACCAAGGCTGCACCTCAATTCTAGTCTTGCTTGATCTTAGTGCTGCATTCGACACTATAGATCATAACATTCTCATAGATCGCTTACAAAATCACATAGGTATTCAGGGACAGGCATTAAAATGGTTTAGATCATACCTGTCTGATCGATACCATTTTGTAGACCTAAATGGAGAACTGTCTGGTGTAATGCCAGTGAAATATGGGGTCCCACAAGGGTCAGTTTTAGGACCTCTGCTGTTCTCAATATACATGCTTCCCCTGGGTAACATCATTAGAAGACATGGAATTAGTTTCCATTGTTATGCTGATGATACCCAATTATATATCTCAACAAAACCAGACGAAATACCTAAATTGTCTAGATTAACCGAGTGTGTCCAGGACATAAAAGATTGGATGACCAATAACTTCCTCTTACTAAACTCAGACAAGACAGAGATATTACTCATCGGCCCAAAAACCAGCACACAACAGCTTTCACAATTCAGCCTGTGTTTAGAAGGATGTACTGTTACTACTAGCTCAATAGTAAAAGACCTAGGTGTAATATTGGACAGTAACTTGTCCTTTGAAAATCATATTTCCAATATCACAAAAACAGCCTTTTTCCATCTTAGAAATATCGCCAAACTTAGAAGCATCTTATCCGTATCTGATGCAGAAAAGCTAGTTTATGCATTCATGACCTCCAGACTGGACTATTGTAATGCATTACTAGGTGGTTGTCCTGCATCCTCAATAAACAAGCTTCAGTTAGTCCAAAATTCAGCCGCCAGGGTTCTCACCAGATCCAGAGAATATGATCATATAACCCCAATATTATCATTCCTGCACTGGCTACCTGTTCAGTTTAGAATTAATTACAAAATAGTATTATTTACATACAAGGCTTTAAATGGTTTAGCTCCCACATACCTAACCAGTCTTCTGAAACGCTATAATCCGCCACGCTCTCTAAGATCACAAAACTCTGGACTTCTGGTAGTTCCCAGAATTTCAAAATCTACATAAGGGGGTAGGGCTTTTTCATATTTAGCTCCAAAACTTTGGAATAGCCTTCCAGACAGTGTTCGGGGCTTAGACACAGTTTCCCAGTTTAAAGTAGACTCAAGACGCATCTCTTTAATCTGGCATACACGTAACTCATCCCATAACTTCATACTTCAGTACATCTATTCTGAATGGCAACTACGCTAATTCTCTCCATCTGTTCTGTACTTTTCTACCCATCCCGAGGCATCTGGAGATTGTACAAGCTTCAGTAGACAAAGGCCAACCCTGTGAGGATCCTGAGGCATCCAGAGAAGGCCCAGCTCTAGCTGAATTCTGCCTTATTATGATTGGAGCAACACATCCTGCTCCTGTGCTCCCAGTGATCCAGACCCCATCTGCCCTCTGCACCTACTGACTCATCCCTATGCTGAACTGGACTTAATGTTAATTTAAAGAATTTCTGTTATATTGTACTCTCAGCTGCATAACACAAATGGTGTTATATCATCTCTATCTGTTATCACCCAAATGAGGATGGGTTCCCTGTTGAGTCTGGTTCCTCTCAAGGTTTCTTCCTATTGCCATCTCAGGGAGTTTTTCCTTGCCACTTTCGCCGTCATCCTTGGCTTGCTCATCAGAGAAATTTCATTTATTCATCTTGTTATTATCTAGACACATTTTTCTCACACATACACAATTTATTATTATTATTAATATTTTATTATTTTATTATTATTATTATTATTATTATTATTATTATTATTATTTATTTTTTTATTTCTTTCATCTTTGTGAAGCTGCTTTGAGACAATGACCATTGTTAAAAGCGCTATATAAATAAAATTGAATTGAATTGAATTGAACTGTAATGACTCAAATGCTTGAATAGGTCAACATTTGTGTACGTAGGATATGTGATGTGTGTGTGTGTGTGCGTGTGCGTGTTTGTGTGTGTGTGTGGTATGCGTGTGCAGTGTGCGTCTGTGTAGGATGTGTAGTGTCTGGGTACTGTGTGTAGTGCGCGTGGTCTTCTTTGTGTATTTGTATTTGATCTGCTGTTGAGTTAGGCGAATGTGAAACGTATTTTGAGTTTGATGTGGATCTTGAAGATCCAGATGTTTTGAGGGAGATGAATGAATATATAAATAGTAATCCACAAAATAGGAAGACAGCGCTCGCTGATTCATGACATTAGCAAAACGTTTGCGTGATGAAGCGTTTGCTGCGTTCTTAGCGCTGTACGAGCTCAGGAAAGCGGTTTTCTCACACAACTAATGCATGGTCACTGTAAAACGTACATAATGAGTTTATATACAGTTGTCATGGTCAAAATCTTAAAAACAATAACAAAAAATCTTTTTTTCAACATGTATGCCAAAATGCATGAATGTTGTGGAAATGATCATTTATTAGATATTTTGCCTTGGGAACTTGAGATAATGCGTTTGCTGCGTTCTGAGCGCTGTACGAGCTCAGGAAAGCGGTTTTCTCACACATCTAATGCATGGTCACTGTAATACATATAAAACGAGTTTATAAGTACTTTTAAGCATCAAACTATGAAAAAGAATAACGAAAAAGGTGTATTTCAAAATGTATGCCAAAATGCATGAATGTTGTGGAAATGATCATTTATTAGATATTTTGCCTTGGGAACTTGAGATAATGCGTTTGCTGCGTTCTGAGCGCTGTACGAGCTCTGGAAAGCGGTTTTCTCACACAACTAATGCATGGTCACTGTAATACTTACGAAACGAGTTTATAAGTATTTTTAAGCATCAAACTATGAGAAAGAATAACGAAAAAGTTGTTTTTTAACATGTATGCCAAAATGAATGAATGTTGTGGAAATGATCATTTATTAGATATTTTGCCTTGGGAAATTGAGATAATGCGTTTGCTGCGTTCTTAGAGCTGTACGAGCTCAGGAAAGCGGTTTTCTCACACATCTAATGCATGGTCACTGTAATACATACAAAACGAGTTCATAAGTACTTTTAAGCATTAAACTATGAAAAAGAATAACAAAAAAAACTTTTTTCAACATGTATGCCAAAATGCATGAATGTTGTGGAAATGATCATTTATTAGATATTTTGCCTTGGGAAATTGAGATAATGCGTTTGCTGCGTTCTGAGCGCTGTACGAGCTCAGGAAAGCGGTTTTCACACAACTAATGCATGGTCATTGTAATACATACAAAACGAGTTTATAAGTAATTTTAAGCATTAAACTCTGAAAAAGAATAACGAAAAAGGTGTTTTTCATGATGTATGCCAAAATGCATGAATGTAGTGGAAATGATCATTTATTAGATCTTCTGCCCTGGGAAATTGTGATAATGCGTTTGCTGCGTTCTTAGAGCTGTACGAGCTCAGGAAAGCGGTTTTCTCACACATCTAATGCATGGTCACTGTAATACATATAAAACGAGTTTATAAGTACTTTTAAGCATCAAACTGTGAAAAGGAATAACAAAAAAGTTGTTTTTCAACATGTATGCCAAAATGCATGAATGTTGTGGAAATGATCATTTATTAGATATTTTGCCTTGGGAAATTGAGATAATGCGTTTGCTGCGTTCTGAGCGCTGTACGAGCTCTGGAAAGCGGTTTTCTCACACAACTAATGCATGGTCACTGTAATACATACAAAACGAGTTTATAAGTATTTTTAAGCATCAAACTATGAGAAAGAATAACGAAAAAGTTGTTTTTTAACATGTATGCCAAAATGCATGAATGTTGTGGAAATGATCATTTATTAGATATTTTGCCTTGGGAAATTGAGATAATGCGTTTGCTGCGTTCTGAGCGCTGTACGAGCTCAGGAAAGCGGTTTTCTCATACAACTAATGCATGGTCACTGTAATACATACAAAACGAGTTTATAAGTATTTTTAAGCATCAAACTATGAGAAAGAATAACGAAAAAGTTGTTTTTTAACATGTATGCCAAAATGAATGAATGTTGTGGAAATGATCATTTATTAGATATTTTGCCTTGGGAAATTGAGATAATGCGTTTGCTGCATTCTGAGCGCTGTACGAGCTCAGGAAAGCGATTTTCTCATACAACTAATGCATGGTCACTGTAATACATACAAAACGAGTTTATAAGTATTTTTAAGCATCAAACTATGAGAAAGAATAACGAAAAAGTTGTTTTTTAACATGTATGCCAAAATGAATGAATGTTGTGGAAATGATCATTTATTAGATATTTTGCCTTGGGAAATTGAGATAATGCGTTTGCTGCGTTCTGAGCGCTGTACGAGCTCTGGAAAGCGGTTTTCTCACACAACTAATGCATGGTCACTGTAATACATACAAAACGAGTTTATAAGTATTTTTAAGCATCAAACTATGAGAAAGAATAACGAAAAAGTTGTTTTTTAACATGTATGCCAAAATGCATGAATGTTGTGGAAATGATCATTTATTAGATATTTTGCCTTGGGAAATTGAGATAATGCGTTTGCTGCGTTCTGAGCGCTGTACGAGCTCAGGAAAGCGGTTTTCTCATACAACTAATGCATGGTCACTGTAATACATACAAAACGAGTTTATAAGTATTTTTAAGCATCAAACTATGAGAAAGAATAACGAAAAAGTTGTTTTTTAACATGTATGCCAAAATGAATGAATGTTGTGGAAATGATCATTTATTAGATATTTTGCCTTGGGAAATTGAGATAATGCGTTTGCTGCATTCTGAGCGCTGTACGAGCTCAGGAAAGCGATTTTCTCATACAACTAATGCATGGTCACTGTAATACATACAAAACGAGTTTATAAGTATTTTTAAGCATCAAACTATGAGAAAGAATAACGAAAAAGTTGTTTTTTAACATGTATGCCAAAATGAATGAATGTTGTGGAAATGATCATTTATTAGATATTTTGCCTTGGGAAATTGAGATAATGCGTTTGCTGCGTTCTGAGCGCTGTACGAGCTCAGGAAAGCGGTTTTCTCATATAACTAATGCATGGTCACTGTAATACATACAAAACGAGTTCATAAGTATTTTTAAGCATCAAACTATGAGAAAGAATAACGAAAAAGTTGTTTTTTAACATGTATGCCAAAATGAATGAATGTTGTGGAAATGATCATTTATTAGATATTTTGCCTTGGGAAATTGAGATAATGCGTTTGCTGCGTTCTTAGAGCTGTACGAGCTCAGGAAAGCGGTTTTCTCACACATCTAATGCATGGTCACTGTAATACATACAAAACGAGTTCATAAGTACTTTTAAGCATTAAACTATGAAAAAGAATAACAAAAAAAACTTTTTTCAACATGTATGCCAAAATGCATGAATGTTGTGGAAATGATCATTTATTAGATATTTTGCCTTGGGAAATTGAGATAATGCGTTTGCTGCGTTCTGAGCGCTGTACGAGCTCAGGAAAGCGGTTTTCACACAACTAATGCATGGTCATTGTAATACATACAAAACGAGTTTATAAGTAATTTTAAGCATTAAACTCTGAAAAAGAATAACGAAAAAGGTGTTTTTCATGATGTATGCCAAAATGCATGAATGTAGTGGAAATGATCATTTATTAGATCTTCTGCCCTGGGAAATTGTGATAATGCGTTTGCTGCGTTCTTAGAGCTGTACGAGCTCAGGAAAGCGGTTTTCTCACACATCTAATGCATGGTCACTGTAATACATATAAAACGAGTTTATAAGTACTTTTAAGCATCAAACTGTGAAAAGGAATAACAAAAAAGTTGTTTTTCAACATGTATGCCAAAATGCATGAATGTTGTGGAAATGATCATTTATTAGATATTTTGCCTTGGGAAATTGAGATAATGCGTTTGCTGCGTTCTGAGCGCTGTACGAGCTCTGGAAAGCGGTTTTCTCACACAACTAATGCATGGTCACTGTAATACATACAAAACGAGTTTATAAGTATTTTTAAGCATCAAACTATGAGAAAGAATAACGAAAAAGTTGTTTTTTAACATGTATGCCAAAATGCATGAATGTTGTGGAAATGATCATTTATTAGATATTTTGCCTTGGGAAATTGAGATAATGCGTTTGCTGCGTTCTGAGCGCTGTACGAGCTCAGGAAAGCGGTTTTCTCATACAACTAATGCATGGTCACTGTAATACATACAAAACGAGTTTATAAGTATTTTTAAGCATCAAACTATGAGAAAGAATAACGAAAAAGTTGTTTTTTAACATGTATGCCAAAATGAATGAATGTTGTGGAAATGATCATTTATTAGATATTTTGCCTTGGGAGATTGAGATAATGCGTTTGCTGCGTTCTGAGCGCTGTACGAGCTCAGGAAAGCGGTTTTCACACAACTAATGCATGGTCACTGTAATACATACAAAACGAGTTTATAAGTAATTTTAAGCATTAAACTCTGAAAAAGAATAACGAAAAAGGTGTTTTTCATGATGTATGCCAAAATGCATGAATGTAGTGGAAATGATCATTTATTAGATCTTCTGCCCTGGGAAATTGTGATAATGCGTTTGCTGCGTTCTTAGAGCTGTACGAGCTCAGGAAAGCGGTTTTCTCACACATCTAATGCATGGTCATTGTAAAAAGTCCACGTTTTGGACTGCTGATGCTGAGTTCATCTCAGTTTGCTGCGTTTGCTGTGTTATTGGTCAAAATGTGAAAAAGAATAACAAAAAAAAATGTCTTTCAACATTTATACTAGATTTCATCATTTTATTGACTTTCTGGCTGCTGATGCCGAATCTATGCATATAATGAATGACGAATCGTCTGAAAGACATTTTTAACTTACATTAAATTAACATTTTTCTGATTTCACGAACATGGGCCAGGCAATTCTTTCAATTGACATACATCATGTTCTAGCAATTTAAACACGTTTATGACATTTTTATCATCCTTTAATGTGCCATTAAATTTGTTGTGAAAAACTGTCAATAAAGTGAAAAAGAATGTTTAACACAGTACATTCTTTAATACTTGAATTTAAATTATAATAAATTAGAGTGAAAAAAATTATCACTTAAAGCACTAATTTCGGTTATTTATTATAAGTATTATAATTTATTATTATTGGTAAGCATGCGAGCTCTACACATTGTTCAAGCTTAGAATCCCAGAGATCTTGCAACACTTGTACATCGTTAAGTAACATAAAGTTCTGAAAAGTATTGTTTGACACACTAATAATGAAGTAGGTTTAAAAACGTAATTGTTTACGAAACATTCAGTAAACCACCTCGGTCAGGTAATCCAAAAGTTTCCATTACATGAAGTTTTCTACATGTTCATATTAAGTCATTACAAGAAATCTGATTTTCACTTTATGTGAAATCAGATTTACACGCTCATGGGACTAAATACATTTATTAAAAAGGAAGCAATATGAATGACGGAAGTTGCGAGCATGACGTTTATATAAGAGAGAATGTTCATTTATGTGAATTTTTGTTTCAAATGTAATTCAAATTATACAATTATACACAGGTATATACAATATGATATTCAGAGAAATGCTTTTACAACCTTGCATGACCTAAACATTAAAAAAAGAAAATAGAGTATTTAAATTAAGAATATGATAAAAAAATACAGTATGAAAAAGAAAACGTTTAAATAAATATGAGATAAGAATATAATAATTATATAAATACAGAAAAAGACTTCACATTGTTTATAGTTTATAGAAGAAAATAATGAGAACTCCTTCAGTAAGCGGTGAGCAGGGACAGAAGAGAGGAACCATGGGCAAATGGTGGCCCCAATGCAGGCCTGAGTACTTCTAATGGAGGGTCAGCCTGGGGACGGTGTGAGCTAATGTTTCTGTAGTGGAGAGACACATCAAACTGGACCCAAGCATCCCAGGAATGGGGTATGCCCCAATTTCAAGGTGTAGGCTTTCACATGCCGGTCAAAACAAATCATGGGTTTAGCTAGGTGTTTGCTTTATGTGTGGTACCAAGTTCAAGTAGGATTTTCTTTTCTTTTTAACCATATACAGTTTAGTGAAACACAGTGAAACGAAACCACCTTCCTCCAGGACCAAGGTCCTACATCCAACATAAATTAATAACATAAATGAACAAAAACTAACCAGCTTACTAAGCATTCCAATTAACTAACTGGCTGAGACAAGACAGGTGGACATTTTTAAGTTACCACTAAAAATGTTCTATACTAAAAAAAAAAAAAGACAACAAAACTGCTCATGCAAATAGTGACAAAGAGTGACAAAGTCACTTAAGGCAACAACGTGACACATTTCAATACTTCGTGATGATGACATAATGAGGTAATGAGTTAAGGTAGTGGGAGGAGAAACAGTAAAGAGGACAAATTCCTTTAAAGTAGCAGGAAAGATTAAATAGGCTTGTGCAAATGACAACTAATGGATATTACGCAAACGCGCAACTACACATTGGTGTGAAAATTTTTTAGATGGTTGTTGATAAGTGTGTTTGCACATGTGTCGTTTATAGGTTCAGTCTCAATGTTTTGAGGTAGTTGAGTAGACAATACCTGAGATATTGTGTGTGTGTGTGTGTGTGTGTGTGTGTGTGTGTGTGTGTGTGTGTGTGTGTGTGTGTGTGTGTGTGTGCAATAACTTACACACAATAACACAATAATTTGTGTTTGTTCATTAGTCCAGTCCCTTTTTGTTGAGGAGAGAGATGGCTTGTAAAAGGAAGCTGTTGCACAGTCTGGATGTGAGTGCTTGAATGTTTCTGGTTGGTCGTGAGATGATGTTCTTGGAGACAGTGAACTTCTCCAACTCAGTGAAGGTGCCGCAAGATGCAGCCTTCTTAAACAGAGTTCTCAAAAATGTCCTGAAGAGCAGAGATGGCTTCTATTGGCCAGGTTTTCATTTGCTTCAGAACCAGGTGTCCTCAATCATCGACTGTTAATACTGGTCAGTTGATCAAGAGCAAGAAACTGTAAATAAAGCCTTTTACGTCTAGGCAGACATGATCATCATGGAATTATCATGCTCTGCTACAGTATGTAATTCCTGGAACTCAGAGACTGGCTGGCTCAGCTTACGGCTTTTGTCTGCTACAACCTTCGCTAGGAGCCGCAAAGAATGAAAAGCAGCCAGGAATGTAAAGCACGGAAAAGGCTGACGAGCAGTATGATGTGCTAGGTGGTGAGCGTTCTGTAGAAGGCCGCAGAATGTTTGTTGAAATGCATGGGTTACTTGTGACATCTTGTCAAGCAGATAGAGTCATAGGGTCTGAGCTATCTGAATCTACCACAACCACCTTTCCCAGTGTTTCACAAACAGGTGAACTTATCAGAGGTATTTCAAAGAGGTAGGGCAAAACTGCCACCGCCTTAAAGAACCTAGGATTGCATGATCAATCTGCTCCCTGCAGCCGAATTACCCATGTTCCCAGAGCAAGAGCCCAAGGCCCTCACCCAGGACAATGGATCTGGAAGTTCCCAAGAAACTCCTGGCAAAGGTGGAAGCCAAGAAGTACATCTGGCCATTTAAGATACAACAACGATTAATTTTGGTTGCGTACCATCGGTCACGCACTGGTTGATGAAGATAAACCCCACCTCAAGCTTGCTTAAGGCAGTCCTGCGCAGCACTCTGGAGGGTACATTGCCTCCAAAGTCATGATGGGGCTTCCGCATGCACGATCAGGCGAGGAACACTTGTGGGTCTCAGGCCGGCACATACCATACCACAGTCTGGTAGTCCATTAAGAAGCTCTTTAAGAAGATGAAAGCCAAGAACGTGGCTCTGCAGCTTTAAAAATAAGAAAAGAAATATACTTGCAAGTAACAATGAGCAAGCCTAAGCACCAGTGTGCACCAGACACACCACACAACCAGTGTGCCTTTGAACATGCTAAGACCCCTAAAACAAAACTTATGTCTTCTTCTTTTGTTTCTTCATAGTTCCACATTGTTTTTGCTTGCATCATTGCTAGTGATTGCTTGATGTTGACTGTAATGGTGGGGGTGCTTGGGCCCGTCATCATTTTTGTAGGAAGCATACAGTAGGGTGTGTGTACTGTGTGTGTGTCTGTGGCTGTGTGTGTGTGTGTGTCTGTGTGTGTGTGTGTGTAGGATGTGTACATTTTGTGTAGGATAAGTAGTTTCTGTGTGTCTGTTTCAAGATGGCGTTGGTGAGTTCAGCTGCCATCACAACTGCTCCGACCCCTTTTTCTTTGTTTTTGTTTTTGTGAGTTACTTTTCAGTGATCTAAAACCGGCAAATTCATTACCATTGAGTTTATTAGGTATGATAGGGACACTCTTGCTTCTATTGGTATACAATGTACTCACAATTTGAAGTTTTTAACTCTGGATCCAAGCTGGCCAAGTGAGATCCTTAGGGAGGACAAAGGTCATGAAGACACACGTGCACACAGCACAAATCTGCCTAGCATCCTGCTCGCCAACGTCCAGTCACTGGAGAAGAAATTCGATGACCTCAGGGCCAGGGTAATGTTCCATAGAATCATTCGAGACTGCAATCTCCTCTGCGGTGCCGGACCACGGTATTCAGCCGGCCGAGTTCTTCTTGGTTCACCGCATGCCAGGACACGGGACTCGAGGAAGTCAAGGGGAGGTGGAGTGTGTTTAATGGTGAGCAACAGCTGGTGCAACACCGCAAGCATTGTGCCTCTCACACGCTCCTGCACACCCAACCTGGAAGTACTGTCCTTTTTACCTTCCTTGTCAGTTTACATCGGTCATAATCAGCGCCATTTACATTCCGCCTCAAGCGGACACAGACACTCACACAGGGGGACTCACACAGTACCAGACACAACACTTATCGCTCAATGTGGCGGGGGACTTTAACAGCGGCAACCTCAAACACGCATCGGCAAACTTTTAACAACACATCACCAGACCCACCAGGGGCGAAAGGGCACTGGATCATCGCTATACTACAGTCAAGGAGAGCTACAAGGGAAAATCTCACTCTCCATTTGGGAAATCGACCATGCCGCCATCTTCTTCTTGCCAAAATACAAACAAAGACTCAAACCGGTAGTTCCAGTTCAGAGGGAGGTCGCTCGCTCAAAGGACTAATCGGTGGCCAAACTAGCGGATGATACCATCAAAAAAACAATCAGACGTTTTCCAATCAGAAGCCATGGGTGGATAAAACCATCCGCGACATGCAAGGCAGCGTTAAACAACGTCTGGAAGGTGGTGAAGGAGGCAAAGCAACGCTACGGGAGAAAACTAGAGTCACAACTCCAACAGAGTGACTCTAGGAGCCTGTGGCAGGGACAAAGAACGATAACAGACTACAAAGCACCAACATCCGGCATGACAAACGCGGATGTGACCCAGGCAGACGAGCTGAACACATTCTATGCTCGCTTCAAGGCTGCAGCTACAGATGCTAGCAATGCTAATAACTAACGGCTACAGACAGGAAGACACTGCCGGTACCGGAAATGCGTTCATCATCTCCGAGCATGACGTGAGGAGAGCCTTCAGGAGAGTGGACACCAGGAAAGCAGCAGGACCAGATGGCATGTCAGGTCGAGTCCTCAGAGCCTGCACAGACCAGCTAGCACCTGTTTTCACAGAGATATTCAAACTCTCCTCTTCTCAGTCGGTGATCCCCACAATGGCTATCGCCCTGTAGCCCACACCTCAGTAGTGATGAAGTGCTTTGAATGGCTGGTCGGAGACATTTCTTCACTACCTGACACAATGGACCCATTACAGCTTGCATAACACCCGAACCGCTCTACAGATGATCTCATCTCCTTCATACTGTACATCTCTCACTCACCTGGACACCTAAAGGGGGAATATGCCAAAATGCTCTTCAGTGACTAGAGCTCATGATTTAATACCATAATTCCCTCCACACTCACCACCAATGAGTCAGTGGATCTCCATTTTCCTAACTGGCAGAGCACAGGCAGTAAGGATGTGCAGACATGTCTTAGCCTCCCTCAGCCCAGGGGGGGCCTGTTGCCACTTTTCTGGAGCCTAGCTGAGCGCATCATCCGCACCGAGCCTCCGACTTGCACTCAATATACAGTAGGCGGTGCTGGACCAAGGCCAGGAAGATCGTGAAGGTCCTCAGCCACCCCAGAAATAGAATGTTCTGTCTGTTGACGAGATGGCACGAGAAACCCAAGCATTTTATGTGCACACGTAAAAGTTTGTGTGTGCATCTCATAGGTGTGCACGTGCATTTCATATGTAGTTGTTTGAGCAGTTAGTATGTAAGTATGCCTAACCCTAAGTGTGACAGTTTCATATATGTGTATGCTAGTGTTTCGTGAGTGTGCATGAAAGAAGTTTGACTTAAGCCGTATATGGTGCCTCATACTTTTTTTTTATATTGAACCGGAGAAAAAAAGCTCCAATGTGTAGTAATATCCAATGTGTAGAGGGGAAACAGTGTGGGCACACAATGAAGAGATGCATCAAGGTATATCATTAAAATCACCCAGTTTTGCAGCGTCTATGTGGTAATTATGTTACTACATGATAACATAATTATGTTGTAATGCATTTTATTTTATTTAATAGTTAAACCGATGCCAAAATCATTCATCTAATAGGTTACTAAATGATTGTGACCTAAAGGAGCTACAACAGTCCAAGTGTGTCATTTCTTATATATTAAAAAAGATTTAAACACTGTCCATACTGCCTTTATTGTTTTGTAGTTACAAAACATGGACATGCAGAAGTTGTTGTGACAGTTAAAAAAGAAATACAATTAGCTGAAAAAATACATTTTAAAATGTATTTTTTAATGTACATCTTAAAATATTAACATTATATGTTATATGTTATAACTAAAAAATTATTGTGTTGAAAACCTTGAAAAATGGGTTTGGGCTAGACTAGATTGACTGTTGGGATAATTAATAATAATCTTATTGCTAAAATGTTACATTTTCACTGAATAAAACTGGGTTTTCGTCGCCATCACGTTGTTCTTCATCTCGAACTCAGAGTAGAAGCGATTTAGCGCATCTGGAAGGGACCCTTCACTGTCACAGGCAGGTGATGATATTTGATGATAGTTGGTAACGGGTTGTATGCTCTGCCACATGTGCCGTATGTCACCTCTGTCCCTGAAGTGGTTGAGGATTTTCTAAGCGTGTGTGCGCTTCGCCTCTCTGATTGCCCGGGAAAGTTTGGCCCTTGCTGTTCTTAGGGCCACTTTGCCCCCTGCTCTGATGGCAGAGTTTTGGGTCAGGTTTTTATCTGCTTCAGGACCAGGTGTCCCTGAATCATAAACTGTAAACACTGCTCAGTTCATCAAGAACACGAACCTGTAACTAGGCATTTCACATCTCGGGAGACAGAAGGTGTCATTCATTTACCATGCTTTGCTACAGTAGGTATTCCTGGAACTCCGAGTCTGCCTGGCTCAGCTTATCGCTGCTGTCTGCCATGACCTTTGCTAGGAACAAACATTCCATGCCCACAAGGAATGAAAACAACACAGAAATAAAAAGCACATGGACAAGGCCGAAGGGCTGTATGATGTGCTAGGTGGTGGGTGTTCCATAGAAGGCGGCAGTAAGTTTGTGGAAATGCATGGGTTACCTGTGACATCTTGTCAAGCGGATAGGGTCACAAACAAGTGGACTTATTGGAGGTATTTTCAAAGAGGTCGGGTCAAAAACTGCCACCCTCACCTCCTCAAAAAACCTAGGTCTGTGTGATCAATCTGCTCTGTGCAGCCAATTTGGCCACAGTCTATCCATTTTCCCGGAGCAAGAGACCAAAACCCCAACCCTCACCCAGGGACAGTGGGTCTGGAAGTTCCCAGGAACCTCCCTCTAAAGGTGGAAGCCGAGAAGTACATCATTTAAGATGCAACAAGGGTTAATTTCGGTTGCGTACCACCGCTCACTCTCTGGTTGATGAAGATAAAAAGATAAACCATACCTCAAGCTCACTCAAGCCAGACCTGTGCAGCACTCTGGTCTCTTGGTCTCTTGCTCATTGCCACCAACATCATGATGGGGCTCCTGCATGCACGCTCAGGCGAGGAACACACAGGTTTGGTAGTCCACCAAGAAGCTCTCTCTGAAGATGAAAGCCAATAGGTTGGCCCTGCGGCCTTTTAAAATAAAAGAAAGGAATATAGTTGCGAGCAACAATGTCAGTGCCATCAGGACCCAGGCGCACCGCACCACCTGTGTGCCTTTTGTGGACGCTAAGACCCCTAAAACGCCCTGGATGCTGATGTCACTGTATAAGTTAAAGGCATCATCATAAGTTTAAGGCACGTGTCATTCTATGCATCATTGCTAGTGACTGCTTGGTGGCGTCTGTAATGGTGCGGGTGCTTGTGTGTAGGATGCGTAGGGTGTGTGTAGGCTGTGTATTGTGTGTGTGTGGGGGGGGGGTTTCTACTGTATGTGTGGCATAAATGGTTGGGTGTGCCTTTGTTTGTGTGCAAGATGTGTTTGTGTGTGTTGTGTATGTAAAGGATTTGTGGTGTGTAATGTGTGTCTGAAGGTTCTGTGAGTACTGTATATGATGTGTTATGTTTGGGTGTGTATAGTGTGTGTGTGTCGTGTGTGTAATATGCATCTGTTCTTGTGTGCGCGTGTAGTGCATGTGTGTCTGTAATATCTGTGTATGTAGTAAATGTTCATGTGTATGAATAGTGTGTGTGTGTGTGTGTGTGTATGTGTGTGTGTGTGTGTGTGTGTGTGTAAAGGATGTGTTTGTATTCCTGCTGGGAGCCCCTCCCCTTGCACTACTTTTTTGCATTCCTGCTAGGAGCCCCTTTTTTGATTTTAAAAATTGAAATCACAAGTAGATGGCCGAAGGATGTTCTAGGAGGTGAGCGTTCCATAGTAGACTGCAGTACGTTTGTGAAAATTCATGGGATACTTGTGCCATTTTGTTGAGCAGATAGAGTCATAAAGTCTGAGCTATCTCAACCACTTACAAGCACATTCCCCAGTGTTTCACAAAGATGTGGACTTATAGGAGGTATTCTCAAGAAGTTAGGGCCAAAAAAACTTGCTCCCTTCCCCCCCAAAGTCCTAGGATCTTTTCCTACAATTAATCTGCATCCAATTTTGTTACCATGTGTTCCCTGAGATAGACCGTAAGGAGAAGAAGTGGGCCACTAAGCCTTTACAAAAAGTAAGAAATATAGTTACAAGCTACGATGAGCTGGCCCAAGCACCTGTGCCATTGACACTTGGGCGCACCTCACAACTTGTGTGCCTTTTCAGCACACTAAGACCTCTGAACCAAATATGACATGCATCTCATGGCTGGACGTCTTTCTGGTGCACCATTGCTAGGTGTGACTGGGTTTGGGTGGTGACTGTAGACTTAATCCTTGAAGAATTTTAATCAGGTTTCAGGCCCCATCATAGTACAGAAACTGCACTAGTTAAGATTGCAAACGACTTGTTTTTAGCTTCGGACCAAGGCTGCACCTCAATTCTAGTCTTGCTTGATCTTAGTGCTGCATTCGACACTATAGATCATAACATTCTCATAGATCGCTTACAAAATCACATAGGTATTCAGGGACAGGCATTAAAATGGTTTAGATCATACCTGTCTGATCGATACCATTTTGTAGACCTAAATGGAGAACTGTTTGGTGTAATGCCAGTGAAATATGGGGTCCCACAAGGGTCAGTTTTAGGACCTCTGCTGTTCTCAATATACATGCTTCCCCTGGGTAACATCATTAGAAGACATGAAATTAGTTTCCATTGTTATGCTGATGATACCCAATTATATATCTTAACAAAACCAGACAAAATAACTAAATTGTCTAGATTAACCGAGTGTGTCCAGGACATAAAAGATTGGATGACCAATAACTTCCACTTACTAAACTCAGACAAGACAGAGATATTACTCATCGGCCCAAAAACCAGCACACAACAGCTTTCACAATTCAGCCTGTGTTTAGAAGGATGTACTGTTACTACTAGCTCAATAGTAAAAGACCTAGGTGTAATATTGGACAGTAACTTGTCCTTTGAAAATCATATTTCCAATATCACAAAAACAGCCTTTTTCCATCTTAGAAATATCGCCAAATTTAGGAGCATCTTATCCGTATCTGATGCAGAAAAGCTAGTTTATGCATTCATGACCTCCAGACTGGACTATTGTACTGCATTACTAGGTGGTTGTCCTGCATCCTTAATAAACAAGCTTCAGTTAGTCCAAAATGCAGCCGCCAGGGTTCTCACCAGATCCAGAGAATATGATCATATAACCCCAATATTATCATCTCTGCACTGGCTACCTGTTCAGTTTAGAATTAATTACAAAATAGTATTATTTACATACAAGGCTTTAAATGGTTTAGCTCCCACATACCTAACCAGTCTTCTGAAACGCTATAATCCGCCACGCTCCTTAAGATCACAAAACTCTGGACTTCTGGTAGTTCCCAGAATTTCAAAATCTACAAAAGGGGGTAGGGCTTTTTCATATTTAGCTCCAAAACTTTGGAAGAGCCTTCCAGACAGTGTTCGGGGCTTAGACACAGTTTCCCAGTTTAAAAGTAGACTCAAGACGCATCTCTTTAATCTGGCATACACGTAACTCATCCCATAACTTCATACTTCAGTACATCTATTCTGAATGGCAACTACGCTAATTCTCTCCATCTGTTCTGTACTTTTCTACCCATCCCGAGGCATCTGGAGATTGTACAAGCTTCAGTAGACAAAGGCCAACCCTGTGAGGATCCTGAGGCATCCAGAGAAGGCCCAGCTCTAGCTGAATTCTGCCTTATTATGATTGGAGCAACACATCCTGCTCCTGTGCTCCCAGTGATCCAGACCCCATCTGCCCTCTGCACCTACTGACTCATCCCTATGCTGAACTGGACTTAATGTTAATTTAAAGAATTTCTGTTATATTGTACTCTCAGCTGCATAACACAAATGGTGTTATATCATCTCTATCTGTTATCACCCAAATGAGGATGGGTTCCCTGTTGAGTCTGGTTCCTCTCAAGGTTTCTTCCTATTGCCATCTCAGGGAGTTTTTCCTTGCCACTGTCGCCGTCATCCTTGGCTTGCTCATCAGAGAAATTTCATTTATTCATCTTGTTATTATCTAGACATTTTTCTCACACATACACAATTTATTATTATTATTAATATTTTATTATTTTATTATTATTATTATTATTATTATTATTTATTTTTTTATTTCTTTCATCTTTGTGAAGCTGCTTTGAGACAATGACCATTGTTAAAAGCGCTATATAAATAAAATTGAATTGAATTGAATTGTAATGACTCAAATGCTTGAATAGGTCAACATTTGTGTACGTAGGATATGTGATGTGTGTGTGTGTGTGTGTGTGTGTGCGTGTGCGTGTTTGTGTGTGTGTGTGTGTGTGTGTGTGTTTGTGTGTGTGTGTGTGTGGTATGCGTGTGCAGTGTGCGTCTGTGTAGGATGTGTAGTGTCTGGGTACTGTGTGTAGTGCGCGTGGTCTTCTTTGTGTATTTGTATTTGATCTGCTGTTGAGTTAGGCGAATGTGAAACGTATTTTGAGTTTGATGTGGATCTTGAAGATCCAGATGTTTTGAGGGAGATGAATGAATATATAAATAGTAATCCACAAAATAGGAAGACAGCGCTCGCTGATTCATGACATTAGCAAAACGTTTGCGTGATGAAGCGTTTGCTGCGTTCTTAGCACTGTACGAGCTCAGGAAAGCGGTTTTCTCACACAACTAATGCATGGTCATTGTAAAACGTACATAATGAGTTTATATAAAGTTTTCATGGTCAAAATTTTAAAAATAATAACAAAAAATCTTTTTTTTAACATGTATGCCAAAATGCATGAATGTTGTGGAAATGATCATTTATTAGATATTTTCCCTTGTGAAATTGAGATAATGCGTTTGCTGCGTTCTTAGAGCTGTACGAGCTCAGGAAAGCGGTTTTCTCACACATCTAATGCATGGTCACTGTAATACATACAAAACGAGTTTATAAGTACTTTTAAGAATCAAACTATGAAAAAGAATAACGAAAAAGGTGTTTTTCAAAATGTATGCCAAAATGCATGAATGTTGTGGAAATGATCATTTATTAGATATTTTGCCTTGGGAAATTGAGATAATGCGTTTGCTGCGTTCTTAGCGCTGTACCAGCTCAGGAAAGCGGTTTTCTCACACAACTAATGCATGGTCATTGTAAAACGTACATAATGAGTTTATAAACAGTTTTCATGGTCAAAATCTTAAAAACAATAACAAAAAATCTTTTTTTGAACATGGATGCCAAAATGCATGAATGTTGTGGAATTGATCATTTATTAGATATTTTGCCTTGGGAAATTGAGATAATGCGTTTGCTGCGTTCTTAGCGCTGTACCAGCTCAGGAAAGCGGTTTTCTCACACAACTAATGCATGGTCATTTTAAACGTACATAATGAGTTTATAAACAGTTTTCATGGTCAAAATCTTAAAAACAATAACAAAAAATCTTTTTTTGAACATGGATGCCAAAATGCATGAATGTTGTGGAATTGATCATTTATTAGATATTTTGCCTTGGGAAATTGAGATAATGCGTTTGCTGCGTTCTTAGCGCTGTACGAGCTTAGGAAAGCGGTTTTCTCACACATCTAATGCATGGGCACTATAATACATATAAAACGAGTTTATAAGTACTTTTAAGCATCAAACTTTAAAAAAGAATAACAAAAAAGTTGTTTTTCAACATGTATGCCAAAATGCATGAATGTTGTGGAAATGATCATTTATTAGATTTTTTGCCCTGGGAAATTGAGATAATGCGTCTGCTGCGCTCTTAGAGCTGTACGAGCTCAGGAAAGCGGTTTTCTCACACATCTAATGCATGGTCATTGTAAAACGTACATAATGAGTTTATATACAGTTTTCATGGTCAAACTATGAAAAAGAATAACGAAAAAGGTGTTTTTCAAAATGTATGCCTAAATGCATGAATGTTGTGGAAATGATCATTTATTAGATATTTTGCCTTGGGAGATTGAGATAATGCGTTTGCTGCGTTCTGAGCGCTGTACGAGCTCAGGAAAGCGGTTTTCTCATACAACTAATGCATGGTCACTGTAATACATACAAAACGAGTTTATAAGTATTTTAAGCATCAAACTGTGAAAAAGAATAACGAAAAAGTTGTTTTCTAACATGTATGCCAAAATGAATGAATGTTGTGGAAATGATCATTTATTAGATTTTTTGCCCTGGGAAATTGAGATAATGCGTTTGCTGCGTTCTTAGAGCTGTACGAGCTCAGGAAAGCGGTTTTCTCACACAACTAATGCATGGTCACTGTAATACATGTAAAACTAGTTTATAAGTACTTTTAAGCATCAAACTATGAAAAAGAATAACGAAAAAGTTGTTTTCTAACATGTATGCCAAAATGAATGAATGTTGTGGAAATTATCATTTATTAGATATTTTCCCTTGGGAAATTGAGATAATGTGTTTGCTGCGTTCTTAGAGCTGTACGAGCTCAGGAAAGCGGTTTTCTCACACATCTAATGCATGGTCACTGTAATACATGTAAAACGAGTTTATAAGTACTTTTAAGATTCAAACTATGAAAAAGAATAACGAAAAAGGTGTTTTTCAAAATGTATGCCAAAATGCATGAATGTTGTGGAAATGATCATTTATTAGATATTTTGCCTTGGGAGATTGAGATAATGCGTTTGCTGCGTTCTGAGCGCTGTACGAGCTCAGGAAAGCGGTTTTCTCACACAACTAATGCATGGTCATTGTAAAACGTACATAATGAGTTTATAAACAGTTTTCATGGTCAAAATCTTAAAAACAATAACAAAAAATCTTTTTTTGAACATGTATGCCAAAATGCATGAATGTTGTGGAAATGATCATTTATTAGATATTTTGCCTTGGGAAATTGAGATAATGCGTTTGCTGCGTTCTTAGCGCTGTACGAGCTCAGGAAAGCGGTTTTCTCACACATCTAATGCATGGTCACTATAATACATATAAAACGAGTTTATAAGTACTTTTAAGCATCAAACTATAAAAAAGAATAACAAAAAAGTTGTTTTTCAACATGTATGCCAAAATGCATGAATGTTGTGGAAATGATCATTTATTAGATATTTTGCCTTGGGAAATTGAGATAATGCGTTTGCTGCGCTCTTAGAGCTGTACGAGCTCAGGAAAGCGGTTTTCTCACACATCTAATGCATGGTCATTGTAAAACGTACATAATGAGTTTATATACAGTTTTCATGGTCAAACTATGAAAAAGAATAACGAAAAAGGTGTTTTTCAAAATGTATGCCTAAATGCATGAATGTTGTGGAAATGATCATTTATTAGATATTTTGCCTTGGGAGATTGAGATAATGCGTTTGCTGCGTTCTGAGCGCTGGAAAGCGGTTTTCTCATACAACTAATGCATGGTCACTGTAATACATACAAAACGAGTTTATAAGTATTTTAAGCATCAAACTGTGAAAAAGAATAACGAAAAAGTTGTTTTCTAACATGTATGCCAAAATGAATGAATGTTGTGGAAATGATCATTTATTAGATTTTTTGCCCTGGAAAATTGAGATAATGCGTTTGCTGCGTTCTTAGAGCTGTACGAGCTCAGGAAAGCGGTTTTCTCACACAACTAATGCATGGTCACTGTAATACATGTAAAACTAGTTTATAAGTACTTTTAAGCATCAAACTATGAAAAAGAATAACAAAATAGTTGTTTTTCAACATGTATGCCAAAATGCATGAATGTTGTGGAAATGATCATTTATTAGATATTTTGCCTTGGGAAATTGAGATAATGCGTTTGCTGCGTTCTTAGCGCTGTACCAGCTCAGGAAAGCGGTTTTCTCACACAACTAATGCATGGTCATTGTAAAACGTACATAATGAGTTCATAAACAGTTTTCATGGTCAAAATCTTAAAAACAATAACAAAAAATCTTTTTTTGAACATGGATGCCAAAATGCATGAACGTTGTGGAATTGATCATTTATTAAATATTTTGCCTTGGGAAATTGAGATAATGCGTTTGCTGCGTTCTTAGCGCTGTACCAGCTCAGGAAAGCGGTTTTCTCACACAACTAATGCATGGTCATTGTAAAACGTACATAATGAGTTTATAAACAGTTTTCATGGTCAAAATCTTAAAAACAATAACAAAAAATCTTTTTTTGAACATGGATGCCAAAATGCATGAATGTTGTGGAATTGATCATTTATTAGATATTTTCCCTTGGGAAATTGAGATAATGCGTTTGCTGCGTTCTTAGAGCTGTATGAGCTCGGGAAAGCGGTTTTCTCACACAACTAATGCATGGTCATTGTAATACATACAAAACGAGTTCATAAGTACCTCTAAGCATTAAACTATTAAAAAGAATAACAAAATAGTTGTTTTTCAACATGTATGCCAAAATGAATGAATGTTGTGGAAATTATCATTTATTAGATATTTTGCCTTGGGAGATTGAGATAATGCGTTTGCTGCGTTCTGAGCGCTGTACGAGCTCGGGAAAGCGGTTTTCTCACACAACTAATGCATGGTCATTGTAAAAGGTACATGAGTTTATATACAGTTTTCATGGTCAAAATCTTAAAAACAATAACAAAAAAATCTTTTTTTGAACATGTATGCCAAAATGCATGAATGTTGTGGAAATTATATTTTATTAGATATTTTGCCTTGGGAAATTGAGATAATGCGTTTGCTGCGTTCGTAGAGCTGTACGAGCTCAGGAAAGCGGTTTTCTCACACAACTAATGCATCGTCACTGTAATACATGTAAAACGAGTTTATAAGTACTTTTAAGCATCAAACTGTGAAAAAGAATAACGAAAAAGGTGTTTTTCAAAATGTATGCCAAAATGCATGAGTGTTGTGGAAATTATCATTTATTAGATATTTTGCCTTGGGAGATTGAGATAATGCGTTTGCTGCGTTCTGAGCGCTGTACGAGCTCGGGAAAGCGGTTTTCTCACACAACTAATGCATGGTCATTGTAATACATACAAAACGAGTTCATAAGTACCTTTAAGCATTAAACTATTAAAAAGAATAACAAAATAGTTGTTTTTCAACATGTATGCCAAAATGAATGAATGTTGTGGAAATTATCATTTATTAGATATTTTGCCTTGGGAGATTGAGATAATGCGTTTGCTGCGTTCTGAGCGCTGTACGAGCTCGGGAAAGCGGTTTTCTCACACAACTAATGCATGGTCATTGTAAAACGTACATAATGAGTTTATATACAGTTTTCATGGTCAAAATCTTAAAAACAATAACAAAAAAATCTTTTTTTGAACATGTATGCCAAAATGCATGAATGTTGTGGAAATGATCATTTATTAGATATTTTGCCTTGGGAAATTGAGATAATGCGTTTGCTGCGTTCTGAGCGCTGTACGAGCTCAGGAAAGCGGTTTTCTCATACAACTAATGCATGGTCACTGTAATACATACAAAACGAGTTTATAAGTATTTTTAAGCATCAAACTGTGAAAAAGAATAACGAAAAAGTTGTTTTCTAACATGTATGCCAAAATGAATGAATGTTGTGGAAATGATCATTTATTAGATTTTTTGCCCTGGGAAATTGAGATAATGCGTTTGCTGCGTTCTTAGAGCTGTACGAGCTCAGGAAAGCGGTTTTCTCACACAACTAATGCATGGTCACTGTAATACATGTAAAACTAGTTTATAAGTACTTTTAAGCATCAAACTATGAAAAAGAATAACGAAAAAGTTGTTTTCTAACATGTATGCCAAAATGAATGAATGTTGTGGAAATTATCATTTATTAGATATTTTCCCTTGGGAAATTGAGATAATGTGTTTGCTGCGTTCTTAGAGCTGTACGAGCTCAGGAAAGCGGTTTTCTCACACATCTAATGCATGGTCACTGTAATACATGTAAAACGAGTTTATAAGTACTTTTAAGAATCAAACTATGAAAAAGAATAACGAAAAAGGTGTTTTTCAAAATGTATGCCAAAATGCATGAATGTTGTGGAAATGATCATTTATTAGATATTTTGCCTTGGGAGATTGAGATAATGCGTTTGCTGCGTTCTGAGCGCTGTACGAGCTCAGGAAAGCGGTTTTCTCACACAACTAATGCATGGTCATTGTAAAACGTACATAATGAGTTTATAAACAGTTTTCATGGTCAAAATCTTAAAAACAATAACAAAAAATCTTTTTTTGAACATGTATGCCAAAATGCATGAATGTTGTGGAAATGATCATTTATTAGATATTTTGCCTTGGGAAATTGAGATAATGCGTTTGCTGCGTTCTTAGCGCTGTACGAGCTCAGGAAAGCGGTTTTCTCACACATCTAATGCATGGTCACTATAATACATATAAAACGAGTTTATAAGTACTTTTAAGCATCAAACTATAAAGAAGAATAACAAAAAAGTTGTTTTTCAACATGTATGCCAAAATGCATGAATGTTGTGGAAATGATCATTTATTAGATATTTTGCCTTGGGAAATTGAGATAATGCGTTTGCTGCGCTCTTAGAGCTGTACGAGCTCAGGAAAGCGGTTTTCTCACACATCTAATGCATGGTCATTGTAAAACGTACATAATGAGTTTATATACAGTTTTCATGGTCAAACTATGAAAAAGAATAACGAAAAAGGTGTTTTTCAAAATGTATGCCTAAATGCATGAATGTTGTGGAAATGATCATTTATTAGATATTTTGCCTTGGGAGATTGAGATAATGCGTTTGCTGCGTTCTGAGCGCTGTACGAGCTCAGGAAAGCGGTTTTCTCATACAACTAATGCATGGTCACTGTAATACATACAAAACGAGTTTATAAGTATTTTAAGCATCAAACTGTGAAAAAGAATAACGAAAAAGTTGTTTTCTAACATGTATGCCAAAATGAATGAATGTTGTGGAAATGATCATTTATTAGATTTTTTGCCCTGGAAAATTGAGATAATGCGTTTGCTGCGTTCTTAGAGCTGTACGAGCTCAGGAAAGCGGTTTTCTCACACAACTAATGCATGGTCACTGTAATACATACAAAACGAGTTTATAAGTATTTTTAAGCATCAAACTATGAAAAAGAATAACAAAATAGTTGTTTTTCAACATGTATGCCAAAATGAATGAATGTTGTGGAAATGATCACTCATTAGATACTTTGCCTTGGGAATTTGAGATAATGCGTTTGCTGTGTTCGTAGAGCTGTACGAGCTGAGGAAAGCGGTTTTCTCATGCAACTAATGCATGGTCACTGTAATACATACAAACCGAGTTTATAAGTACTTTTAAGCATCAAACTATGAAAAAGAATAACGAAAAAGTTGTTTTCTAACATGTATGCCAAAATGAATGAATGTTGTGGAAATGATCATTTATTAGATATTTTCCCTTGGGAAATTGAGATAATGCGTTTGCTGCGTTCTTAGAGCTGTACGAGCTCAGGAAAGCGGTTTTCTCACACATCTAATGCATGGTCACTGTAATACATGTAAAACGAGTTTATAAGTACTTTTAAGAATCAAACTATGAAAAAGAATAACGAAAAAGGTGTTTTTCAAAATGTATGCCAAAATGCATGAATGTTGTGGAAAAGATCATTTATTAGATATTTTGCCTTGGGAAATTGAGATAATGCGTTTGCTGCGTTCTGAGCGCTGTACGAGCTCAGGAAAGCGGTTTTCTCATACAACTAATGCATGGTCACTGTAATACATACAAAACGAGTTTATAAGTATTTTTAAGCATCAAACTATGAAAAAGAATAACAAAATAGTTGTTTTTCAACATGTATGCCAAAATGAATGAATGTTGTGGAAATGATCACTCATTAGATACTTTGCCTTGGGAATTTGAGATAATGCGTTTGCTGTGTTCGTAGAGCTGTACGAGCTGAGGAAAGCGGTTTTCTCATGCAACTAATGCATGGTCACTGTAATACATACAAACCGAGTTTATAAGTATTTTTAAGCATCAAACTATGAGAAAGAATAACGAAAAAGTTGTTTTTCAACATGTATGCCAAAATGCATGAATGTTGTGGAAATGATCATTTATTAGATATTTTGCCTTGGGAGATTGAGATAATGCGTTTGCTGCGTTCTGAGCGCTGTATGAGCTCGGGAAAGCGGTTTTCTCACACAACTAATGCATGGTCATTGTAATACATACAAAACGAGTTCATAAGTACCTCTAAGCATTAAACTATTAAAAAGAATAACAAAATAGTTGTTTTTCAACATGTATGCCAAAATGAATGAATGTTGTGGAAATTATCATTTATTAGATATTTTGCCTTGGGAGATTGAGATAATGCGTTTGCTGCGTTCTGAGCGCTGTACGAGCTCGGGAAAGCGGTTTTCTCACACAACTAATGCATGGTCATTGTAAAAGGTACATGAGTTTATATACAGTTTTCATGGTCAAAATCTTAAAAACAATAACAAAAAAATCTTTTTTTGAACATGTATGCCAAAATGCATGAATGTTGTGGAAATTATATTTTATTAGATATTTTGCCTTGGGAAATTGAGATAATGCGTTTGCTGCGTTCGTAGAGCTGTACGAGCTCAGGAAAGCGGTTTTCTCACACAACTAATGCATCGTCACTGTAATACATGTAAAACGAGTTTATAAGTACTTTTAAGCATCAAACTGTGAAAAAGAATAACGAAAAAGGTGTTTTTCAAAATGTATGCCAAAATGCATGAGTGTTGTGGAAATTATCATTTATTAGATATTTTGCCTTGGGAGATTGAGATAATGCGTTTGCTGCGTTCTGAGCGCTGTACGAGCTCGGGAAAGCGGTTTTCTCACACAACTAATGCATGGTCATTGTAATACATACAAAACGAGTTCATAAGTACCTTTAAGCATTAAACTATTAAAAAGAATAACAAAATAGTTGTTTTTCAACATGTATGCCAAAATGAATGAATGTTGTGGAAATTATCATTTATTAGATATTTTGCCTTGGGAGATTGAGATAATGCGTTTGCTGCGTTCTGAGCGCTGTACGAGCTCGGGAAAGCGGTTTTCTCACACAACTAATGCATGGTCATTGTAAAACGTACATAATGAGTTTATATACAGTTTTCATGGTCAAAATCTTAAAAACAATAACAAAAAAATCTTTTTTTGAACATGTATGCCAAAATGCATGAATGTTGTGGAAATGATCATTTATTAGATATTTTGCCTTGGGAAATTGAGATAATGCGTTTGCTGCGTTCTGAGCGCTGTACGAGCTCAGGAAAGCGGTTTTCTCATACAACTAATGCATGGTCACTGTAATACATACAAAACGAGTTTATAAGTATTTTTAAGCATCAAACTGTGAAAAAGAATAACGAAAAAGTTGTTTTCTAACATGTATGCCAAAATGAATGAATGTTGTGGAAATGATCATTTATTAGATATTTTGCCTTGGGAAATTGAGATAATGCGTTTGCTACGTTCGTAGAGCTGTACGAGCTCAGGAAAGCGGTTTTCTCATACAACTAATGCATGGTCACTGTAATACATACAAACCGAGTTTATAAGTATTTTTAAGCATCAAACTATGAGAAAGAATAACGAAAAAGTTGTTTTTTAACATGTATGCCAAAATGAATGAATGTTGTGGAAATGATCATTTATTAGATATTTTGCCTCGGGAAATTGAGATAATGCGTTTGCTGCGTCCGTAGAGCTGTACAAGCTCAGGAAAGCGGTTTTCTCATACAACTAATGCATGGTCACTGTAATACATGTAAAACTAGTTTATAAGTACTTTTAAGCATCAAACTATGAAAAAGAATAACAAAATAGTTGTTTTTCAACATGTATGCCAAAATGCATGAATGTTGTGGAAATGATCATTTATTAGATATTTTGCCTTGGGAAATTGAGATAATGCGTTTGCTGCGTTCTGAGCGCTGTACGAGCTCAGGAAAGCGGTTTTCTCATGCAACTAATGCATGGTCACTATAATACATATAAAACTAGTTTTAAGTACTTTTAAGCATCAAACTATGAAAAAGAATAACAAAATAGTTGTTTTTCAACATGTATGCCAAAATGCATGAATGTTGTGGAAATGATCATTTATTAGATATTTTGCCTTGGGAGATTGAGATAATGCGTTTGCTGCGTTCTGAGCGCTGTACAAGCTCGGGAAAGCGGTTTTCTCACACAACTAATGCATGGTCACTGTAAAAAGTCCACGTTTTGGACTGCTGATGCTGAGTTCATCTCAGTTTGCTGCGTTTGCTGTGTTCTTGGTCAAAATGTGAAAAAGAATAACAAAAAAAATGTCTTTTAACATTTATGCTAGATTTCATCATTTTATTGACTTTCTGGCTGCTGATGCCGAATCTATGCATATAATGAATGACGAATCGTCTGAAAGACATTTTTAACTTACATTAAATTAACATTTTTCTGATTTTACGAACATGGGCCAGGCAATTCTTTCAATTGACATACATCGTGTTCTAGCAATTTAAACACGTTTATGACATTTTTATTATCCTTTAATGTGCCATTAAATTTGTTGTGAAAAACTGTCAATAAAGTGAAAAAGAATGTTTAACACAGTACATTCTTTAATACTTGAATTTAAATTATAATGAATTAGAGTGAAAAAACTTATCACTTAAAGCACTAATTTCGGTTATTTATTATAAGTATTATAATTTATTATTATTGGTAAGCATGCGAGCTCTACACATTGTTCAAGCTTAGAATCCCAGAGATCTTGCAACACTTGTACATCGTTAAGTAACATAAAGTTCTGAAAAGTATTGTTTGACACACTAATAATGAAGTAGGATTAAAAATGTAATTGTTTACGAAACATTCAGTAAACCACCTCGGTCAGGTAATCCAAAAGTTTCCATTACATGAAGTTTTCTACATGTTCATATTAAGTCATTACAAGAAATCTGATTTTCACTTTATGTGAAATCAGATTTACACGCTCATGGGACTAAATACATTTATTAAAAAGGAAGCAATATGAATGACGGAAGTTGCGAGCATGACGTTTATATAAGAGAGAATGTTCATTTATGTGAATTTTTGTTTCAAATGTAATTCAAATTATACAATTATACACAGGTATATACAATATGATATTCAGAGAAATGCTTTTACAACCTTTCATGACCTAAACATTAAAAAAAGAAAATAGAGTATTTAAATTAAGAATATGATAAAAAAATACAGTATGAAAAAGAAAACGTTTAAATAAATATGAGATAAGAATATAATAATTATATAAATACAGAAAAAGACTTCACATTGTTTATAGTTTATAGAAGAAAATAATGAGAACTCCTTCAGTAAGCGGTGAGCAGGGACCGAAGAGAGGAACCATGGGCAAATGGTGGCCCGAATGCAGGCCTGAGTACTTCTAATGGAAGGTCAGCCTGGGGACGGTGTGAGCTAATGTTTCTGTAGTGGAGAGACACATCAAACTGGACCCAAGCATCCCAGGAATGGGGCATGCCCCAATTTCAAGGTGTAGGCTTTCACATGCCGGTCAAAACAAATCATGGGTTTAGCTAGGTGTTTGCTTTATGTGTGGTATCAAGTTCAAGTAGGATTTTCTTTTTTTTTTAACCATATACAGTTTAGTGAAACACAGTGAAACGAAACCACCTTCCTCCAGGACCAAGGTCCTACATCCAACATAAATTAATAACATAAATGAACAAAAACTAACCAGCTTACTAAGCATTCCAATTAACTAACTGGCTGAGACAAGACAGGTGGACATTTTTAAGTTACCACTAAAAATGTTCTATACTAAAAAAAAAAAAATACAACAAAACTGCTCATGCAAATAGTGACAAAGAGTGACAAAGTCACTTAAGGCAACAACGTGACACATTTTAATACTTCGTGATGATGACATAATGAGGTAATGAGTTAAGGTAGTGGGAGGAGAAACAGTAAAGAGGACAAATTCCTTAAAAGTAGCAGGAAAGATTAAATAGGCTTGTGCAAATGACAACTAATGGATATTACGCAAACGCGCAACTACACATTGGTGTGAAAATTTTTTAGATGGTTGTTGATAAGTGTGTCGTTTATAGGTTCAGTCTCAATGTTTTGAGGTAGTTGAGTAGACAATACCTGAGATATTGTGTGTGTGTGTGTGTGTGTGTGTGTGTGTGTGTGTGTGTGTGTGTGTGTGTGTGTGTGTGTGTGTTTGTGTGTGTGCAATAACCTACACACAATAACACAATAATTTGTGTTTGTTCATTAGTCCAGTCCCTTTTTGTTGAGGAGAGAGATGGCTTGTAAAAGTAAGCTGTTGCACAGTCTGGATGTGAGTGCTTGAATGTTTCTGGTTGGTCGTGAGATGATGTTCTTGGAGACAGTGAGCTTCTCCAACTCAGTAAAGGTGCCGCAAGTTGCAGCCTTCTTAAACAGAATTCTCAAAAATGTCCTGAAGAGCAGAGATGGCTTCTATTGGCCAGGTTTTCATCTGCTTCAGAACCAGGTGTCCTCAATCATCGACTGTTAATACTGGTCAGTTGATCAAGAGCAAGAAACTGTAAATAAAGCCTTTTACATCTAGGCAGACATGATCATCATGGAATTATCATGCTCTGCTACAGTATGTAATTCCTGGAACTCCGAGTCTGGCTGGCTCAGCTTACGGCTTTTGTCTGCTACAACCTTCGCTAGGAGCCGCAAAGAATGAAAAGCAGCCAGGAATGTAAAGCACGGAAAAGGCTGACGAGCAGTATGATGTGCTAGGTGGTGAGCGTTCTGTAGAAGGCCGCAGAATGTTTGTTGAAATGCATGGGTTACTTGTGACATCTTGTCAAGCAGATAGAGTCATAGGGTCTGAGCTATCTGAATCTACCACAACCACCTTTCCCAGTGTTTCACAAACAGGTGAACTTATCAGAGGTATTTCAAAGAGGTAGGGCAAAACTGCCACCGCCTTAAAGAACCTAGGATTGCATGATCAATCTGCTCCCTGCAGCCGAATTACCCATGTTCCCAGAGCAAGAGCCCAAGGCCCTCACCCAGGACAATGGATCTGGAAGTTCCCAAGAACCTCCTGGCAAAGGTGGAAGCCAAGAAGTACATCTGGCCATTTAAGATACAACAACGATTAATTTTGGTTGCGTACCATCGGTCACGCACTGGTTGATGAAGATAAACCCCACCTCAAGCTTGCTTAAGGCAGTCCTGCGCAGCACTCTGGAGGGTACATTGCCTCCAAAGTCATGATGGGGCTTCCGCATGCACGATCAGGCGAGGAACACTTGTGGGTCTCAGGCCGGCACATACCATACCACAGTCTGGTAGTCCATTAAGAAGCTCTCTAAGAAGATGAAAGCCAAGAACGTGGCTCTGCAGCTTTAAAAATAAGAAAAGAAATATACTTGCAAGTAACAATGAGCAAGCCTAAGCACCAGTGTGCACCAGACACACCACACAACCAGTGTGCCTTTGAACATGCTAAGACCCCTAAAACAAAACTTATGTCACTAAATATGGCACAAGTTTAAGGTTTCTTCATAGTTCCACATTGTTTTTGCTTGCATCATTGCTAGTGATTGCTTGATGTTGACTGTAATGGTGGGGGTGCTTGGGCCCGTCATCATTTTTGTAGGAAGCATACAGTAGGGTGTGTGTACTGTGTGTGTGTCTGTGGCTGTGTGTGTGTGTGTGTGTGTGTGTGTGTGTGTGTGTGTGTGTGTGTCTGTGTGTGTGTGTGTGTGTAGGATGTGTACATTTTGTGTAGGATAAGTAGTTTCTGTGTGTCTGTTTCAAGATGGCGTTGGTGAGTTCAGCTGCCATCACAACTGCTCCGACCCCTTTTTCTTTGTTTTTGTTTTTGTGAGTTACTTTTCAGTGATCTAAAACCGGCAAATTCATTACCATTGAGTTTATTAGGTATGATAGGGACACTCTTGCTTCTATTGGTATACAATGTACTCACAATTTGAAGTTTTTAACTCTGGATCCAAGCTGGCCGAGTGAGATCCTTAGGGAGGACAAAGGTCATGAAGACACACGTGCACACAGCACAAATCTGCCTAGCATCCTGCTCGCCAACGTCCAGTCACTGGAGAAGAAATTCGATGACCTCAGGGCCAGGGTAATGTTCCATAGAATCATTCGAGACTGCAATCTCCTCTGCGGTGCCGGACCACGGTATTCAGCCAGCCGAGTTCTTCTTGGTTCACCGCATGCCAGGACACGGGACTCGAGGACGTCAAGGGGAGGTGGAGTGTGTTTAATGGTGAGCAACAGCTGGTGCAACACCGCAAGCATTGTGCCTCTCACACGCTCCTGCACACCCAACCTGGAAGTACTGTCCTTTTGACCTTCCTTGTCAGTTTACATCGGTCATAATCAGTGCCATTTACATTCGCCTCAAGCCGACACAGACACTCACACAGGGGGACTCACACAGTACCAGACACAACACTTATCGCTCAATGTGGCGGGGGACTTTAACAGCGGCAACCTCAAACACGCATCGGCAAACTTTTAACAACACATCACCAGACCCACCAGGGGCGAAAGGGCACTGGATCATCGCTATACTACAGTCAAGGAGAGCTACAAGGGAAAATCTCACCCTCCATTTGGGAAATCGACCATGCCGCCATCTTCTTTTTGCCAAAATACAAACAAAGACTCAAACCGGTAGTTCCAGTTCAGAGGGAGGTCGCTCGCTCAAAGGACTAATCGGTGGCCAAACTAGCGGATGATACCATCAAAAAAACAATCAGACGTTTTCCAATCAGAAGCCATGGGTGGATAAAACCATCCGCGACATGCAAGGCAGCGTTAAACAACGTCTGGAAGGTGGTGAAGGAGGCAAAGCAATGCTACGGGAGAAAACTAGAGTCACAACTCCAACAGAGTGACTCTAGGAGCCTGTGGCAGGGACAAAGAACGATAACAGACTACAAAGCACCAACATCCGGCATGACGAACGCGGATGTGACCCACGCAGACGAGCTGAACACATTCTATGCTCGCTTCAAGGCTGCAGCTACAGATGCTAGCAATGCTAATAACTAACGGCTACAGACAGGAAGACACTGCCGGTACCGGAAATGCGTTCATCATCTCCGAGCATGACGTGAGGAGAGCCTTCAGGAGAGTGGACACCAGGAAAGCAGCAGGACCAGATGGCATGTCAGGTCGAGTCCTCAGAGCCTGCACAGACCAGCTAGCACCTGTTTTCACAGAGATATTCAACCTCTCCTCATCTCAGTCGGTGATCCCCACATACTTCAACGAGTCCGTCATTGTTAGTGTTCCGAAGAAACCCCATCCTGTTTTCCTCAATGGCTATCGCCCTGTAGTCCACACCTCAGTAGTGATGAAGTGCTTTGAATGTCTGGTCGGAGACATTTCTTCACTACCTGTCACAATGGACCCATTACAGCTTGCATAACACCCGAACCGCTCTACAGATGATCTCATCTCCTTCATACTGTACATCTCTCACTCACCTGGACACCTAAAGGGGGAATATGCCAAAATGCTCTTCAGTGACTAGAGCTCATGATTTAATACCATAATTCCCTCCACACTCACCACCAATGAGTCAGTGGATCTCCATTTTCCTAACTGGCAGAGCACAGGCAGTAAGGATGTGCAGACATGTCTTAGCCTCCCTCAGCCCGGTGGCGCCTGTTGCCACTTTTCTGGAGCCTAGCTGAGCGCATCATCCGCACCGAGCCTCCGACTTGCACTCAATATACAGTAGGCGGTGCTGGACCAAGGCCAGGAAGATCGTGAAGGTCCTCAGCCACCCCAGAAATAGAATGTTCTGTCTGTTGACGAGATGGCACGAGAAACCCAAGCATTTTATGTGCACACGTAAAAGTTTGTGTGTGCATCTCATAGGTGTGCACGTGCATTTCATATGTAGTTGTTTGAGCAGTTAGTATGTAAGTATGCCTAACCCTAAGTGTGACAGTTTCATATATGTGTATGCTAGTGTTTCATGTGTGTGCATGAAAGAAGTTTGACTTAAGCCGTATATGGTGCCTCATACTTTTTTTTTATATTGAACCGGAGAAAAAAAGCTCCAATGTGTAGTAATATCCAATGTGTAGAGGGGAAACAGTGTGGGCACACAATGAAGAGATGCATCAAGGTATATCATTAAAATCACCCAGTTTTGCAGCGTCTATGTGGTAATTATGTTACTACATGATAACATAATTATGTTGTAATGCATTTTATTTTATTTAATAGTTAAACCGATGCCAAAATCATTCATCTAATAGGTTACTAAATGATTGTGACCTAAAGGAGCTACAACAGTCCAAGTGTGTCATTTCTTATATATTAAAAAAGATTTAAACACTGTCCATACTGCCTTTATTGTTTTGTAGTTACAAAACATGGACATGCAGAAGTTGTTGTGACAGTTAAAAAAGAAATACAATTAGCTGAAAAAATACATTTTAAAATGTATTTTTTAATGTACATCTTAAAATATTAACATTATATGTTATATGTTATAACTAAAAAATTATTGTGTTGAAAACCTTGAAAAATGGGTTTGGGCTAGACTAGATTGACTGTTGGGATAATTAATAATAATCTTATTGCTAAAATGTTACATTTTCACTGAATAAAACTGGGTTTTCGTCGCCATCACGTTGTTCTACATCTCGAACTCAGAGTAGAAGCTATTTAGCGCATCTGGAAGGGCCCCTTCACTGTCACAGGCAGGTGATGATATTTGATGATAGTTGGTAACGGGTTGTATGCTCTGCCACATGTGCCGTATGTCACCTCTGTCCCTGAAGTGGTTGAGGATTTTCTAAGCGTGTGTGCGCTTCGCCTCTCTGATTGCCCGGGAAAGTTTGGCCCTTGCTGTTCTTAGGGCCACTTTGCCCCCTGCTCTGATGGCAGAGTTTTGGGTCAGGTTTTTATCTGCTTCAGGACCAGGTGTCCCTGAATCATAAACTGTAAACACTGCTCAGTTCATCAAGAACACGAACCTGTAACTAGGCATTTCACATCTCGGGAGACAGAAGGTGTCATTCATTTACCATGCTGTAAAAGGCGGCAGTAAGTTTGTGGAAATGCATGGGTTACCTGTGACATCTTGTCAAGCGGATAGGGTCACAAACAAGTGGACTTATTGGAGGTATTTTCAAAGAGGTCGGGTCAAAAACTGCCACCCTCACCCCCACAAAAAACCTAGGTCTGTGTGATCAATCTGCTCTGTGCAGCCAATTTGGCCACAGTCTATCCATTTTCCCGGAGCAAGAGACCAAAACCCCAACCCTCACCCAGGGACAGTGGGCCTGGAAGTTCCCAAGAACCTCCCTCTAAAGGTGGAAGCCGAGAAGTACATCATTTAAGATGCAACAAGGGTTAATTTCGGTTGCGTACCACCGCTCACTCTCTGGTTGATGAAGATAAAAAGATAAACCATACCTCAAGCTCACTCAAGCCAGACCTGTGCAGCACTCTGGTCTCTTGGTCTCTTGCTCATTGCCACCAACATCATGATGGGGCTCCTGCATGCACGCTCAGGCGAGGAACACACAGGTTTGGTAGTCCACCAAGAAGCTCTCTCTGAAGATGAAAGCCAAGAAGTTGGCCCTGCGGCCTTTTAAAATAAAAGAAAGGAATATAGTTGCGAGCAACAATGTCAGTGCCATCAGGACCCAGGCGCACCGCACCACCTGTGTGCCTTTTGTGGACGCTAAGACCCCTAAAACGCCCTGGATGCTGATGTCACTGTATAAGTTTAAGGCATCGTCATAAGTTTAAGGCACGTGTCATTCTATGCATCATTGCTAGTGACTGCTTGGTGGCGTCTGTAATGGCGCGGGTGCTTGTGTGTAGGATGCGTAGGGTGTGTGTAGGCTGTGTATTGTGTGTGTGTGTGTGTGTGTGTGGGGGGGGGGTTCTACTGTATGTGTGGCATAAATGGTTGGGTGTGCCTTTGTTTGTGTGCAAGATGTGTTTCTGTGTGTTGTGTATGTAAAAAATTTGTGGTGTGTAATGTGTGTCTGAAGGTTCTGTGAGTACTGTATATGATGTGTTATGTTTGGGTGTGTATAGTGTGTGTGTGTCGTGTGTGTGTAATATGCATCTGTATTTGTGTGCGCGTGTAGTGCATGTGTGTCTGTAATATCTGTGTATGTAGTAAATGTGCATGTGTATGAATAGTGTGTGTGTGTGTGTGTGTGTGTGTGTGTGTGTGTGTGTGTGTGTGTGTGTGTGTGTGTGTGTGTGTGTAAAGGATGTGTTTGTATTCCTGCTGGGAGCCCCTCCCCTTGCACTACTTTTTTGCATTCCTGCTAGGAGCCCCTTTTTTTATTTTAAAAATTGAAATCACAAGTAGATGGCCGAAGGATGTTCTAGGAGGTGAGCGTTCCATAGTAGACTGCAGTACGTTTGTGAAAATTCATGGGATACTTGTGCCATTTTGTCGAGCAGATAGAGTCATAAAGTCTGAGCTATCTCAACCACTTACAAGCACATTCCCCAGTGTTTCACAAAGATGTGGACTTATAGGAGGTATTCTCAAGAAGTTAGGGCCAAAAAAACTTGCTCCCTTCCCCCCCAAAGTCCTAGGATCTTTTCCTACAATTAATCTGCATCCAATTTTGTTCCCATGTGTTCCCATGTGATAGCCCGTAAGGAGAAGAAGTGGGCCACTAAGCCTTTACAAAAAGTAAGAAATATAGTTACAAGCTACGATGAGCTGGCCCAAGCACCTGTGCCATTGACACTTGGGCGCACCTCACAACTTGTGTGCCTTTTCAGCACACTAAGACCTCTGAACCAAATATGACATGCATCTCATGGCTGGACGTCTTTCTGGTGCACCACTGCGAGGTGTGACTGGGTTTGGGTGGTGACTGTAGACTTAATCCTTGAAGAATTTCAATCAGGTTTCAGGCCCCATCATAGTACAGAAACTGCACTAGTTAAGATTGCAAACGACTTGTTTTTAGCTTCGGACCAAGGCTGCACCTCAATTCTAGTCTTGCTTGATCTTAGTGCTGCATTCGACACTATAGATCATAACATTCTCATAGATCGCTTACAAAATCACATAGGTATTCAGGGACAGGCATTAAAATGGTTTAGATCATACCTGTCTGATCGATACCATTTTGTAGACCTAAATGGAGAACTGTTTGGTGTAATGCCAGTGAAATATGGGGTCCCACAAGGGTCAGTTTTAGGACCTCTGCTGTTCTCAATATACATGCTTCCCCTGGGTAACATCATTAGAAGACATGGAATTAGTTTCCATTGTTATGCTGATGATACCCAATTATATATCTCAACAAAACCAGACGAAATACCTAAATTGTCTAGATTAACCGAGTGTGTCCAGGACATAAAAGATTGGATGACCAATAACTTCCTCTTACTAAACTCAGACAAGACAGAGATATTACTCATCGGCCCAAAAACCAGCACACAACAGCTTTCACAATTCAGCCTGTGTTTAGAAGGATGTACTGTTACTACTAGCTCAATAGTAAAAGACCTAGGTGTAATATTGGACAGTAACTTGTCCTTTGAAAATCATATTTCCAATATCACAAAAACAGCCTTTTTCCATCTTAGAAATATCGCCAAACTTAGAAGCATCTTATCCGTATCTGATGCAGAAAAGCTAGTTTATGCATTCATGACCTCCAGACTGGACTATTGTAATGCATTACTAGGTGGTTGTCCTGCATCCTCAATAAACAAGCTTCAGTTAGTCCAAAATTCAGCCGCCAGGGTTCTCACCAGATCCAGAGAATATGATCATATAACCCCAATATTATCATTCCTGCACTGGCTACCTGTTCAGTTTAGAATTAATTACAAAATAGTATTATTTACATACAAGGCTTTAAATGGTTTAGCTCCCACATACCTAACCAGTCTTCTGAAACGCTATAATCCGCCACGCTCTCTAAGATCACAAAACTCTGGACTTCTGGTAGTTCCCAGAATTTCAAAATCTACATAAGGTGGTAGGGCTTTTTCATATTTAGCTCCAAAACTGTGGAATAGCCTTCCAGACAGTGTTTGGGGCTTAGACACAGTTTCCCAGTTTAAAGTAGACTCAAGACGCATCTCTTTAATCTGGCATACACGTAACTCATCCCATAACTTCATACTTCAGTACATCTATTCTGAATGGCAACTACGCTAATTCTCTCCATCTGTTCTGTACTTTTCTACCCATCCCGAGGCATCTGGAGATTGTACCAGCTTCAGTAGACAAAGGCCAACCCTGTGAGGTTTCTAAGGCATCCAGAGAAGGCCCAGCTCTAGCTGAATTCTGCCTTATTATGATTGGAGCTACACATCCTGCTCCTGTGCTCCCAGTGGTCCAGACCCCATCTGCCCTCTGCACCTACTGACTCATCCCTATGCTGAACTGGACTTAATGTTAATTTAAAGAATTTCTGTTATATTGTACTCTCAGCTGCATAACACACATGGTGTTATATCATCTCTATCTGTTATCACCCAAATGAGGATGGGTTCCCTGTTGAGTCTGGTTCCTCTCAAGGTTTCTTCCTATTGCCATCTCAGGGAGTTTTTCCTTGCCACTGTCGCCGTCATCCTTGGCTTGCTCATCAAAGAAATTTCATTTATTCATCTTGTTATTATCTAGACACATTTTTCTTACACATACACAATTTATTATTATTATTATTAATATTTTATTATTATTATTATTATTATTATTATTATTATTATTATTATTATAATTTATTTTTTTATTTCTTTCATCTTTGTGAAGCTGCTTTGAGACAATGACCATTGTTAAAAGCGCTATATAAATAAAATTGAATTGAATTGAATTGAACTGTAATGACTCAAATGCTTGAATAGGTCAACATTTGTGTACGTAGGATATGTGATGTGTGTGTGTGTGTGTGTGTGTGCGTGTTTGTGTGTGTGTGTGTGTGTGTGGTATGCGTGTGCAGTGTGTGTCTGTGTAGGATGTGTAGTGTCTGGGTACTGTGTGTAGTGCGCGTGGTCTTCTTTGTGTATTTGTATTTGATCTGCTGTTGAGTTAGGCGAATGTGAAACGTATTTTGAGTTTGATGTGGATCTTGAAGATCCAGATGTTTTGAGGAAGATGAATGAATATATAAATAGTAATCCACAAAATAGGAAGACAGCGCTCGCTGATTCATGACATTAGCAAAACGTTTGCGTGATGAAGCGTTTGCTGCGTTCTTAGCGCTGTACGAGCTCAGGAAAGCGGTTTTCTCACACAACTAATGCATGGTCATTGTAAAACGTACATAATGAGTTTATATACAGTTGTCATGGTCAAAATCTTAAAAACAATAACAAAAAATCTTTTTTTCAACATGTATGCCAAAATGCATGAATGTTGTGGAAATGATCATTTATTAGATATTTTGCCTTGGGAACTTGAGATAATGCGTTTGCTGCGTTCTGAGCGCTGTACGAGCTCTGGAAAACGGTTTTCTCACACAACTAATGCATGGTCACTGTAATACATACAAAACGAGTTCATAAGTACTTTTAAGCATTAAACTATGAAAAAGAATAACAAAAAAAACTTTTTTCAACATGTATGCCAAAATGCATGAATGTTGTGGAAATTATCATTTATTAGATATTTTGCCTTGGGAGATTGAGATAATGCGTTTGATGCGTTCTGAGCGCTGTACGAGCTCAGGAAAGCGGTTTTCTCATACAACTAATAATGCATGGTCACTGTAATACATGCAAAACGAGTTTATAAGTACTTTTAAGCATCAAACTATGAAAAAGAATAACGAAAAAGGGGTATTTTAAAATGTATGCCAAAATGCATGAATGTTGTGGAAATGATCATTTATTAGATATTTTGCCTTGGGAAATTGAGATAATGCGTTTGCTGCGTTCTGAGCGCTGTACGAGCTCTGGAAAGCGGTTCTCTCACACAACTAATGCATGGTCACTGTAATACATATAAGACTAGTTTTAAGTACTTTTAAGCATCAAACTATGAAAGAGAATAACAAAATAGTTGTTTTTCAACATGTATGCCAAAATGCATGAATGTTGTGGAAATTATCATTTATTAGATATTTTGCCTTGGGAGATTGAGATAATGCGTTTGCTGCGTTCTGAGCGCTGTACGAGCTCAGGAAAGCGGTTTTCACACAACTAATGCATGGTCATTGTAATACATACAAAACGAGTTTATAAGTAATTTTAAGCATTAAACTCTGAAAAAGAATAACGAAAAAGGTGTTTTTCATGATGTATGCCAAAATGCATGAATGTAGTGGAAATGATCATTTATTAGATCTTCTGCCCTGGGAAATTGTGATAATGCGTTTGCTGCGTTCTTAGAGCTGTACGAGCTCAGGAAAGCGGTTTTCTCACACATCTAATGCATGGTCACTGTAATACATACAAAACGAGTTCATAAGTACTTTTAAGCATCAAACTATGAGAAAGAATAACAAAATAGTTGTTTTTCAACATGTATGCCAAAATGCATGAATGTTGTGGAAATTATCATTTATTAGATATTTTGCCTTGGGAAATTGTTATAATGCGTTTGCTGCGTTCTGAGCGCTGTACGAGCTCTGGAAAGCGGTTCTCTCACACAACTAATGCATGGTCACTGTAATACATACAAAACGAGTTCATAAGTACTTCTAAGCATTAAACTATGAAAAAGAATAACAAAAAAAACTTTTTTCAACATGTATGCCAAAATGCATGAATGTTGTGGAAATTATCATTTATTAGATATTTTGCCTTGGGAGATTGAGATAATGCGTTTGTTGCGTTCTGAGCGCTGTACGAACTCAGGAAAGCGGTTTTCTCATACAGCTAATGCATGGTCACTGTAATACATAGAAAACGAGTTTATAAGTATTTTTAAGCATCAAACTATGAGAAAGAATAACGAAAAAGTTGTTTTTTAACATGTATGCCAAAATGAATGAATGTTGTGGAAATGATCATTTATTAGATATTTTGCCTTGGGAAATTGAGATAATGCGTTTGCTGCGTTCTTAGAGCTGTACGAGCTCAGGAAAGCGGTTTTCTCACACATCTAATGCATGGTCACTGTAATACATACAAAACGAGTTCATAAGTACTTTTAAGCATCAAACTATGAGAAAGAATAACGAAAAAGTTGTTTTTTAACATGTATGCCAAAATGAATGAATGTTGTGGAAATGATCATTTATTAGATATTTTGCCTTGGGAAATTGAGATAATGCGTTTGCTGCGTTCATAGAGCTGTACGAGCTCAGGAAAGCGGTTTTCTCACACATCTAATGCATGGTCACTGTAATACATACAAAACGAGTTCATAAGTACTTTTAAGCATCAAACTATGAGAAAGAATAACAAAATAGTTGTTTTTCAACATGTATGCCAAAATGCATGAATGTTGTGGAAATTATCATTTATTAGATATTTTGCCTTGGGAGATTGAGATAATGCGTTTGCTGCGTTCTGAGCGCTGTACGAACTCAGGAAAGCGGTTTTCTCATACAGCTAATGCATGGTCACTGTAATACATATAAAACGAGTTTATAAGTACTTTTAAGCATCAAACTATGAGAAAGAATAACGAAAAAGTTGTTTTTTAACACGTATGCCAAAATGCATGAATGTTGTGGAAATGATCATTTGTTAGATATTTTGCCTTGGGAGATTGAGATAATGCGTTAGCTGCGTTCTGAGCGCTGTACGAGCTCAGGAAAGCGGTTTTCTCACACAACTAATGAATGGTCACTGTAATACATATAAAACGAGTTTATAAGTACTTTTAAGCATCAAACTATGAAAAAGAATAACAAAAAGTCTTTTTTTGAACATGTATGCCAAAATGCATGAATGTTGTGGAAATGATCATTTATTAGATATTTTGCCTTGGGAAATTGAGATAATGCGTTTGCTGCGTTCTTAGAGCTGTACGAGCTCAGGAAAGCGGTTTTCTCACACAACTAATGCATGGTCACTGTAATACATATAAGACTAGTTTTAAGTACTTTTAAGCATCAAACTATGAAAGAGAATAACAAAATAGTTGTTTTTCAACATGTATGCCAAAATGCATGAATGTTGTGGAAATTATCATTTATTAGATATTTTGCCTTGGGAGATTGAGATAATGCGTTTGCTGCGTTCTGAGCGCTGTACGAGCTCAGGAAAGCGGTTTTCACACAACTAATGCATGGTCATTGTAATACATACAAAACGAGTTTATAAGTAATTTTAAGCATTAAACTCTGAAAAAGAATAACGAAAAAGGTGTTTTTCATGATGTATGCCAAAATGCATGAATGTAGTGGAAATGATCATTTATTAGATCTTCTGCCCTGGGAAATTGTGATAATGCGTTTGCTGCGTTCTTAGAGCTGTACGAGCTCAGGAAAGCGGTTTTCTCACACAACTAATGCATGGTCACTGTAATTACATATAAAACTAGTTTTAAATACTTTTAAGCATCGAACTATGAAAAAGAATAACAAAATAGTTGTTTTTCAACATGTATGCCAAAATGCATGAATGTTGTGGAAATGATCATTTGTTAGATATTTTGCCTTGGGAAATTGAGATAATGCGTTTGCTGCGTTCTGAGCGCTGTACGAGCTCTGGAAAGCGGTTCTCTCACACAACTAATGCATGGTCACTGTAATACATACAAAACGAGTTCATAAGTACTTTTAAGCATTAAACTATGAAAAGGAATAACAAAAAAAACTTTTTTCAACATGTATGCCAAAATGCATGAATGTTGTGGAAATTATCATTTATTAGATATTTTGCCTTGGGAGATTGAGATAATGCGTTAGCTGCGTTCTGAGCGCTGTACGAACCCAGGAAAGCGGTTTTCTCATACAGCTAATGCATGGTCACTGTAATACATACAAAACGAGTTTATAAGTATTTTTAAGCATCAAACTATGAGAAAGAATAACAAAAAAAACTTTTTTCAACATGTATGCCAAAATGCATGAATGTTGTGGAAATTATCATTTATTAGATATTTTGCCTTGGGAAATTGAGATAATGCGTTTGCTGCGTTCTTAGAGCTGTACGAGCTCAGGAAAGCGGTTTTCTCACACAACTAATGCATGGTCACTGTAATACATATAAAACTAGTTTTAAATACTTTTAAGCATCAAACTATGAAAAAGAATAACAAAATAGTTGTTTTTCAACATGTATGCCAAAATGCATGAATGTTGTGGAAATGATCATTTGTTAGATATTTTGCCTTGGGAAATTGAGATAATGCGTTTGCTGCGTTCTGAGCGCTGTACGAGCTCAGGAAAGCGGTTCTCTCACACAACTAATGCATGGTCACTGTAATACATACAAAACGAGTTCATAAGTACTTTTAAGCATCAAACTATGAGAAAGAATAACAAAATAGTTGTTTTTCAACATGTATGCCAAAATGCATGAATGTTGTGGAAATTATCATTTATTAGATATTTTGCCTTGGGAGATTGAGATAATGCGTTAGCTGCGTTCTGAGCGCTGTACGAGCTCAGGAAAGCGGTTTTCTCACACAACTAATGAATGGTCACTGTAATACATATAAAACGAGTTTATAAGTACTTTTAAGCATCAAACTATGAAAAAGAATAACGAAAAAGTTGTTTTTTAAGATGTATGCCAAAATGCATGAATGTTGTGGAAATTATCATTTATTAGATATTTTGCCTTGGGAGATTGAGATAATGCGTTTGCTGCGTTCTGAGCTGTACGAGCTCAGGAAAGCGGTTTTCTCACACAACTAATGAATTGTCACTGTAATACATATAAAACGAGTTTATAAGTACTTTTAAGCATCAAACTATGAAAAGGAATAACGAAAAAGTTGTTTTTTAAGATGTATGCCAAAATGCATGAATGTTGTGGAAATTATCATTTATTAGATATTTTGCCTTGGGAGATTGAGATAATGCGTTTGCTGCGTTCTGAGCGCTGTACGAGCTCAGGAAAGCGGTTTTCTCACACACCTAATGAATGGTCACTGTAATACATATAAAACGAGTTTATAAGTACTTTTAAGCATCAAACTATGAAAAAGAATAACAAAAAGTCTTTTTTTGAACATGTATGCCAAAATGCATGAATGTTGTGGAAATGATCATTTATTAGATATTTTGCCTTGGGAAATTGAGATAATGCGTTTGCTGCGTTCTTAGAGCTGTACGAGCTCAGGAAAGCGGTTTTCTCACACAACTAATGCATGGTCACTGTAATACATATAAGACTAGTTTTAAGTACTTTTAAGCATCAAACTATGAAAAAGAATAACAAAATAGTTGTTTTTCAACATGTATGCCAAAATGCATGAATGTTGTGGAAATTATCATTTATTAGATATTTTGCCTTGGGAGATTGAGATAATGCGTTTGCTGCGTTCTGAGCGCTGTACGAGCTCAGGAAAGCGGTTTTCACACAACTAATGCATGGTCATTGTAATACATACAAAACGAGTTTATAAGTAATTTTAAGCATTAAACTCTGAAAAAGAATAACGAAAAAGGTGTTTTTCATGATGTATGCCAAAATGCATGAATGTAGTGGAAATGATCATTTATTAGATCTTCTGCCCTGGGAAATTGTGATAATGCGTTTGCTGCGTTCTTAGAGCTGAACGAGCTCAGGAAAGCGGTTTTCTCACACATCTAATGCATGGTCACTGTAATACATATAAAACGAGTTTATGAGTACTTTTAAGCATCAAACTATGAGAAAGAATAACGAAAAAGTTGTTTTTTAACATGTATGCCAAAATGCATGAATGTTGTGGAAATGATCATTTGTTAGATATTTTGCCTTGGGAAATTGAGATAATGCGTTTGCTGCGTTCTTAGAGCTGTACGAGCTCAGGAAAGCGGTTTTCTCACACATCTAATGCATGGTCACTGTAATACATGCAAAACGAGTTTATAAGTATTTTTAAGCATCAAGCTATGAGAATGAATAACGAAAAAGTTGTTTTTTAAGATGTATGCCAAAATGCATGAATGTTGTGGAAATTATCATTTATTAGATATTTTGCCTTGGGAGATTGAGATAATGCGTTTGCTGCGTTCTGAGCGCTGTACGAGCTCAGGAAAGCGGTTTTCTCACACAACTAATGAATGGTCACTGTAATACATATAAAACGAGTTTATATGTACTTTTAAGCATCAAACTATGAGAAAGAATAACGAAAAAGTTGTTTTTTAACATGTATGCCAAAATGAATGAATGTTGTGGAAATGATCATTTATTAGATATTTTGCCTTGGGAAATTGAGATAATGCGTTTGCTGCGTTCTTAGAGCTGTACGAGCTCGGGAAAGCGGTTTTCTCACACAACTAATGCATGGTCACTGTAATACATATAAAACTAGTTTTAAATACTTTTAAACATCAAACTATGAAAAAGAATAACAAAATAGTTGTTTTTCAACATGTATGCCAAAATGCATGAATGTTGTGGAAATTATCATTTATTAGATATTTTGCCTTGGGAGATTGAGATAATGCGTTTGCTGCGTTCTGAGCGCTGTACGAGCTCAGGAAAGCGGTTTTCACACAACTAATGCATGGTCATTGTAATACATACAAAACGAGTTTATAAGTAATTTTAAGCATTAAACTCTCAAAAAGAATAACGAAAAAGGTGTTTTTCATGATGTATGCCAAAATGCATGAATGTAGTGGAAATGATCATTTATTAGATCTTCTGCCCTGGGAAATTGTGATAATGCGTTTGCTGCGTTCTTAGAGCTGTACGAGCTCAGGAAAGCGGTTTTCTCACACATCTAATGCATGGTCACTGTAATACATATAAAACGAGTTTATGAGTACTTTTAAGCATCAAACTATGAGAAAGAATAACGAAAAAGTTGTTTTTTAAGATGTATGCCAAAATGCATGAATGTTGTGGAAATTATCATTTATTAGATATTTTGCCTTGGGAGATTGAGATAATGCGTTTGCTGCGTTCTGAGCGCTGTACGAGCTCAGGAAAGCGGTTTTCTCACACAACTAATGAATGGTCACTGTAATACATATAAAACGAGTTTATATGTACTTTTAAGCATCAAACTATGAGAAAGAATAACGAAAAAGTTGTTTTTTAACATGTATGCCAAAATGAATGAATGTTGTGGAAATGATCATTTATTAGATATTTTGCCTTGGGAAATTGAGATAATGCGTTTGCTGCGTTCTTAGAGCTGTACGAGCTCGGGAAAGCGGTTTTCTCACACAACTAATGCATGGTCACTGTAATACATATAAAACTAGTTTTAAATACTTTTAAACATCAAACTATGAAAAAGAATAACAAAATAGTTGTTTTTCAACATGTATGCCAAAATGCATGAATGTTGTGGAAATTATCATTTATTAGATATTTTGCCTTGGGAGATTGAGATAATGCGTTTGCTGCGTTCTGAGCGCTGTACGAGCTCAGGAAAGCGGTTTTCACACAACTAATGCATGGTCATTGTAATACATACAAAACGAGTTTATAAGTAATTTTAAGCATTAAACTCTCAAAAAGAATAACGAAAAAGGTGTTTTTCATGATGTATGCCAAAATGCATGAATGTAGTGGAAATGATCATTTATTAGATCTTCTGCCCTGGGAAATTGTGATAATGCGTTTGCTGCGATCTTAGAGCTGTACGAGCTCAGGAAAGCGGTTTTCTCACACATCTAATGCATGGTCACTGTAATACATATAAAACGAGTTTATGAGTACTTTTAAGCATCAAACTATGAGAAAGAATAACGAAAAAGTTGTTTTTTAAGATGTATGCCAAAATGCATGAATGTTGTGGAAATTATCATTTATTAGATATTTTGCCTTGGGAGATTGAGATAATGCGTTTGCTGCGTTCTGAGCGCTGTACGAGCTCAGGAAAGCGGTTTTCTCACACAACTAATGAATGGTCACTGTAATACATATAAAACGAGTTTATATGTACTTTTAAGCATCAAACTATGAGAAAGAATAACGAAAAAGTTGTTTTTTAACATGTATGCCAAAATGAATGAATGTTGTGGAAATGATCATTTATTAGATATTTTGCCTTGGGAAATTGAGATAATGCGTTTGCTGCGTTCTTAGAGCTGTACGAGCTCGGGAAAGCGGTTTTCTCACACAACTAATGCATGGTCACTGTAATACATATAAAACTAGTTTTAAATACTTTTAAACATCAAACTATGAAAAAGAATAACAAAATAGTTGTTTTTCAACATGTATGCCAAAATGCATGAATGTTGTGGAAATTATCATTTATTAGATATTTTGCCTTGGGAGATTGAGATAATGCGTTTGCTGCGTTCTGAGCGCTGTACGAGCTCAGGAAAGCGGTTTTCACACAACTAATGCATGGTCATTGTAATACATACAAAACGAGTTTATAAGTAATTTTAAGCATTAAACTCTCAAAAAGAATAACGAAAAAGGTGTTTTTCATGATGTATGCCAAAATGCATGAATGTAGTGGAAATGATCATTTATTAGATCTTCTGCCCTGGGAAATTGTGATAATGCGTTTGCTGCGTTCTTAGAGCTGTACGAGCTCAGGAAAGCGGTTTTTTCATACAACTAATGCATGGTCACTGTAATACATATAAAACGAGTTTATAAGTACTTTTAAGCATCAAACTATGAAAAAGAATAACGAAAAAGGTGTATTTCAAAATGTATGCCAAAATGCATGAATGTTGTGGAAATGATCATTTATTAGATATTTTGCCTTGGGAAATTGAGATAATGCGTTTGCTGCGTTCTGAGCGCTGTACGACGGTTTCTGGAAAGCGGTTTTCTCATACAACTAATGCATGGTCACTGTAATACTTACGAAACGAGTTTATAAGTATTTTTAAGCATCAAACTATGAGAAAGAATAACGAAAAAGTTGTTTTTTAACATGTATGCCAAAATGCATGAATGTTGTGGAAATGATCATTTATTAGATATTTTGCCTTGGGAAATTGAGATAATGCGTTTGCTGCGTTCTGAGCGCTGTACGAGCTCAGGAAAGCGGTTTTCTCATACAACTAATGCATGGTCACTGTAATACATACAAAACGAGTTTATAAGTATTTTTAAGCATCAAACTATGAGAAAGAATAACGAAAAAGTTGTTTTTTAACATGTATGCCAAAATGAATGAATGTTGTGGAAATGATCATTTATTAGATATTTTGCCTTGGGAAATTGAGATAATGCGTTTGCTGCGTTCTTAGAGCTGTACGAGCTCAGGAAAGCGGTTTTCTCACACATCTAATGCATGGTCACTGTAATACATACAAAACGAGTTCATAAGTACTTTTAAGCATTAAACTATGAAAAAGAATAACAAAAAAAACTTTTTTCAACATGTATGCCAAAATGCATGAATGTTGTGGAAATGATCATTTATTAGATATTTTGCCTTGGGAAATTGAGATAATGCGTTTGCTGCGATCTTAGAGCTGTACGAGCTCAGAAAAGCGGTTTTCACACAACTAATGCATGGTCATTGTAAAAAGTCCACGTTTTGGACTGCTGATGCTGAGTTCATCTCAGTTTGCTGCGTTTGCTGTGTTATTGGTCAAAATGTGAAAAAGAATAACAAAAAAAAATGTCTTTCAACATTTATACTAGATTTCATCATTTTATTGACTTTCTGGCTGCTGATGCCGAATCTATGCATATAATGAATGACGAATCGTCTGAAAGACATTTTTAACTTACATTAAATTAACATTTTTCTGATTTCACGAACATGGGCCAGGCAATTCTTTCAATTGACATACATCATGTTCTAGCAATTTAAACACGTTTATGACATTTTTATCATCCTTTAATGTGCCATTAAATTTGTTGTGAAAAACTGTCAATAAAGTGAAAAAGAATGTTTAACACAGTACATTCTTTAATACTTGAATTTAAATTATAATAAATTAGAGTGAAAAAAATTATCACTTAAAGCACTAATTTCGGTTATTTATTATAAGTATTATAATTTATTATTATTGGTAAGCATGCGAGCTCTACACATTGTTCAAGCTTAGAATCCCAGAGATCTTGCAACACTTGTACATCGTTAAGTAACATAAAGTTCTGAAAAGTATTGTTTGACACACTAATAATGAAGTAGGATTAAAAACGTAATTGTTTACGAAACATTCAGTAAACCACCTCGGTCAGGTAATCCAAAAGTTTCCATTACATGAAGTTTTCTACATGTTCATATTAAGTCATTACAAGAAATCTGATTTTCACTTTATGTGAAATCAGATTTACACGCTCATGGGACTAAATACATTTATTAAAAAGGAAGCAATATGAATGACGGAAGTTGCGAGCATGACGTTTATATAAGAGAGAATGTTCATTTATGTGAATTTTTGTTTCAAATGTAATTCAAATTATACAATTATACACAGGTATATACAATATGATATTCAGAGAAATGCTTTTACAACCTTGCATGACCTAAACATTAAAAAAAGAAAATAGAGTATTTAAATTAAGAATATGATAAAAAAATACAGTATGAAAAAGAAAACGTTTAAATAAATATGAGATAAGAATATAATAATTATATAAATACAGAAAAAGACTTCATATTGTTTATAGTTTATAGAAGAAAATAATGAGAACTCCTTCAGTAAGCGGTGAGCAGGGACAGAAGAGAGGAACCATGGGCAAATGGTGGCCCCAATGCAGGCCTGAGTACTTCTAATGGAGGGTCAGCCTGGGGACGGTGTGAGCTAATGTTTCTGTAGTGGAGAGACACATCAAACTGGACCCAAGCATCCCAGGAATGGGGCATGCCCCAATTTCAAGGTGTAGGCTTTCACATGCCGGTCAAAACAAATCATGGGTTTAGCTAGGTGTTTGCTTTATGTGCGGTACCAAGTTCAAGTAGGATTTTCTTTTCTTTTTAACCATATACAGTTTAGTGAAACACAGTGAAACGAAACCACCTTCCTCCAGGACCAAGGTCCTACATCCAACATAAATTAATAACATAAATGAACAAAAACTAACCAGCTTACTAAGCATTCCAATTAACTAACTGGCTGAGACAAGACAGGTGGACATTTTTAAGTTACCACTAAAAATGTTCTATACTAAAAAAAAAAAAAAGACAACAAAACTGCTCATGCAAATAGTGACAAAGAGTGACAAAGTCACTTAAGGCAACAACGTGACACATTTCAATACTTCATGATGATGACATAATGAGGTAATGAGTTAAGGTAGTGGGAGGAGAAACAGTAAAGAGGACAAATTCCTTTAAAGTAGCAGGAAAGATTAAATAGGCTTGTGCAAATGACAACTAATGGATATTACGCAAACGCGCAACTACACATTGGTGTGAAAATTTTTTAGATGGTTGTTGATAAGTGTGTTTGCACATGTGTCGTTTATAGGTTCAGTCTCAATGTTTTGAGGTAGTTGAGTAGACAATACCTGAGATATTGTGTGTGTGTGTGTGTGTGTGTGTGTGTGTGTGTGTGTGTGTGTGTGTGTGTGTGTGTGTGTGTGTGTGTGTGTGTGTGCAATAACCTACACACAATAACACAATAATTTGTGTTTGTTCATTAGTCCAGTCCCTTTTTGTTGAGGAGAGAGATGGCTTGTTTTTACAGGAAGCTGTTGCACAGTCTGGATGTGAGTGCTTGAATGTTTCTGGTTGGTCGTGAGATGATGTTCTTGGAGACAGTGAACTTCTCCAACTCAGTAAAGGTGCCGCAAGTTGCAGCCTTCTTAAACAGAATTCTCAAAAATGTCCTGAAAAGCAGAGATGGCTTCTATTGGCCAGGTTTTCATATGCTTCAGAACCAGGTGTCCTCAATCATCGACTGTTAATACTGGTCAGTTGATCAAGAGCAAGAAACTGTAAATAAAGCCTTTTACATCTAGGCAGACATGATCATCATGGAATTATCATGCACTGCTACAGTATGTAATTCCTGGAACTCCGAGTCTGGCTGGCTCAGCTTAGGGCTTTTGTCTGCTACGACCTTCGCTAGGAGCCGCAAAGAATGAAAAGCAGCCAGGAATGTAAAGCACAGAAAAGGCTGACGAGCGGTATGATGTGCTAGGTGGTGAGCGTTCTGTAGAAGGCCGCAGAATGTTTGTTGAAATGCATGGGTTACTTGTGACATCTTGTCAAGCAGATAGAGTCATAGGGTCTGAGCTATCTGAATCTACCACAACCACCTTTCCCAGTGTTTCACAAACAGGTGAACTTATCAGAGGTATTTCAAAGAGGTAGGGCAAAACTGCCACCGCCTTAAAGAACCTAGGATTGCATGATCAATCTGCTCCCTGCAGCCGAATTACCCATGTTCCCAGAGCAAGAGCCCAAGGCCCTCACCCAGGACAATGGATCTGGAAGTTCCCAAGAACCTCCTGGCAAAGGTGGAAGCCAAGAAGTACATCTGGCCATTTAAGATACAACAACGATTAATTTTGGTTGCGTACCATCGGTCACGCACTGGTTGATGAAGATAAACCCCACCTCAAGCTTGCTTAAGGCAGTCCTGCGCAGCACTCTGGAGGGTACATTGCCTCCAAAGTCATGATGGGGCTTCCGCATGCACGATCAGGCGAGGAACACTTGTGGGTCTCAGGCCGGCACATACCATACCACAGTCTGGTAGTCCATTAAGAAGCTCTCTAAGAAGATGAAAGCCAAGAACGTGGCTCTGCAGCTTTAAAAATAAGAAAAGAAATATACTTGCAAGTAACAATGAGCAAGCCTAAGCACCAGTGTGCACCAGACACACCACACAACCAGTGTGCCTTTGAACATGCTAAGACCCCTAAAACAAAACTTATGTCACTAAATATGGCACAAGTTTAAGGTTTCTTCATAGTTCCACATTGTTTTTGCTTGCATCATTGCTAGTGATTGCTTGATGTTGACTGTAATAGTGGGGGTGCTTGGGCCCGTCATCATTTTTGTAGGAAGCATACAGTAGGGTGTGTGTACTGTGTGTGTGTCTGTGGCTGTGTGTGTGTGTGTGTGTGTGTGTGTGTGTGTGTGTGTGTGTGTGTGTGTGTAGGATGTGTACATTTTGTGTAGGATAAGTAGTTTCTGTGTGTCTGTTTCAAGATGGCGTTGGTGAGTTCAGCTGCCATCACAACTGCTCCGACCCCTTTTTCTTTGTTTTTGTTTTTGTGAGTTACTTTTCAGTGATCTAAAACCGGCAAATTCATTACCATTGAGTTTATTAGGTATGATAGGGACACTCTTGCTTCTATTGGTAAACAATGTACTCACAATTTGAAGTTTTTAACTCTGGATCCAAGCTGGCCGAGTGAGATCCTTAGGGAGGACAAAGGTCATGAAGACACACGTGCACACAGCACAAATCTGCCTAGCATCCTGCTCGCCAACGTCCAGTCACTGGAGAAGAAATTCGATGACCTCAGGGCCAGGGTAATGTTCCATAGAATCATTCGAGACTGCAATCTCCTCTGCGGTGCCGGACCACGGTATTCAGCCGGCCGAGTTCTTCTTGGTTCACCGCATGCCAGGACACGGGACTCGAGGAAGTCAAGGGGAGGTGGAGTGTGTTTAATGGTGAGCAACAGCTGGTGCAACACCGCAAGCATTGTGCCTCTCACACGCTCCTGCACACCCAACCTGGAAGTACTGTCCTTTTGACCTTCCTTGTCAGTTTACATCGGTCATAATCAGCGCCATTTACATTCCGCCTCAAGCGGACACAGACACTCACACAGGGGGACTCACACAGTACCAGACACAACACTTATCGCTCAATGTGGCGGGGGACTTTAACAGCGGCAACCTCAAACACGCATCGGCAAACTTTTAACAACACATCACCAGACCCACCAGGGGCGAAAGGGCACTGGATCATCGCTATACTACAGTCAAGGAGAGCTACAAGGGAAAATCTCACCCTCCATTTGGGAAATCGACCATGCCGCCAGATGCTTCTTGCCAAAATACAAACAAAGACTCAAACCGGTAGTTCCAGTTCAGAGGGAGGTCGCTCGCTCAAAGGACTAATCGGTGGCCAAACTAGCGGATGATACCTTAAAAAAAACAATCAGATGTTTTCCAATCAGAAGCCATGGGTGGATAAAACCATCCGCGACATGCAAGGCAGCGTTAAACAACGTCTGGAAGGTGGTGAAGGAGGCAAAGCAACGCTACGGGAGAAAACTAGAGTCACAACTCCAACAGAGTGACTCTAGGAGCCTGTGGCAGGGACAAAGAACGATAACAGACTACAAAGCACCAACATCCGGCATGACGAACGCGGATGTGACCCAGGCAGACGAGCTGAACACATTCTATGCTCGCTTCAAGGCTGCAGCTACAGATGCTAGCAATGCTAATAACTAACGGCTACAGACAGGAAGACACTGCCGGTACCGGAAATGCGTTCATCATCTCCGAGCATGACGTGAGGAGAGCCTTCAGGAGAGTGGACACCAGGAAAGCAGCAGGACCAGATGGCATGTCAGGTCGAGTCCTCAGAGCCTGCACAGACCAGCTAGCACCTGTTTTCACAGAGATATTCAACCTCTCCTCATCTCAGTCGGTGATCCCCACATACTTCAACGAGTCCGTCATTGTTAGTGTTCCGAAGAAACCCCATCCTGTTTTCCTCAATGGCTATCGCCCTGTAGCCCACACCTCAGTAGTGATGAAGTGCGTTGAATGGCTGGTCGGAGACATTTCTTCACTACCTGACACAATGGACCCATTACAGCTTGCATAACACCCGAACCGCTCTACAGATGATCTCATCTCCTTCATACTGTACATCTCTCACTCACCTGGACACCTGAAGGGGGAATATGCCAAAATGCTCTTCAGCGACTAGAGCTCATGATTTAATACCATAATTCCCTCCACACTCACCACCAATGAGTCAGTGGATCTCCATTTTCCTAACTGGCAGAGCACAGGCAGTAAGGATGTGCAGACATGTCTTAGCCTCCCTCAGCCCGGTGGCGCCTGTTGCCACTTTTCTGGAGCCTAGCTGAGCGCATCATCCGCACCAAGCCCCCGACTTGCACTCAATATACAGTAGGCGGTGCTGGACCAAGGCCAGGAAGATCGTGAAGGTCCTCAGCCACCCCAGAAATAGAATGTTCTGTCTGTTGACGAGATGGCACGAGAAACCCAAGCATTTTATGTGCACACGTAAAAGTTTGTGTGTGCATCTCATAGGTGTGCATGTGCATTTCATATGTAGTTGTTTGAGCAGTTAGTATGTAAGTATGCCTAACCCTAAGTGTGACAGTTTCATATATGTGTATGCTAGTGTTTCGTGTGTGTGCATGAAAGAAGTTTGACTTAAGCCGTATATGGTGCCTCATACTTTTTTTTTTATATTGAACCAGAGAAAAAAAGCTCCAATGTGTAGTAATATCCAATGTGTAGAGGGGAAACAGTGTGGGCACACAATGAAGAGATGCATCAAGGTATATCATTAAAATCACCCAGTTTTGCAGCGTCTATGTGGTAATTATGTTACTACATGATAACATGTTGTAATGCATTTTATTTTATTTAATAGTTAAACCGATGCCAAAATCATTCATCTAATAGGTTACTAAATGATTGTGACCTAAAGGAGCTACAACAGTCCAAGTGTGTCATTTCTTATATATTAAAAAAGATTTAAACACTGTCCATACTGCCTTTATTGTTTTGTAGTTACAAAACATGGACATGCAAAAGTTGTTGTGACAGTTAACATTATATGTTATATGTTATAACTAAAAAATTATTGTGTTGAAAACCTTGAAAAATGGGTTTGGGCTAGACTAGATTGACTGTTGGGATAATTAATAATAATCTTATTGCTAAAATGTTACATTTTCACTGAATAAAACTGGGTTTTCGTCGCCATCACGTTGTTCTACATCTCGAACTCAGAGTAGAAGCTATTTAGCGCATCTGGAAGGGACCCTTTACTGTCACAGGCAGGTGATGATATTTGATGATAGTTGGTAACGGGTTGTATGCTCTGCCACATGTGCCGTATGTCACCTCTGTCCCTGAAGTGGTTGAGGATTTTCTAAGCGTGTGTGCGCTTCGCCTCTCTGATTGCCCGGGAAAGTTTGGCCCTTGCTGTTCTTAGGGCCACTTTGCCCCCTGCACTGATGGCAGAGTTTTGGGTCAGGTTTTTATCTGCTTCAGGACCAGGTGTCCCTGAATCATAAACTGTAAACACTGCTCAGTTCATCAAGAACACGAACCTGTAACTAGGCATTTCACATCTCGGGAGACAGAAGGTGTCATTCATTTACCATGCTTTGCTACAGTAGGTATTCCTGGAACTCCGAGTCTGCCTGGCTCAGCTTATCCCTGCTGTCTGCCACGACCTTTGCTAGGAACAAACATTCCATGCCCACAAGGAATGAAAACAACCCAGAAATGAAAAGCACATGGACAAGGCCGAAGGGCTGTATGATGTGCTGGTGATCCATAGAAGGCGGCAGTAAGTTTGTGGAAATGCATGGGTTACCTGTGACATCTTGTCAAGCGGATAGGGTCACAAACAAGTGGACTTATTGGAGGTATTTTCAAAGAGGTCGGGTCAAAAACTGCCACCCTCACCCCCACAAAAAACCTAGGTCTGTGTGATCAATCTGCTCTGTGCAGCCAATTTGGCCACAGTCTATCCATTTTCCCGGAGCAAGAGACCAAAACCCCAACCCTCACCCAGGGACAGTGGGCCTGGAAGTTCCCAAGAACCTCCCTCTAAAGGTGGAAGCCGAGAAGTACATCATTTAAGATGCAACAAGGGTTAATTTCGGTTGCGTACCACCGCTCACTCTCTGGTTGATGAAGATAAAAAGATAAACCATACCTCAAGCTCACTCAAGCCAGACCTGTGCAGCACTCTGGTCTCTTGGTCTCTTGCTCATTGCCACCAACATCATGATGGGGCTCCTGCATGCACGCTCAGGCGAGGAACACACAGGTTTGGTAGTCCACCAAGAAGCTCTCTCTGAAGATGAAAGCCAAGAAGTTGGCCCTGCGGCCTTTTAAAATAAAAGAAAGGAATATAGTTGCGAGCAACAATGTCAGTGCCATCAGGACCCAGGCGCACCGCACCACCTGTGTGCCTTTTGTGGACGCTAAGACCCCTAAAACGCCCTGGATGCTGATGTCACTGTATAAGTTTAAGGCATCGTCATAAGTTTAAGGCACGTGTCATTCTATGCATCATTGCTAGTGACTGCTTGGTGGCGTCTGTAATGGCGCGGGTGCTTGTGTGTAGGATGCGTAGGGTGTGTGTAGGCTGTGTATTGTCTGTGTGTGTGGGGGGGGGGGGTTCTACTGTATGTGTGGCATAAATGGTTGGGTGTGCCTTTGTTTGTGTGCAAGATGTGTTTGTGTGTGTTGTGTATGTAAAGGATTTGTGGTGTGTAATGTGTGTCTGAAGGTTCTGTGAGTACTGTATATGATGTGTTATGTTTGGGTGTGTATAGTGTGTGTGTGTCGTGTGTGTGTGTAATATGCATCTGTATTTGTGTGCGCGTGTAGTGCATGTGTGTCTGTAATATCTGTGTATGTAGTAAATGTGTATGTGTATGAATATTGTGTGTGTGTGTGTGTGTGTGTGTGTGTGTGTGTGTGTGTGTGTGTGTGTGTGTGTGTGTGTGTGTGTGTGTGTAAAGGATGTGTTTGTATTCCTGCTGGGAGCCCCTCCCCTTGCGCTACTTTTTTGCATTCCTGCTAGGAGCCCCTTTTTTGATTTTAAAAATTGAAATCACAAGTAGATGGCCGAAGGATGTTCTAGGAGGTGAGCGTTCCATAGTAGACTGCAGTACATTTGTGAAAATTCATGGGATACTTGTGCCATTTTGTCGAGCAGATCGAGTCATAAAGTCTGAGCTATCTCAACCACTTACAAGCACATTCCCCAGTGTTTCACAAAGATGTGGACTTATAGGAGGTATTCTCAAGAAGTTAGGGCCAAAAAAACTTGCTCCCTTCCCCCCCAAAGTCCTAGGATCTTTTCCTACAATTAATCTGCATCCAATTTTGTTACCATGTGTTCCCAGAGATAGCCCGTAAGGAGAAGAAGTGGGCCACTAAGCCTTTACAAAAAGTAAGAAATATAGTTACAAGCTACGATGAGCTGGCCCAAGCACCTGTGCCATTGACACTTGGGCGCACCTCACAACTTGTGTGCCTTTTCAGCACACTAAGACCTCTGAACCAAATATGACATGCATCTCATGGCTGGACGTCTTTCTGGTGCACCATTGCTAGGTGTGACTGGGTTTGGGTGGTGACTGTAGACTTCATCCTTGAAGACTTTCAATCAGGTTTTAGGCCCCATCATAGTACAGAAACTGCACTAGTTAAGATTGCAAACGACTTGTTTTTAGCTTCGGACCAAGGCTGCACCTCAATTCTAGTCTTGCTTGATCTTAGTGCTGCATTCGACACTATAGATCATAACATTCTCATAGATCGCTTACAAAATCACATAGGTATTCAGGGAAAGGCATTAAAATGGTTTAGATCATACCTGTCTGATCGATACCATTTTGTAGACCTAAATGGAGAACTGTTTAGTGTAATGCCAGTGAAATATGGGGTCCCACAAGGGTCAGTTTTAGGACCTCTGCTGTTCTCAATATACATGCTTCCCCTGGGTAACATCATTAGAAGACATGGAATTAGTTTCCATTGTTATGCTGATGATACCCAATTATATATCTCAACAAAACCAGACGAAATACCTAAATTGTCTAGATTAACCGAGTGTGTCCAGGACATAAAAGATTGGATGACCAATAACTTCCTCTTACTAAACTCAGACAAGACAGAGATATTACTCATCGGCCCAAAAACCAGCACACAACAGCTTTCACAATTCAGCCTGTGTTTAGAAGGATGTATTGTTACTACTAGCTCAATAGTAAAAGACCTAGGTGTAATATTGGACAGTAACTTGTCCTTTGAAAATCATATTTCCAATATCACAAAAACAGCCTTTTTCCATCTTAGAAATATCGCCTTATAACTTAGGAGCATCTTATCCGTATCTGATGCAGAAAAGCTAGTTTATGCATTCATGACCTCCAGACTGGACTATTGTAATGCATTACTAGGTGGTTGTCCTGCATCCTCAATAAACAAGCTTCAGTTAGTCCAAAATGCAGCCGCCAGGGTTCTCACCAGATCCAGAGAATATGATCATATAACCCCAATATTATCATCTCTGCACTGGCTACCTGTTCAGTTTAGAATTAATTACAAAATAGTATTATTTACATACAAGGCTTTAAATGGTTTAGCTCCCACATACCTAACCAGTCTTCTGAAACGCTATAATCCGCCACGCTCCTTAAGATCACAAAACTCTGGACTTCTGGTAGTTCCCAGAATTTCAAAATCTACAAAAGGGGGTAGGGCTTTTTCATATTTAGCTCCAAAACTTTGGAATAGCCTTCCAGACAGTGTTCGGGGCTTAGACACAGTATCCCAGTTTAAAAGTAGACTCAAGACGCATCTCTTTAATCTGGCATACACGTAACTCATCCCATAACTTCATACTTCAGTACATCTATTCTGGATGGCAACTACGCTAATTCTCTCCATCTGTTCTGTACTTTTCTACCCATCCCGAGGCATCTGGAGATTGTACCAGCTTCAGTAGACAAAGGCCAACCCTGTGAGGATCCTGAGGCATCCAGAGAAGGCCCAGCTCTAGCTGAATTCTGCCTTATTATGATTGGAGCTACACATCCTGCTCCTGTGCTCCCAGTGATCCAGACCCCATCTGCCCTCTGCACCTACTGACTCATCCCTATGCTGAACTGGACTTAATGTTAATTTAAAGAATTTCTGTTATATTGTACTCTCAGCTGCATAACACACATGGTGTTATATCATCTCTATCTGTTATCACCCAAATGAGGATGGGTTCCCTGTTGAGTCTGGTTCCTCTCAAGGTTTCTTCCTATTGCCATCTCAGGGAGTTTTTCCTTGCCACTGTCGCCATCATCCTTGGCTTCCTCATCAGAGAAATTTCATTTATTCATCTTGTTATTATCTAGACACATTTTTCTCACACATACACAATTTATTATTATTATTAATATTTTATTATTTTATTATTATTATTATTTTTTTTTATTTTTTATTTCTTTCATCTTTGTGAAGCTGCTTTGAGACAATGACCATTGTTAAAAGCGTTATATAAATAAAATTGAATTGAATTGAATTGAACTGTAATGACACAAATGCTTGAATAGGTCAACATTTGTGTACGTAGGATATGTGATGTGTGTGTGTGTGTGTGTGTGTGTGTGTCTGTGTGTGTGTGTGTGTGTGTGTGTGCGTGTTTGTGTGTGTGTGTGTGTGTGTGTGTGTGTGTGTGTGTGTGGTATGCGTGTGCAGTGTGCTTCTGTGTAGGATGTGTATTGTCTGGGTACTGTGTGTAGTGCACGTGGTCTTCTTTGTGTATTTGTATTTGATCTGCTGTTGAGTTAGGCGAATGTGAAACGTATTTTGAGTTTGATGTGGATCTTGAAGATCCAGATGTTTTGAGGAAGATGAATGAATATATAAATAGTAATCCACAAAATAGGAAGACAGCGCTCGCTGATTCATGACATTAGCAAAACGTTTGCGTGATGAAGCGTTTGCTGCGTTCTTAGCGCTGTACGAGCTCAGGAAAGCGGTTGTCTCACACAACTAATGCATGGTCATTGTTAAACGTACATAATGAGTTTACATACAGTTGTCATGGTCAAAATTTTAAAAATAATAACAAAAAATCTTTTTTTGAACATGTATGCCAAAATGCATGAATGTTGTGGAAATGATCATTTATTAGATATTTTGCCTTGGGAAATTGAGATAATGCGTTTGCTGCGTTCTGAGCGCTGTACGAGCTCAGGAAAGCGGTTTTTTCATATAACTAATGCATGGTCATTGTAATACATACAAAACGAGTTTATAAGTATTTTTAAGCATCAAACTATAAGAAAGAATAACGAAAAAGTTGTTTTTTAACATGTATGCCAACATGAATGAATGTTGTGGAAATGATCATTTATTAGATATTTTGCCTTGGGAAATTGAGATAATGCGTTTGCAGCGTTCTTAGCGCTGTACCAGCTCAGGAAAGCGGTTTTCTCACACAACTAATGCATGGTCATTGTAAAACGTACATAATGAGTTTATATACAGTTTCCATGGTCAAAATCTTAAAAACAATAACAAAAAATATTTTTTTGAACATGTATGCCAAAATGCATGAATGTTGTGGAAATGATCATTTATTAGATATTTTGCCTTGGGAAATTGAGATAATGCGTTTGCTGCGTTCTCAGAGCTGTACGAGCTCAGGAAAGCGGTTTTTTCATACAAATAATGCATGGTCACTGTAATACATACAAAACGAGTTTATAAGTATTTTTAAGCATCAAACTATGAGAAAGAATAACGAAAAAGTTGTTTTTTAACATGTATGACAACATGAATGAATGTTGTGGAAATGATGATTTTTTAGATATTTTGCCTTGGGAAATTGAGATAATGCGTTTGCTGCGTTCTGAGCGCTGTACGAGCTCAGGAAAGCGGTTTTCTCATACAACTAATGCATGGTCACTGTAATACATACAAAACGAGTTTATAAGTACTTTTAAGCATCAAACTATGAAAAAGAATAACAAAAAGTCTCTTTTTGAACATGTATGCCAAAATGCATGAATGTTGTGGAAATGATCATTTATTAGATATTTTGCCTTGGGAGATTGAGATAATGCGTTTGCTGCGTTCTGAGCGCTGTACGAGCTCTGGAAAACGGTTTTCTGATACAACTAATGCATGGTCACTGTAATACATACAAAACGAGTTTATAAGTATTTTTAAGCATCAAACTATAAAAAAGAATAACAAAAAAGTTGTTTTTCAACATGTATGCCAAAATGCATGAATGTTGTGGAAATGATCATTTATTAGATTTTTTGCCTTGGGAAATTGAGATAATGCGTTTGCTGCGTTCTTAGCGCTGTACGAGCTCAGGAAAGCGGTTTTCTCACACATCTAATGCATGGTCACTGTAATACATGTAAAACGAGTTTATAAGTACTTTTAAGCATCAAACTATGAAAAAGAATAACGAAAAAGGGGTTTTTCAAAATGTATGCCAAAATGCATGAATGTTGTGGAAATGATCATTTATTAGATATTTTGCCTTGGGAGATTGAGATAATGCGTTTGCTGCGTTCTGAGCCCTGTACGAGCTCAGGAAAGCGGTTTTCTCATACAACTAATGCATGGTCACTGTAATACATACAAAACGAGTTTATAAGTATTTTTAAGCATCAAACTATGAGAAAGAATAACGAAAAAGTTGTTTTTTAAGATGTATGCCAAAATGAATGAATGTTGTGGAAATGATCATTTATTAGATATTTTGCCTTGGGAAATTGAGATAATGCGTTTGCTGCGTTCTTAGCGCTGTACGAGCTCAGGAAAGCGGTTTTCTCATGCAACTAATGCATGGTCACTGTAATACATATAAAACTAGTTTTAAGTACTTTTAAGCATCAAACTATGAAAAAGAATAACGAAAAAGTTGTTTTTCAACATGTATGCCAAAATGCATGAATGTTGTGGAAATTATCATTTATTAGATTTTTTGCCCTGGGAAATTGAGATAATGCGTTTGCTGCGTTCTTAGAGCTGTACGAGCTCAGGAAAGCGGTTTTCTCACACATCTAATGCATGGTTACTGTAATACATGTAAAACGAGTTTATAAGTACTTTTAAGCATCAAACTATGAAAAAGAATAACAAAAAGTCTCTTTTTGAACATGTATGCCAAAATGCATGAATGTTGTGGAAATGATCATTTATTAGATATTTTGCCTTGGGAGATTGAGATAATGCGTTTGCTGCGTTCTGAGCGCTGTACGAGCTCAGGAAAGCGGTTTTCTGATACAACTAATGCATGGTCACTGTAATACATACAAAACGATTTTATAAGTATTTTTAAGCATCAAACTATAAAAAAGAATAACAAAAAAGTTGTTTTTCAACATGTATGCCAAAATGCATGAATGTTGTGGAAATGATCATTTATTAGATTTTTTGCCCTGGGAAATTGAGATAATGCGTTTGCTGCGTTCTTAGCGCTGTACGAGCTCAGGAAAGCGGTTTTCTCACACATCTAATGCATGGTCACTGTAATACATGTAAAACGAGTTTATAAGTACTTTTAAGCATCAAACTATGAAAAAGAATAACGAAAAAGGGGTTTTTCAAAATGTATGCCAAAATGCATGAATGTTGTGGAAATGATCATTTATTAGATATTTTGCCTTGGGAGATTGAGATAATGCGATTGCTGCGTTCTGAGCCCTGTACGAGCTCAGGAAAGCGGTTTTCTCATACAACTAATGCATGGTCACTGTAATACATACAAAACGAGTTTATAAGTATTTTTAAGCATCAAACTATGAGAAAGAATAACGAAAAAGTTGTTTTTTAAGATGTATGCCAAAATGAATGAATGTTGTGGAAATGATCATTTATTAGATATTTTGCCTTGGGAAATTGAGATAATGCGTTTGCTGCGTTCTTAGCGCTGTACGAGCTCAGGAAAGCGGTTTTCTCATGCAACTAATGCATGGTCACTGTAATACATATAAAACTAGTTTTAAGTACTTTTAAGCATCAAACTATGAAAAAGAATAACAAAATAGTTGTTTTTCAACATGTATGCCAAAATGCATGAATGTTGTGGAAATTATCATTTATTAGATTTTTTGCCCTGGGAAATTGAGATAATGCGTTTGCTGCGTTCTTAGAGCTGTACGAGCTCAGGAAAGCGGTTTTCTCACACATCTAATGCATGGTTACTGTAATACATGTAAAACGAGTTTATAAGTACTTTTAAGCATCAAACTATGAAAAAGAATAACAAAAAGTCTCTTTTTGAACATGTATGCCAAAATGCATGAATGTTGTGGAGATGATCATTTATTAGATATTTTGCCTTGGGAGATTGAGATAATGCGTTTGCTGCGTTCTTAGCGCTGTACGAGCTCAGGAAAGCGGTTTTCTCACACATCTAATGCATGGTCACTGTAATACATGTAAAACGAGTTTATAAGTACTTTTAAGCATCAAACTATGAAAAAGAATAACGAAAAAGGGGTTTTTTAAGATGTATGCCAAAATGAATGAATGTTGTGGAAATGATCATTTATTAGATATTTTGCCCTGGGAAATTGAGATAATGCGTTTGCTGCGTTCTTAGCGCTGTACGAGCTCAGGAAAGCGGTTTTCTCACACATCTAATGCATGGTCACTGTAATACATGTAAAACGAGTTTATAAGTACTTTTAAGCATCAAACTATGAGAAAGAATAACGAAAAAGGGGTTTTTTAAGATGTATGCCAAAATGAATGAATGTTGTGGAAATGATCATTTATTAGATATTTTGCCTTGGGAGATTGAGATAATGCGTTTGCTGCGTTCTGAGCGCTGTACGAGCTCAGGAAAGCGGTTTTCTCATACAACTAATGCATGGTCACTGTAATACATACAAAACGAGTTTATAAGTATTTTTAAGCATCAAACTATGAGAAAGAATAACAAAAAAGCTGTTTTTCAACACGTATGCCAAAATGCATGAATGTTGTGGAAATGATCATTTATTAGATTTTTGCCCTGGGAAATTGAGATAATGCGTTTGCTGCGTTCTTAGAGCTGTACGAGCTCAGGAAAGCGGTTTTCTCATACAACTAATGCATGGTCATTGTAATACATACAAAACGAGTTTATAAGTAATTTTAAGCATTAAACTCTGAAAAAGAATAACGAAAAAGGTGTTTTTCATAATGTATGCCAAAATGCATGAATGTAGTGGAAATGATCATTTATTAGATATTTTGCCCTGGGAGATTGAGATAATGCGTTTGCTGCGTTCTGAGCGCTGTACGAGCTCAGGAAAGCGGTTTTCTCACACAACTAATGCATGGTCATTGTAAAACGTACATAATGAGTTTATATACAGTTTTCATGGTCAAAATCTTAAAAACAAGAACAAAAAATCTTTTCTTGAACATGTATGCCAAAATGCATGAATGTTGTGGAAATGATCATTTATTAGATATTTTGCCCTGGGAAATTGAGATAATGCGTTTTTTCTGCGTTCTGAGCGCTGTACGAGCTCAGGGAAGCGGTTTTCTGATACACCTAATGCATGGTCACTGTAATACATACAAAACGAGTTTATAAGTATTTTTAAGCATCAAACTATGAGAAAGAATAACGAAAAAGTTGTTTTTTAACATGTATGCCAACATGAATGAATGTTGTGGAAATGATCATTTATTAGATATTTTGCCTTGGGAAATTGAGATAATGCGTTTGCTGCGTTCTTAGCGCTGTACGAGCTCAGGAAAGCGGTTTTCTCATGCAACTAATGCATGGTCACTGTAATACATATAAAACTAGTTTTAAGTACTTTTAAGCATCAAACTTTGAAAAAGAATAACGAAAAAGTTGTTTTTCAACATGTATGCCAAAATGCATGAATGTTGTGGAAATTATCATTTATTAGATTTTTTGCCCTGGGAAATTGAGATAATGCGTTTGCTGCGTTCTTAGAGCTGTACGAGCTCAGGAAAGCGGTTTTCTCACACATCTAATGCATGGTTACTGTAATACATGTAAAACGAGTTTATAAGTACTTTTAAGCATCAAACTATGAAAAAGAATAACAAAAAGTCTCTTTTTGAACATGTATGCCAAAATGCATGAATGTTGTGGAAATGATCATTTATTAGATATTTTGCCTTGGGAGATTGAGATAATGCGTTTGCTGCGTTCTGAGCGCTGTACGAGCTCAGGAAAGCGGTTTTCTGATACAACTAATGCATGGTCACTGTAATACATACAAAACGATTTTATAAGTATTTTTAAGCATCAAACTATAAAAAAGAATAACAAAAAAGTTGTTTTTCAACATGTATGCCAAAATGCATGAATGTTGTGGAAATGATCATTTATTAGATTTTTTGCCCTGGGAAATTGAGATAATGCGTTTGCTGCGTTCTTAGCGCTGTACGAGCTCAGGAAAGCGGTTTTCTCACACATCTAATGCATGGTCACTGTAATACATGTAAAACGAGTTTATAAGTACTTTTAAGCATCAAACTATGAAAAAGAATAACGAAAAAGGGGTTTTTCAAAATGTATGCCAAAATGCATGAATGTTGTGGAAATGATCATTTATTAGATATTTTGCCTTGGGAGATTGAGATAATGCGATTGCTGCGTTCTGAGCCCTGTACGAGCTCAGGAAAGCGGTTTTCTCATACAACTAATGCATGGTCACTGTAATACATACAAAACGAGTTTATAAGTATTTTTAAGCATCAAACTATGAGAAAGAATAACGAAAAAGTTGTTTTTTAAGATGTATGCCAAAATGAATGAATGTTGTGGAAATGATCATTTATTAGATATTTTGCCTTGGGAAATTGAGATAATGCGTTTGCTGCGTTCTTAGCGCTGTACGAGCTCAGGAAAGCGGTTTTCTCATGCAACTAATGCATGGTCACTGTAATACATATAAAACTAGTTTTAAGTACTTTTAAGCATCAAACTATGAAAAAGAATAACAAAATAGTTGTTTTTCAACATGTATGCCAAAATGCATGAATGTTGTGGAAATTATCATTTATTAGATTTTTTGCCCTGGGAAATTGAGATAATGCGTTTGCTGCGTTCTTAGAGCTGTACGAGCTCAGGAAAGCGGTTTTCTCACACATCTAATGCATGGTTACTGTAATACATGTAAAACGAGTTTATAAGTACTTTTAAGCATCAAACTATGAAAAAGAATAACAAAAAGTCTCTTTTTGAACATGTATGCCAAAATGCATGAATGTTGTGGAGATGATCATTTATTAGATATTTTGCCTTGGGAGATTGAGATAATGCGTTTGCTGCGTTCTTAGCGCTGTACGAGCTCAGGAAAGCGGTTTTCTCACACATCTAATGCATGGTCACTGTAATACATGTAAAACGAGTTTATAAGTACTTTTAAGCATCAAACTATGAAAAAGAATAACGAAAAAGGGGTTTTTTAAGATGTATGCCAAAATGAATGAATGTTGTGGAAATGATCATTTATTAGATATTTTGCCCTGGGAAATTGAGATAATGCGTTTGCTGCGTTCTTAGCGCTGTACGAGCTCAGGAAAGCGGTTTTCTCACACATCTAATGCATGGTCACTGTAATACATGTAAAACGAGTTTATAAGTACTTTTAAGCATCAAACTATGAGAAAGAATAACGAAAAAGGGGTTTTTTAAGATGTATGCCAAAATGAATGAATGTTGTGGAAATGATCATTTATTAGATATTTTGCCTTGGGAGATTGAGATAATGCGTTTGCTGCGTTCTGAGCGCTGTACGAGCTCAGGAAAGCGGTTTTCTCATACAACTAATGCATGGTCACTGTAATACATACAAAACGAGTTTATAAGTATTTTTAAGCATCAAACTATGAGAAAGAATAACAAAAAAGCTGTTTTTCAACACGTATGCCAAAATGCATGAATGTTGTGGAAATGATCATTTATTAGATTTTTGCCCTGGGAAATTGAGATAATGCGTTTGCTGCGTTCTTAGAGCTGTACGAGCTCAGGAAAGCGGTTTTCTCATACAACTAATGCATGGTCATTGTAATACATATAAAACGAGTTTATAAGTAATTTTAAGCATTAAACTCTGAAAAAGAATAACGAAAAAGGTGTTTTTCATAATGTATGCCAAAATGCATGAATGTAGTGGAAATGATCATTTATTAGATATTTTGCCCTGGGAGATTGAGATAATGCGTTTGCTGCGTTCTGAGCGCTGTACGAGCTCAGGAAAGCGGTTTTCTCACACAACTAATGCATGGTCATTGTAAAACGTACATAATGAGTTTATATACAGTTTTCATGGTCAAAATCTTAAAAACAAGAACAAAAAATCTTTTCTTGAACATGTATGCCAAAATGCATGAATGTTGTGGAAATGATCATTTATTAGATATTTTGCCCTGGGAAATTGAGATAATGCGTTTTTTCTGCGTTCTGAGCGCTGTACGAGCTCAGGGAAGCGGTTTTCTGATACACCTAATGCATGGTCACTGTAATACATACAAAACGAGTTTATAAGTATTTTTAAGCATCAAACTATGAGAAAGAATAACGAAAAAGTTGTTTTTTAACATGTATGCCAACATGAATGAATGTTGTGGAAATGATCATTTATTAGATATTTTGCCTTGGGAAATTGAGATAATGCGTTTGCTGCGTTCTTAGCGCGGTACGAGCTCAGGAAAGCGGTTTTCTCACACACCTAATGCATGGTCACTATAATACATATAAAACGAGTTTAAAAGTACTTTTAAGCATCAAACTATAAAAAAGAATAACAAAAAAGTTGTTTTTCAACATGTATGCCAAAATGCATGAATGTTGTGGAAATGATCATTTATTAGAATTTTTGCCCTGGGAAATTGAGATAATGCGTTTGCTGCGTTCTTAGAGCTGTACGAGCTCAGGAAAGCGGTTTTCTCACACATCTAATGCATGGTTACTGTAATACATGTAAAACGAGTTTATAAGTACTTTTAAGCATCAAACTATGAAAAAGAATAACAAAAAGTCTCTTTTTGAACATGTATGCCAAAATGCATGAATGTTGTGGAGATGATCATTTATTAGATATTTTGCCTTGGGAGATTGAGATAATGCGTTTGCTGCGTTCTGAGGGCTGTACGAGCTCAGGAAAGCGGTTTTCTCATACAACTAATGCATGGTCACTGTAATACATACAAGACGAGTTTATAAGTATTTTTAAGCATCAAACTATGAAAAAGAATAACGAAAAAGGGGTTTTTCAAAATGTATGCCAAAATGCATGAATGTTGTGGAAATGATCATTTATTAGATATTTTGCCCTGGGAAATTGAGATAATGCGTTTGCTGCGTTCTTAGCGCTGTACGAGCTCAGGAAAGCGGTTTTCTCACACATCTAATGCATGGTCACTGTAATACATACAAAAAACGAATTTATAAGTATTTTTAAGCTTCAAACTATAAAAAAGAATAACAAAAAAGTTGTTTTTCAACATGTATGCCAAAATGCATGAATGTTGTGGAAATTATCATTTATTAGATATTTTGCCTTGGGAAATTGAGATAATGCGTTTGCTGCCTTGGGAAATTAAGATTATGCGTTTGCTGCGTTCTTAGCATTGTAAGAGCTCGGGAAAGTGGTTTTCTCACACATCTAATGCATGGTCTTTGTAAAAAGTCCACGTTTTGGACTGCTGATGCTGAGTTCATCTCAGTTTGCTGCGTTTGCTGTGTTCTTGGTCAAAATGTGAAAAAGAATAACAAAAAAAATGTCTTTCAACATTTATGCTAGATTTCATCATTTTATTGACTTTCTGGCTGCTGATGCCGAATCTATGCATATAATGAATGACGAATCGTCTGAAAGACATTTTTAACTTACATTAAATTAACATTTTTCTGATTTTACGAACATGGGCCAGGCAATTCTTTCAATTGATATACATCATGTTCTAGCAATTTAAACACGTTTATGACATTTTTATTATCCTTTAATGTGCCATTAAATTTGTTGTGAAAAACTGTCAATAAAGTGAAAAAGAATGTTTAACACAGTACATTCTTTAATACTTGAATTTAAATTATAATGAATTAGAGTGAAAAAACTTATCACTTAAAGCACTAATTTCGGTTATTTATTATAAGTATTATAATTTATTATTATTGGTAAGCATGCGAGCTCTACACATTGTTCAAGCTTAGAATCCCAGAGATCTTGCAACACTTGTACATCGTTAAGTAACATAAAGTTCTGAAAAGTATTGTTTGACACACTAATAATGAAGTAGGATTAAAAACGTAATTGTTTACGAAACATTCAGTAAACCACCTCGGTCAGGTAATCCAAAAGTTTCCATTACATGAAGTTTTCTACATGTTCATATTAAGTCATTACAAGAAATCTGATTTTCACTTTATGTGAAATCAGATTTACACGCTCATGGGACTAAATACATTTATTAAAAAGGAAGCAACATGAATGACGGAAGTTGCGAGCATGACGTTTATATAAGAGAGAATGTTCATTTATGTGAATTTTTGTTTCAAATGTAATTCAAATTATACAATTATACACAGGTATATACAATATGATATTTAGAGAAATGCTTTTACAACCTTTCATGACCTAAACATTAAAAAAAGAAAATAGAGTATTTAAATTAAGAATATGATAAAAAAATACAGTATGAAAAAGAAAACGTTTAAATAAATATGAGATAAGAATATAATAATTATATAAATACAGAAAAAGACTTCATATTGTTTATAGTTTATAGAAGAAAATAATGAGAACTCCTTCAGTAAGCGGTGAGCAGGGACAGAAGAGAGGAACCATGGGCAAATGGTGGCCCGAATGCAGGCCTGAGTACTTCTAATGGAGGGTCAGCCTGGGGACGGTGTGAGCTAATGTTTCTGTAGTGGAGAGACACATCAAACTGGACCCAAGCATCCCAGGAATGGGGCATGCCCCAATTTCAAGGTGTAGGCTTTCACATGCCGGTCAAAACAAATCATGGGTTTAGCTAGGTGTTTGCTTTATGTGTGGTACCAAGTTCAAGTAGGATTTTCTTTTCTTTTTAACCATATACAGTTTAGTGAAACACAGTGAAACGAAACCACCTTCCTCCAGGACCAAGGTCCTACATCCAACATAAATTAATAACATAAATGAACAAAAACTAACCAGCTTACTAAGCATTCCAATTAGCTAACTGGCTGAGACAAGACAGGTGGACATTTTTAAGTTACCACTAAAAATTTTCTATACTAAAAAAAAAAAAAGACAACAAAACTGCTCATGCAAATAGTGACAAAGAGTGACAAAGTCACTTAAGGCAACAACGTGACACATTTCAATACTTCGTGATGATGACATAATGAGGTAATGAGTTAAGGTAGTGGGAGGAGAAACAGTAAAGAGGACAAATTCCTTAAAAGTAGCAGGAAAGATTAAATAGGCTTGTGCAAATGACAACTAATGGATATTACGCAAACGCGCAACTACACATTGGTGTGAAAATTTTTTAGATGGTTGTTGATAAGTGTGTTTGCACATGTGTCGTTTATAGGTTCAGTCTCAATGTTTTGAGGTAGTTGAGTAGACAATACCTGAGATATTGTGTGTGTGTGTGTGTGTGTGTGTGTGTGTGTGTGTGTGTGTGTGTGTGTGTGTGTGTGTGTGTTTGTCTGTGTGCAATAACCTACACACAATAACACAATAATTTGTGTTTGTTCATTAGTCCAGTCCCTTTTTGTTGAGGAGAGAGATGGCTTGTAAAAGGAAGCTGTTGCACAGTCTGGATGTGAGTGCTTGAATGTTTCTGGTTGGTCGTGAGATGATGTTCTTGGAGACAGTGAACTTCTCCAACTCAGTAAAGGTGCCGCAAGTTGCAGCCTTCTTAAACAGAATTCTCAAAAATGTCCTGAAGAGCAGAGATGGCTTCTATTGGCCAGGTTTTCATCTGCTTCAGAACCAGGTGTCCTCAATCATCGACTGTTAATACTGGTCAGTTGATCAAGAGCAAGAAACTGTAAATAAAGCCTTTTACATCTAGGCAGACATGATCATCATGGAATTATCATGCTCTGCTACAGTATGTAATTCCTGGAACTCCGAGTCTGGCTGGCTCAGCTTACGGCTTTTGTCTGCTACAACCTTCGCTAGGAGCCGCAAAGAATGAAAAGCAGCCAGGAATGTAAAGCACGGAAAAGGCTGACGAGCAGTATGATGTGCTAGGTGGTGAGCGTTCTGTAGAAGGCCGCAGAATGTTTGTTGAAATGCATGGGTTACTTGTGACATCTTGTCAAGCAGATAGAGTCATAGGGTCTGAGCTATCTGAATCTACCACAACCACCTTTCCCAGTGTTTCACAAACAGGTTAACTTATCAGAGGTATTTCAAAGAGGTAGGGCAAAACTGCCACCGCCTTAAAGAACCCAGGATTGCATGATCAATCTGCTCCCTGCAGCCGAATTACCCATGTTCCCAGAGCAAGAGCCCAAGGCCCTCACCCAGGACAATGGATCTGGAAGTTTCCAAGAACCTCCTGGCAAAGGTGGAAGCCAAGAAGTACATCTGGCCATTTAAGATACAACAACGATTAATTTTGGTTGCGTACCATCGGTCACGCACTGGTTGATGAAGATAAACCCCACCTCAAGCTTGCTTAAGGCAGTCCTGCGCAGCACTCTGGAGGGTACATTGCCTCCAAAGTCATGATGGGGCTTCCGCATGCACGATCAGGCGAGGAACACTTGTGGGTCTCAGGCCGGCACATACCATACCACAGTCTGGTAGTCCATTAAGAAGCTCTCTAAGAAGATGAAAGCCAAGAACGTGGCTCTGCAGCTTTAAAAATAAGAAAAGAAATATACTTGCAAGTAACAATGAGCAAGCCTAAGCACCAGTGTGCACCAGACACACCACACAACCAGTGTGCCTTTGAACATGCTAAGACCCCTAAAACAAAACTTATGTCACTAAATATGGCACAAGTTTAAGGTTTCTTCATAGTTCCACTTTGTTTTTGCTTGCATCATTGCTAGTGATTGCTTGATGTTGACTGTAATGGTGGGGGTGCTTGGGCCCGTCATCATTTTTGTAGGAAGCATACAGTAGGGTGTGTGTACTGTGTGTGTGTCTGTGTGTGTGTGTGTGTGTGTGTGTGTGTGTGTGTGTGTGTGTGTGTCTGTGTGTGTGTGTGTCTGTGTGTGTAGGATGTGTACATTTTGTGTAGGATAAGTAGTTTCTGTGTGTCTGTTTCAAGATGGCGTTGGTGAGTTCAGCTGCCATCACAACTGCTCCGACCCCTTTTTCTTTGTTTTTGTTTTTGTGAGTTACTTTTCAGTGATCTAAAACCGGCAAATTCATTACCATTGAGTTTATTAGGTATGATAGGGACACTCTTGCTTCTATTGGTATACAATGTACTCACAATTTGAAGTTTTTAACTCTGGATCCAAGCTGGCCGAGTGAGATCCTTAGGGAGGACAAAGGTCATGAAGACACACGTGCACACAGCACAAATCTGCCTAGCATCCTGCTCGCCAACGTCCAGTCACTGGAGAAGAAATTCGATGACCTCAGGGCCAGGGTAATGTTCCATAGAATCATTCGAGACTGCAATCTCCTCTGCGGTGCCGGACCACGGTATTCAGCCGGCCGAGTTCTTCTTGGCTCACCGCATGCCAGGACACGGGACTCGAGGAAGTCAAGGGAAGGTGGAGTGTGTTTAATGGTGAGCAACAGCTGGTGCAACACCGCAAGCATTGTGCCTCTCACACGCTCCTGCACACCCAACCTGGAAGTACTGTCCTTTTGACCTTCCTTGTCAGTTTACATCGGTCATAATCAGCGCCATTTACATTCCGCCTCAAGCCGACACAGACACTCACACAGGGGGACTCACACAGTACCAGACACAACACTTATCGCTCAATGTGGCGGGGGACTTTAACAGCGGCAACCTCAAACACGCATCGGCAAACTTTTAACAACACATCACCAGACCCACCAGGGGCGAAAGGGCACTGGATCATCGCTATACTACAGTCAAGGAGAGCTACAAGGGAAAATCTCACCCTCCATTTGGGAAATCGACCATGCCGCCATCTTCTTCTTGCCAAAATACAAACAAAGACTCAAACCGGTAGTTCCTGTTCAGAGGGAGGTCGCTCGCTCAAAGGACTAATCGGTGGCCAAACTAGCGGATGATACCATCAAAAAAACAATCAGACGTTTTCCAATCAGAAGCCATGGGTGGATAAAACCATCCGCGACATGCAAGGCAGCGTTAAACAACGTCTGGAAGGTGGTGAAGGAGGCAAAGCAACGCTACGGGAGAAAACTAGAGTCACAACTCAACAGAGTGACTCTAGGAGCCTGTGGCAGGGACAAAGAACGATAACAGACTACAAAGCACCAACATCCGGCATGACGAACGCGGATGTGACCCAGGCAGACGAGCTGAACACATTCTATGCTCGCTTCAAGGCTGCAGCTACAGATGCTAGCAATGCTAATAACTAACGGCTACAGACAGGAAGACACTGCCGGTACCGGAAATGCGTTCATCATCTCCGAGCATGACGTGAGGATAGCCTTCAGGAGAGTGGACACCAGGAAAGCAGCAGGACCAGATGGCATGTCAGGTCGAGTCCTCAGAGCCTGCACAGACCAGCTAGCACCTGTTTTCACAGAGATATTCAGCCTCTCCTCATCTCAGTCGGTGATCCCCACATACTTCAACGAGTCCGTCATTGTTAGTGTTCCGAAGAAACCCCATCCTATTTTCCTCAATGGCTATCGCCCTGTAGCCCACACCTCAGTAGTGATGAAGTGCTTTGAATGGCTGGTCGGAGACATTTCTTCACTACCTGACACAATGGACCCATTACAGCTTGCATAACACCCGAACCGCTCTACAGATGATCTCATCTCCTTCATACTGTACATCTCTCACTCACCTGGACACCTAAAGGGGGAATATGCCAAAATGCTCTTCAGTGACTAGAGCTCATGATTTAATACCATAATTCCCTCCACACTCACCACCAATGAGTCAGTGGATCTCCATTTTCCTAACTGGCAGAGCACAGGCAGTAAGGATGTGCAGACATGTCTTAGCCTCCCTCAGCCCGGTGGCGCCTGTTGCCACTTTTCTGGAGCCTAGCTGAGCGCATCATCCGCACCGGGCCCCCGACTTGCACTCAATATACAGTAGGCGGTGCTGGACCAAGGCCAGGAAGATCGTGAAGGTCCTTAGCCACCCCAGAAATAGAATGTTCTGTCTGTTGATGAGATGGCACGAGAAACCCAAGCATTTTATGTGCACACGTAAAAGTTTGTGTGTGCATCTCATAGGTGTGCACGTGCATTTCATATGTAGTTGTTTGAGCAGTTAGTATGTAAGTATGCCTAACCCTAAGTGTGACAGTTTCATATATGTGTATGCTAGTGTTTCGTGTGTGTGCATGAAAGAAGTTTGACTTAAGCCGTATATGGTGCCTCATACTTTTTTTTTATATTGAACCGGAGAAAAAAAGCTCCAATGTGTAGTAATATCCAATGTGTAGAGGGGAAACAGTGTGGGCACACAATGAAGAGATGCATCAAGGTATATCATTAAAATCACCCAGTTTTGCAGCGTCTATGTGGTAATTATGTTACTACATGTTAACATAATTATGTTGTAATGCATTTTATTTTATTTAATAGTTAAACCGATGCCAAAATCATTCATCTAATAGGTTACTAAATGATTGTGACCTAAAGGAGCTACAACAGTCCAAGTGTGTCATTTCTTATATATTAAAAAAGATTTAAACACTGCCCATACTGCCTTTATTGTTTTGTAGTTACAAAACATGGACATGCAGAAGTTGTTGTGACAGTTAAAAAAGAAATACAATTAGCTGAAAAAATACATTTTAAAATGTATTTTTTAATGTACATCTTAAAATATTAACATTATATGTTATATGTTATAACTAAAAAATTATTGTGTTGAAAACCTTAAAAAATGGGTTTGGGCTAGACTAGATTGACTGTTGGGATAATTAATAATAATCTTATTGCTAAATGTTACATTTTCACTGAATAAAACTGGGTTTTTGTCGCCATCACGTTGTTCTACATCTCGAACTCAGAGTAGAAGCGATTTAGCGCATCTGGAAGGGACCCTTCACTGTCACAGGCAGGTGATGATATTTGATGATAGTTGGTAACGGGTTGTATGCTCTGCCACATGTGCCGTATGTCACCTCTGTCCCTGAAGTGGTTGAGGATTTTCTAAGCGTGTGTGCGCTTCGCCTCTCTGATTGCCCGGGAAAGTTTGGCCCTTGCTGTTCTTCGGGCCACTTTGCCCCCTGCTCTGATGGCAGAGTTTTGGGTCAGGTTTTTATCTGCTTCAGGACCAGGTGTCCCTGAATCATAAACTGTAAACACTGCTCAGTTCATCAAGAACACGAACCTGTAACTAGGCATTTCACATCTCGGGAGACAGAAGGTGTCATTCATTTACCATGCTTTGCTACAGTAGGTATTCCTGGAACTCCGAGTCTGCCTGGCTCAGCTTATCCCTGCTGTCTGCCACGACCTTTGCTAGGAACAAACATTCCATGCCCACAAGGAATGAAAACAACCCAGAAATGAAAAGCACATGGACAAGGCCGAAGGGCTGTATGATGTGCTGGTGATCCATAGAAGGCGGCAGTAAGTTTGTGCAAATGCATGGGTTACCTGTGACATCTTGTCAAGCGGATAGGGTCACAAACAAGTGGACTTATTGGAGGTATTTTCAAAGAGGTCGGGTCAAAAACTGCCACCCTCACCCCCACAAAAAACCTAGGTCTGTGTGATCAATCTGCTCTGTGCAGCCAATTTGGCCACAGTCTATCCATTTTCCCGGAGCAAGAGACCAAAACCCCAACCCTCACCCAGGGACAGTGGGCCTGGAAGTTCCCAAGAACCTCCCTCTAAAGGTGGAAGCCGAGAAGTACATCATTTAAGATGCAACAAGGGTTAATTTCGGTTGCGTACCACCGCTCACTCTCTGGTTGATGAAGATAAAAAGATAAACCATACCTCAAGCTCACTCAAGCCAGACCTGTGCAGCACTCTGGTCTCTTGGTCTCTTGCTCATTGCCACCAACATCATGATGGGGCTCCTGCATGCACGCTCAGGCGAGGAACACACAGGTTTGGTAGTCCACCAAGAAGCTCTCTCTGAAGATGAAAGCCAAGAAGTTGGCCCTGCGGCCTTTTAAAATAAAAGAAAGGAATATAGTTGCGAGCAACAATGTCAGTGCCATCAGGACCCAGGCGCACCGCACCACCTGTGTGCCTTTTGTGGACGCTAAGACCCCTAAAACGCCCTGGATGCTGATGTCACTGTATAAGTTTAAGGCATCGTCATAAGTTTAAGGCACGTGTCATTCTATGCATCATTGCTAGTGACTGCTTGGTGGCGTCTGTAATGGCGTGGGTGCTTGTGTGTAGGATGCGTAGGGTGTGTGTAGGCTGTGTATTGTGTGTGTGTGGGGGGGGGGGGTTTCTACTGTATGTGTGGCATAAATGGTTGGGTGTGCCTTTGTTTGTGTGCAAGATGTGTTTGTGTGTGTTGTGTATGTAAAGGATTTGTGGTGTGTAATGTGTGTCTGAAGGTTCTGTGAGTACTGTATATGATGTGTTATGTTTGGGTGTCTATAGTGTGTGTGTGTCGTGTGTGTGTGTAATATGCATCTGTATTTGTGTGCGCGTGTAGTGCATGTGTGTCTGTAATATCTGTGTATGTAGTAAATGTGTATGTGTATGAATATTGTGTGTGTGTGTGTGTGTGTGTGTGTGTGTGTAAAGGATGTGTTTGTATTCCTGCTGGGAGCCCCTCCCCTTGCGCTACTTTTTTGCATTCCTGCTAGGAGCCCCTTTTTTGATTTTAAAAATTGAAATCACAAGTAGATGGCCGAAGGATGTTCTAGGAGGTGAGCGTTCCATAGTAGACTGCAGTACGTTTGTGAAAATTCATGGGATACTTGTGCCATTTTGTCGAGCAGATCGAGTCATAAAGTCTGAGCTATCTCAACCACTTACAAGCACATTCCCCAGTGTTTCACAAAGATGTGGACTTATAGGAGGTATTCTCAAGAAGTTAGGGCCAAAAAAACTTGCTCCCTTCCCCCCCAAAGTCCTAGGATCTTTTCCTACAATTAATCTGCATCCAATTTTGTTACCATGTGTTCCCAGAGATAGCCCGTAAGGAGAAGAAGTGGGCCACTAAGCCTTTACAAAAAGTAAGAAATATAGTTACAAGCTACGATGAGCTGGCCCAAGCACCTGTGCCATTGACACTTGGGCGCACCTCACAACTTGTGTGCCTTTTCAGCACACTAAGACCTCTGAACCAAATATGACATGCATCTCATGGCTGGACGTCTTTCTGGTGCACCATTGCTAGGTGTGACTGGGTTTGGGTGGTGACTGTAGACTTCATCCTTGAAGACTTTCAATCAGGTTTCCGGCCCCATCATAGTACAGAAACTGCACTAGTTAAGATTGCAAACGACTTGTTTTTAGCTTCGGACCAAGGCTGCACCTCAATTCTAGTCTTGCTTGATCTTAGTGCTGCATTCGACACTATATATCTTAACATTCTCATAGATCGCTTACAAAATCACATAGGTATTGAGGGACAGGCATTAAAATGGTTTAGATCATACCTGTCTGATCGATACCATTTTGTAGACCTAAATGGAGAACTGTTTGGTGTAATGCCAGTGAAATATGGGGTCCCACAAGGGTCAGTTTTAGGACCTCTGCTGTTCTCAATATACATGCTTCCCCTGGGTAACATCATTAGAAGACATGGAATTAGTTTCCATTGTTATGCTGATGATACCCAATTATATATCTCAACAAAACCAGACGAAATACCTAAATTGTCTAGATTAACCGAGTGTGTCCAGGACATAAAAGATTGGATTACCAATAACTTCCTCTTACTAAACTCAGACAAGACAGAGATATTACTCATCGGCCCAAAAACCAGCACACAACAGCTTTCACAATTCAGCCTGTGTTTAGAAGGATGTATTGTTACTACTAGCTCAATAGTAAAAGACCTAGGTGTAATATTGGACAGTAACTTGTCCTTTGAAAATCATATTTCCAATATCACAAAAACAGCCTTTTTCCATCTTAGAAATATCGCCTTATAACTTAGGAGCATCTTATCCGTATCTGATGCAGAAAAGCTAGTTTATGCATTCATGACCTCCAGACTGGACTATTGTAATGCATTACTAGGTGGTTGTCCTGCATCCTCAATAAACAAGCTTCAGTTAGTCCAAAATGCAGCCGCCAGGGTTCTCACCAGATCCAGAGAATATGATCATATAACCCCAATATTATCATCTCTGCACTGGCTACCTGTTCAGTTTAGAATTAATTACAAAATAGTATTATTTACATACAAGGCTTTAAATGGTTTAGCTCCCACATACCTAACCAGTCTTCTGAAACGCTATAATCCGCCACGCTCCTTAAGATCACAAAACTCTGGACTTCTGGTAGTTCCCAGAATTTCAAAATCTACAAAAGGGGGTAGGGCTTTTTCATATTTAGCTCCAAAACTTTGGAATAGCCTTCCAGACAGTGTTCGGGGCTTAGACACAGTATCCCAGTTTAAAAGTAGACTCAAGACGCATCTCTTTAATCTGGCATACACGTAACTCATCCCATAACTTCATACTTCAGTAGATCTATTCTGGATGGCAACTACGCTAATTCTCTCCATCTGTTCTGTACTTTTCTACCCATCCCGAGGCATCTGGAGATTGTACCAGCTTCAGTAGACAAAGGCCAACCCTGTGAGGATCCTGAGGCATCCAGAGAAGGCCCAGCTCTAGCTGAATTCTGCCTTATTATGATTGGAGCTACACATCCTGCTCCTGTGCTCCCAGTGATCCAGACCCCATCTGCCCTCTGCACCTACTGACTCATCCCTATGCTGAACTGGACTTAATGTTAATTTAAAGAATTTCTGTTATATTGTACTCTCAGCTGCATAACACACATGGTGTTATATCATCTCTATCTGTTATCACCCAAATGAGGATGGGTTCCCTGTTGAGTCTGGTTCCTCTCAAGGTTTCTTCCTATTGCCATCTCAGGGAGTTTTTCCTTGCCATCATCCTTGGCTTCCTCATCAGAGAAATTTCATTTATTCATCTTGTTATTATCTAGACACATTTTTCTCACACATACACAATTTATTATTATTATTAATATTTTATTATTTTATTATTATTATTATTATTATTATTTATTTTTTTATTTCTTTCATCTTTGTGAAGCTGCTTTGAGACAATGACCATTGTTAAAAGCGTTATATAAATAAAATTGAATTGAATTGAATTGAACTGTAATGACACAAATGCTTGAATAGGTCAACATTTGTGTACGTAGGATATGTGATGTGTGTGTGTGTGTGTGTGTGTCTGTGTGTGTGTGTGTGTGTGTGTGTGTGCGTGTTTGTGTGTGTGTGTGTGTGTGTGTGGTATGCGTGTGCAGTGTGCGTCTGTGTAGGATGTGTATTGTCTGGGTACTGTGTGTAGTGCACGTGGTCTTCTTTGTGTATTTGTATTTGATCTGCTGTTGAGTTAGGCGAATGTGAAACGTATTTTGAGTTTGATGTGGATCTTGAAGATCCAGATGTTTTGAGGAAGATGAATGAATATATAAATAGTAATCCACAAAATAGGAAGACAGCGCTCGCTGATTCATGACATTAGCAAAACGTTTGCGTGATGAAGCGTTTGCTGCGTTCTTAGCGCTGTACGAGCTCAGGAAAGCGGTTGTCTCACACAACTAATGCATGGTCATTGTTAAACGTACATAATGAGTTTACATACAGTTGTCATGGTCAAAATTTTAAAAATAATAACAAAAAATCTTTTTTTGAACATGTATGCCAAAATGCATGAATGTTGTGGAAATGATCATTTATTAGATATTTTGCCCTGGGAAATTGAGATAATGCGTTTGCTGCGTTCTTAGAGCTGTACGAGCTCAGGAAAGCGGTTTTTTCATACAACTAATGCATGGTCACTGTAATACATACAAAACGAGTTCATAAGTATTTTTAAGCATCAAACTATGAGAAAGAATAACGAAAAAGTTGTTTTTTAACATGTATGACAACATGAATGAATGTTGTGGAAATGATCATTTATTAGATATTTTGCCTTGGGAAATTGAGATAATGCGTTTGCTGCGATCTGAGCGCTGTACGAGCTCAGGAAAGCGTTTTTTTCATACAACTAATGCATGGTCACTGTAATACATACAAAACGAGTTCATAAGTATTTTTAAGCATCAAACTATGAGAAAGAATAACGAAAAAGTTGTTTTTTAACATGTATGACAACATGAATGAATGTTGTGGAAATGATGATTTTTTAGATATTTTGCCTTGGGAAATTGAGATAATGCGTTTGCTGCGTTCTTAGCGCTGTACGAGCTCAGGAAAGCGGTTTTCTCACACAACTAATGCATGGTCATTGTAAAACGTACATAATGAGTTTATATACAGTTTCCATGGTCAAAATCTTAAAAACAATAACAAAAAATCTTTTTTTGAACATGTATGCCAAATTGCATGAATGTTGTGGAAATGATCATTTATTAGATATTTTGCCTTGGGAGATTGAGATAATGCGTTTGCTGCGTTCTGAGCGCTGTACGAGCTCAGGAAAGCGGTTTTCTCATACAACTAATGCATGGTCACTGTAATACATACAAAACGAGTTTATAAGTACTTTTAAGCATCAAACTATGAAAAAGAATAACAAAAAGTCTCTTTTTGAACATGTATGCCAAAATGCATGAATGTTGTGGAAATGATCATTTATTAGATATTTTGCCTCGGGAAATTGAGATAATGCGTTTGCTGCGTTCTGAGCGCTGTACGAGCTCAGGAAAGCGGTTTTCTCACACAACTAATGCATGGTCATTGTAAAACGTACATAATGAGTTTATATACAGTTTTCATGGTCAAAATCTTAAAAACAATAACAAAAAATCTTTTCTTGAACATGTATGCCAAAATGCATGAATGTTGTGGAAATGATCATTTATTAGATATTTTGCCCTGGGAAATTGAGATAATGCGTTTTTTCTGCGTTCTGAGCGCTGTACGAGCTCAGGGAAGCGGTTTTCTGATACACCTAATGCATGGTCACTGTAATACATACAAAACGAGTTTAAAAGTACTTTTAAGCATCAAACTATAAAAAAGAATAACAAAAAAGTTGTTTTCGAACATGTATGCCAAGATGCATGAATGTTGTGGAAATGATCATTTATTAGATTTTTTGCCCTGGGAAATTGAGATAGTGCGTTTGCTGCGTTCTTAGAGCTGTACGAGCTCAGGAAAGCGGTTTTCTCACACATCTAATGCATGGTTACTGTAATACATGTAAAACGAGTTTATAAGTACTTTTAAGCATCAAACTATGAAAAAGAATAACAAAAAGTCTCTTTTTGAACATGTATGCCAAAATGCATGAATGTTGTGGAGATGATCATTTATTAGATATTTTGCCTTGGGAGATTGAGATAATGCGTTTGCTGCGTTCTGAGGGCTGTACGAGCTCAGGAAAGCGGTTTTCTCATACAACTAATGCATGGTCACTGTAAGACATACAAGACGAGTTTATAAGTATTTTTAATCATCAAACTATGAGAAAGAATAACGAAAAAGTTGTTTTTTAAGATCCATGCCAAAATGAATGAATGTTGTGTAAATGATCAATTATTAGATATTTTGCCTTGGGAAATTGAGATAATGCGTTTGCTGCGTTCTTAGCGCTGTACGAGCTCAGGAAAGCGGTTTTCTCACACAACTAATGCATGGTCATTGTAAAACGTACATAATGAGTTTATATACAGTTTTCATGGTCAAAATCTTAAAAACAATAACAAAAAATCTTTTCTTGAACATGTATGCCAAAATGCATGAATGTTGTGGAAATGATCATTTATTAGATATTTTGCCCTGGGAGATTGAGATAATGCGTTTGCTGCGTTCTGAGCGCTGTACGAGCTCAGGAAAGCGGTTTTCTCATACAACTAATGCATGGTCACTGTAATACATACAAAACGAGTTTATAAGTACTTTTAAGCATCAAACTATGAAAAAGAATAACAAAAAGTCTCTTTTTGAACATGTATGCCAAAATGCATGAATGTTGTGGAAATGATCATTTATTAGATATTTTGCCTTGGGAGATTGAGATAATGCGTTTGCTGCGTTCTGAGCGCTGTACGAGCTCAGGAAAGCGGTTTTCTCAAACAACTAATGCATGGTCACTGTAATACATACAAAACGAGTTTATAAGTATTTTTAAGCATTAAACTATGAGAAAGAATAACGAAAAAGTTGTTTTTTAAGATGTATGCCAAAATGAATGAATGTTGTGGAAATGATCATTTATTAGATATTTTGCCTTGGGAAATTGAGATAATGCGTTTGCTGCGTTCTGAGCGCTGTACGAGCTCAGGAAAGCGGTTTTCTCACACATCTAATGCATGGTCACTATAATACATATAAAACGAGTTTAAAAGTACTTTTAAGCATCAAACTATAAAAAAGAATAACAAAAAAGTTGTTTTTCAACATGTATGCCAACATAAATGAATGTTGTGGAAATGATCATTTATTAGATATTTTGCCTTGGGAAATTGAGATAATGCGTTTGCTGCGTTCTTAGCGCTGTACGAGCTCAGGAAAGCGGTTTTCTCACACATCTAATGCATGGTCACTATAATACATATAAAACGAGTTTAAAAGTACTTTTAAGCATCAAACTATAAAAAAGAATAACAAAAAAGTTGTTTTTCAACATGTATGCCAAAATGCATGAATGTTGTGGAAATGATCATTCATTAGATATTTTGCCTTGGGAAATTGAGATAATGCGTTTGCTGCGTTCTGAGCGCTGTACGAGCTCAGGAAAGCGGTTTTCTCATGCAACTAATGCATGGTCACTGTAATACATATAAAACTAGTTTTAAGTACTTTTAAGCATCAAACTATGAAAAAGAATAACAAAATAGTTGTTTTTCAACATGTATGCCAAAATGCATGAATGTTGTGGAAATTATCATTTATTAGATATTTTGCCTTGGGAGATTGAGATAATGCGTTTGCTGCGTTCTGAGCGCTGTACGAGCTCAGGAAAGCGGTGTTCTCATACAACTAATGCATGGTCACTTTAATACATACAAAACGAGTTTATAAGTATTTTTAAGCATCAAACTATGAGAAAGAATAACGAAAAAGTTGTTTTTTAACATGTATGCCAACATGAATGAATGTTGTGGAAATGATCATTTATTAGATATTTTGCCTTGGGAGATTGAGATAATGCGTTTGCTGCGTTCTGAGGGCTGTACGAGCTCAGGAAAGCGGTTTTCTCATACAACTAATGCATGGTCACTGTAAGACATACAAGACGAGTTTATAAGTATTTTTAATCATCAAACTATGAGAAAGAATAACGAAAAAGTTGTTTTTTAAGATCCATGCCAAAATGAATGAATGTTGTGTAAATGATCAATTATTAGATATTTTGCCTTGGGAAATTGAGATAATGCGTTTGCTGCGTTCTTAGCGCTGTACGAGCTCAGGAAAGCGGTTTTCTCACACAACTAATGCATGGTCATTGTAAAACGTACATAATGAGTTTATATACAGTTTTCATGGTCAAAATCTTAAAAACAATAACAAAAAATCTTTTCTTGAACATGTATGCCAAAATGCATGAATGTTGTGGAAATGATCATTTATTAGATATTTTGCCCTGGGAGATTGAGATAATGCGTTTGCTGCGTTCTGAGCGCTGTACGAGCTCAGGAAAGCGGTTTTCTCATACAACTAATGCATGGTCACTGTAATACATACAAAACGAGTTTATAAGTACTTTTAAGCATCAAACTATGAAAAAGAATAACAAAAAGTCTCTTTTTGAACATGTATGCCAAAATGCATGAATGTTGTGGAAATGATCATTTATTAGATATTTTGCCTTGGGAGATTGAGATAATGCGTTTGCTGCGTTCTGAGCGCTGTACGAGCTCAGGAAAGCGGTTTTCTCAAACAACTAATGCATGGTCACTGTAATACATACAAAACGAGTTTATAAGTATTTTTAAGCATTAAACTATGAGAAAGAATAACGAAAAAGTTGTTTTTTAAGATGTATGCCAAAATGAATGAATGTTGTGGAAATGATCATTTATTAGATATTTTGCCTTGGGAAATTGAGATAATGCGTTTGCTGCGTTCTGAGCGCTGTACGAGCTCAGGAAAGCGGTTTTCTCACACATCTAATGCATGGTCACTATAATACATATAAAACGAGTTTAAAAGTACTTTTAAGCATCAAACTATAAAAAAGAATAACAAAAAAGTTGTTTTTCAACATGTATGCCAACATAAATTAATGTTGTGGAAATGATCATTTATTAGATATTTTGCCTTGGGAAATTGAGATAATGCGTTTGCTGCGTTCTTAGCGCTGTACGAGCTCAGGAAAGCGGTTTTCTCACACATCTAATGCATGGTCACTATAATACATATAAAACGAGTTTAAAAGTACTTTTAAGCATCAAACTATAAAAAAGAATAACAAAAAAGTTGTTTTTCAACATGTATGCCAAAATGCATGAATGTTGTGGAAATGATCATTCATTAGATATTTTGCCTTGGGAAATTGAGATAATGCGTTTGCTGCGTTCTGAGCGCTGTACGAGCTCAGGAAAGCGGTTTTCTCATGCAACTAATGCATGGTCACTGTAATACATATAAAACTAGTTTTAAGTACTTTTAAGCATCAAACTATGAAAAAGAATAACAAAATAGTTGTTTTTCAACATGTATGCCAAAATGCATGAATGTTGTGGAAATTATCATTTATTAGATATTTTGCCTTGGGAGATTGAGATAATGCGTTTGCTGCGTTCTGAGCGCTGTACGAGCTCAGGAAAGCGGTGTTCTCATACAACTAATGCATGGTCACTGTAATACATGTAAAACGAGTTTATAAGTATTTTTAAGCATCAAACTATGAGAAAGAATAACGAAAAAGTTGTTTTTTAACATGTATGCCAACATGAATGAATGTTGTGGAAATGATCATTTATTAGATATTTTGCCTTGGGAAATTGAGATAATGCGTTTGCTGCGTTCTTAGCGCTGTACGAGCTCAGGAAAGCGGTTTTCTCACACATCTAATGCATGGTCACTATAATACATATAAAACGAGTTTAAAAGTACTTTTAAGCATCAAACTATAAAAAAGAATAACAAAAAAGTTGTTTTTCAACATGTATGCCAAAATGCATGAATGTTGTGAAAATGATCATTTATTAGATTTTTTGCCCTGGGAAATTGAGATAATGCGTTTGCTGCGTTCTTAGAGCTGTACGAGCTCAGGAAAGCGGTTTTCTCACACATCTAATGCATGGTTACTGTAATACATGTAAAACGAGTTTATAAGTACTTTTAAGCATCAAACTATGAAAAAGAATAACAAAAAGTCTCTTTTTGAACATGTATGCCAAAATGCATGAATGTTGTGGAGATGATCATTTATTAGATATTTTGCCTTGGGAGATTGAGATAATGCGTTTGCTGCGTTCTTAGAGCTGTACGAGCTCAGGAAAGCGGTTTTCTCATACAACTAATGCATGGTCACTGTAATACATACAAAACGAGTTTATAAGTACTTTTAAGCATCAAACTATGAAAAAGAATAACAAAAAGTCTCTTTTTGAACATGTATGCCAAAATGCATGAATGTTGTGGAAATGATCATTTATTAGATATTTTGCCTTGGGAGATTGAGATAATGCGTTTGCTGCGTTCTGAGCGCTGTACGAGCTCAGGAAAGCGGTTTTCTCAAACAACTAATGCATGGTCACTGTAATACATACAAAACGAGTTTATAAGTATTTTTAAGCATTAAACTATGAGAAAGAATAACGAAAAAGTTGTTTTTTAAGATGTATGCCAAAATGAATGAATGTTGTGGAAATGATCATTTATTAGATATTTTGCCTTGGGAAATTGAGATAATGCGTTTGCTGCGTTCTGAGCGCTGTACGAGCTCAGGAAAGCGGTTTTCTCACACATCTAATGCATGGTCACTATAATACATATAAAACGAGTTTAAAAGTACTTTTAAGCATCAAACTATAAAAAAGAATAACAAAAAAGTTGTTTTTCAACATGTATGCCAACATAAATGAATGTTGTGGAAATGATCATTTATTAGATATTTTGCCTTGGGAAATTGAGATAATGCGTTTGCTGCGTTCTTAGCGCTGTACGAGCTCAGGAAAGCGGTTTTCTCACACATCTAATGCATGGTCACTATAATACATATAAAACGAGTTTAAAAGTACTTTTAAGCATCAAACTATAAAAAAGAATAACAAAAAAGTTGTTTTTCAACATGTATGCCAAAATGCATGAATGTTGTGGAAATGATCATTCATTAGATATTTTGCCTTGGGAAATTGAGATAATGCGTTTGCTGCGTTCTGAGCGCTGTACGAGCTCAGGAAAGCGGTTTTCTCATGCAACTAATGCATGGTCACTGTAATACATATAAAACTAGTTTTAAGTACTTTTAAGCATCAAACTATGAAAAAGAATAACAAAATAGTTGTTTTTCAACATGTATGCCAAAATGCATGAATGTTGTGAAAATGATCATTTATTAGATATTTTGCCTTGGGAAATTGAGATAATGCGTTTGCTGCGTTCTGAGCGCTGTACGAGCTCAGGAAAGCGGTGTTCTCATACAACTAATGCATGGTCACTTTAATACATACAAAACGAGTTTATAAGTATTTTTAAGCATCAAACTATGAGAAAGAATAACGAAAAAGTTGTTTTTTAACATGTATGCCAACATGAATGAATGTTGTGGAAATGATCATTTATTACATATTTTGCCTTGGGAAATTGAGATAATGCGTTTGCTGCGTTCTTAGCGCTGTACGAGCTCAGGAAAGCGGTTTTCTCACACATCTAATGCATGGTCACTATAATACATATAAAACGAGTTTAAAAGTACTTTTAAGCATCAAACTATAAAAAAGAATAACAAAAAAGTTGTTTTTCAACATGTATGCCAAAATGCATGAATGTTGTGAAAATGATCATTTATTAGATTTTTTGCCCTGGGAAATTGAGATAATGCGTTTGCTGCGTTCTTAGAGCTGTACGAGCTCAGGAAAGCGGTTTTCTCACACATCTAATGCATGGTTACTGTAATACATGTAAAACGAGTTTATAAGTACTTTTAAGCATCAAACTATGAAAAAGAATAACAAAAAGTCTCTTTTTGAACATGTATGCCAAAATGCATGAATGTTGTGGAGATGATCATTTATTAGATATTTTGCCTTGGGAGATTGAGATAATGCGTTTGCTGCGTTCTTAGCGCTGTACGAGCTCAGGAAAGCGGTTTTCTCACACAACTAATGCATGGTCATTGTAAAACGTACATAATGAGTTTATATACAGTTTTCATGGTCAAAATCTTAAAAACAATAACAAAAAATCTTTTCTTGAACATGTATGCCAAAATGCATGAATGTTGTGGAAATGATCATTTATTAGATATTTTGCCCTGGGAAATTGAGATAATGCGTTTGCTGCGTTCTTAGCGCTGTACGAGCTCAGGAAAGCGGTTTTCTCACACATCTAATGCATGGTCACTGTAATACATGTAAAACGAGTTTATAAGTACTTTTAAGCATCAAACTATGAAAAAGAATAACGAAAAAGGGTTTTTTTAAGATGTATGCCAAAATGAATGAATGTTGTGGAAATGATCATTTATTAGATATTTTGCCTTGGGAGATTGAGATAATGCGTTTGCTGCGTTCTGAGCGCTGTACGAGCTCAGGAAAGCGGTTTTCTCATACAACTAATGCATGGTCACTGTAATACATACAAAACGAGTTTATAAGTATTTTTAAGCATCAAACTATGAGAAAGAATAACAAAAAAGCTGTTTTTCAACACGTATGCCAAAATGCATGAATGTAGTGGAAATGATCATTTATTAGATATTTTGCCTTGGGAAATTGAGATAATGCGTTTGCTGCCTTGGGAAATTAAGATTATGCGTTTGCTGCGTTCTTAGCATTGTAAGAGCTCGGGAAAGTGGTTTTCTCACACATCTAATGCATGGTCTTTGTAAAAAGTCCACGTTTTGGACTGCTGATGCTGAGTTCATCTCAGTTTCCTGCGTTTGCTGTGTTCTTGGTCAAAATGTGAAAAAGAATAACAAAAAAAATGTCTTTCAACATTTATGCTAGATTCATCATTTTATTGACTTTCTGGCTGCTGATGCCGAATCTATGCATATAATGAATGACGAATCGTCTGAAAGACATTTTTAACTTACATTAAATTAACATTTTTCTGATTTTACGAACATGGGCCAGGCAATTCTTTCAATTGATATACATCATGTTCTAGCAATTTAAACACGTTTATGACATTTTTATTATCCTTTAATGTGCCATTAAATTTGTTGTGAAAAACTGTCAATAAAGTGAAAAAGAATGTTTAACACAGTACATTCTTTAATACTTGAATTTAAATTATAATGAATTAGAGTGAAAAAACTTATCACTTAAAGCACTAATTTCGGTTATTTATTATAAGTATTATAATTTATTATTATTGGTAAGCATGCGAGCTCTACACATTGTTCAAGCTTAGAATCCCAGAGATCTTGCAACACTTGTACATCGTTAAGTAACATAAAGTTCTGAAAAGTATTGTTTGACACACTAATAATGAAGTAGGATTAAAAACGTAATTGTTTACGAAACATTCAGTAAACCACCTCAGTCAGGTAATCCAAAAGTTTCCATTACATGAAGTTTTCTACATGTTCATATTAAGTCATTACAAGAAATCTGATTTTCACTTTATGTGAAATCAGATTTACACGCTCATGGGACTAAATACATTTATTAAAAAGGAAGCAATATGAATGACGGAAGTTGCGAGCATGACGTTTATATAAGAGAGAATGTTCATTTATGTGAATTTTTGTTTCAAATGTAATTCAAATTATACAATTATACACAGGTATATACAATATGATATTTAGAGAAATGCTTTTACAACCTTTCATGACCTAAACATTAAAAAAAGAAAATAGAGTATTTAAATTAAGAATATGATAAAAAAATACAGTATGAAAAAGAAAACATTTAAATAAATATGAGATAAGAATATAATAATTATATAAATACAGAAAAAGACTTCATATTGTTTATAGTTTATAGAAGAAAATAATGAGAACTCCTTCAGTAAGCGGTGAGCAGGGACAGAAGAGAGGAACCATGGGCAAATGGTGGCCCCAATGCAGGCCTGAGTACTTCTAATGGAGGGTCAGCCTGGGGACGGTGTGAGCTAATGTTTCTGTAGTGGAGAGACACATCAAACTGGACCCAAGCATCCCAGGAATGGGGCATGCCCCAATTTCAAGGTGTAGGCTTTCACATGCCGGTCAAAACAAATCATGGGTTTAGCTAGGTGTTTGCTTTATGTGTGGTACCAAGTTCAAGTAGGATTTTCTTTTCTTTTTAACCATATACAGTTTAGTGAAACACAGTGAAACGAAACCACCTTCCTCCAGGACCAAGGTCCTACATCCAACATAAATTAATAACATAAATGAACAAAAACTAACCAGCTTACTAAGCATTCCAATTAGCTAACTGGCTGAGACACTCTGAGTTACCACTAAAAATTTTCTATACTAAAAAAAAAAAAAGACAACAAAACTGCTCATGCAAATAGTGACAAAGAGTGACAAAGTCACTTAAGGCAACAACGTGACACATTTCAATACTTCGTGATGATGACATAATGAGGTAATGAGTTAAGGTAGTGGGAGGAGAAACAGTAAAGAGGACAAATTCCTTAAAAGTAGCAGGAAAGATTAAATAGGCTTGTGCAAATGACAACTAATGGATATTACGCAAACGCGCAACTACACATTGGTGTGAAAATTTTTTAGATGGTTGTTGATAAGTGTGTTTGCACATGTGTCGTTTATAGGTTCAGTCTCAATGTTTTGAGGTAGTTGAGTAGACAATACCTGAGATATTGTGTGTGTGTGTGTGTGTGTGTGTGTGTGTGTGTTTGTCTGTGTGCAATAACCTACACACAATAACACAATAATTTGTGTTTGTTCATTAGTCCAGTCCCTTTTTGTTGAGGAGAGAGATGGCTTGTAAAAGGAAGCTGTTGCACAGTCTGGATGTGAGTGCTTGAATGTTTCTGGTTGGTCGTGAGATGATGTTCTTGGAGACAGTGAACTTCTCCAACTCAGTAAAGGTGCCGCAAGTTGCAGCCTTCTTAAACAGAATTCTCAAAAATGTCCTGAAGAGCAGAGATGGCTTCTATTGGCCAGGTTTTCATCTGCTTCAGAACCAGGTGTCCTCAATCATCGACTGTTAATACTGGTCAGTTGATCAAGAGCAAGAAACTGTAAATAAAGCCTTTTACATCTAGGCAGACATGATCATCATGGAATTATCATGCTCTGCTACAGTATGTAATTCCTGGAACTCCGAGTCTGGCTGGCTCAGCTTACGGCTTTTGTCTGCTACAACCTTCGCTAGGAGCCGCAAAGAATGAAAAGCAGCCAGGAATGTAAAGCACGGAAAAGGCTGACGAGCAGTATGATGTGCTAGGTGGTGAGCGTTCTGTAGAAGGCCGCAGAATGTTTGTTGAAATGCATGGGTTACTTGTGACATCTTGTCAAGCAGATAGAGTCATAGGGTCTGAGCTATCTGAATCTACCACAACCACCTTTCCCAGTGTTTCACAAACAGGTTAACTTATCAGAGGTATTTCAAAGAGGTAGGGCAAAAATGCCACCGCCTTCAAGAACCTAGGATTGCATGATCAATCTGCTCCCTGCAGCCGAATTACCCATGTTCCCAGAGCAAGAGCCCAAGGCCCTCACCCAGGACAATGGATCTGGAAGTTTCCAAGAACCTCCTGGCAAAGGTGGAAGCCAAGAAGTACATCTGGCCATTTAAGATACAACAACGATTAATTTTGGTTGCGTACCATCGGTCACGCACTGGTTGATGAAGATAAACCCCACCTCAAGCTTGCTTAAGGCAGTCCTGCGCAGCACTCTGGAGGGTACATTGCCTCCAAAGTCATGATGGGGCTTCCGCATGCACGATCAGGCGAGGAACACTTGTGGGTCTCAGGCCGGCACATACCATACCACAGTCTGGTAGTCCATTAAGAAGCTCTCTAAGAAGATGAAAGCCAAGAACGTGGCTCTGCAGCTTTAAAAATAAGAAAAGAAATATACTTGCAAGTAACAATGAGCAAGCCTAAGCACCAGTGTGCACCAGACACACCACACAACCAGTGTGCCTTTGAACATGCTAATACCCCTAAAACAAAACTTATGTCACTAAATATGGCACAAGTTTAAGGTTTCTTCATAGTTCCACTTTGTTTTTGCTTGCATCATTGCTAGTGATTGCTTGATGTTGACTGTAATGGTGGGGGTGCTTGGGCCCGTCATCATTTTTGTAGGAAGCATACAGTAGGGTGTGTGTACTGTGTGTGTGTCTGTGTGTGTGTGTGTGTGTGTGTGTGTGTGTGTGTGTGTGTGTGTGTGTGTGTGTGTGTCTGTGTGTGTGTGTGTGTGTGTGTAGGATGTGTACATTTTGTGTAGGATAAGTAGTTTCTGTGTGTCTGTTTCAAGATGGCGTTGGTGAGTTCAGCTGCCATCACAACTGCTCCGACCCCTTTTTCTTTGTTTTTGTTTTTGTGAGTTACTTTTCAGTGATCTAAAACCGGCAAATTCATTACCATTGAGTTTATTAGGTATGATAGGGACACTCTTGCTTCTATTGGTATACAATGTACTCACAATTTGAAGTTTTTAACTCTGGATCCAAGCTGGCCGAGTGAGATCCTTAGGGAGGACAAAGGTCATGAAGACACACGTGCACACAGCACAAATCTGCCTAGCATCCTGCTCGCCAACGTCCAGTCACTGGAGAAGAAATTCGATGACCTCAGGGCCAGGGTAATGTTCCATAGAATCATTCGAGACTGCAATCTCCTCTGCGGTGCCGGACCACGGTATTCAGCCGGCCGAGTTCTTCTTGGTTCACCGCATGCCAGGACACGGGACTCGAGGAAGTCAAGGGAAGGTGGAGTGTGTTTAATGGTGAGCAACAGCTGGTGCAACACCGCAAGCATTGTGCCTCTCACACGCTCCTGCACACCCAACCTGGAAGTACTGTCCTTTTGACCTTCCTTGTCAGTTTACATCGGTCATAATCAGCGCCATTTACATTCCGCCTCAAGCCGACACAGACACTCACACAGGGGGACTCACACAGTACCAGACACAACACTTATCGCTCAATGTGGCGGGGGACTTTAACAGCGGCAACCTCAAACACGCATCGGCAAACTTTTAACAACACATCACCAGACCCACCAGGGGCGAAAGGGCACTGGATCATCGCTATACTACAGTCAAGGAGAGCTACAAGGGAAAATCTCACCCTCCATTTGGGAAATCGACCATGCCGCCATCTTCTTCTTGCCAAAATACAAACAAAGACTCAAACCGGTAGTTCCAGTTCAGAGGGAGGTCGCTCGCTCAAAGGACTAATCGGTGGCCAAACTAGCGGATGATACCATCAAAAAAACAATCAGACGTTTTCCAATCAGAAGCCATGGGTGGATAAAACCATCCGCGACATGCAAGGCAGCGTTAAACAACGTCTGGAAGGTGGTGAAGGAGGCAAAGCAACGCTACGGGAGAAAACTAGAGTCACAACTCAACAGAGTGACTCTAGGAGCCTGTGGCAGGGACAAAGAACGATAACAGACTACAAAGCACCAACATCCGGCATGACGAACGCGGATGTGACCCAGGCAGACGAGCTGAACACATTCTATGCTCGCTTCAAGGCTGCAGCTACAGATGCTAGCAATGCTAATAACTAACGGCTACAGACAAAAAGACACTGCCGGTACCGGAAATGCGTTCATCATCTCCGAGCATGACGTGAGGAGAGCCTTCAGGAGAGTGGACACCAGGAAAGCAGCAGGACCAGATGGCATGTCAGGTCGAGTCCTCAGAGCCTGCACAGACCAGCTAGCACCTGTTTTCACAGAGATATTCAGCCTCTCCTCATCTCAGTCGGTGATCCCCACATACTTCAACGAGTCCGTCATTGTTACTGTTCCGAAGAAACCCCATCCTATTTTCCTCAATGGCTATCGCCCTGTAGCCCACACCTCAGTAGTGATGAAGTGCTTTGAATGGCTGGTCGGAGACATTTCTTCACTACCTGACACAATGGACCCATTACAGCTTGCATAACACCCGAACCGCTCTACAGATGATCTCATCTCCTTCATACTGTACATCTCTCACTCACCTGGACACCTAAAGGGGGAATATGCCAAAATGCTCTTCAGTGACTAGAGCTCATGATTTAATACCATAATTCCCTCCACACTCACCACCAATGAGTCAGTGGATCTCCATTTTCCTAACTGGCAGAGCACAGGCAGTAAGGATGTGCAGACATGTCTTAGCCTCCCTCAGCCCGGTGGCGCCTGTTGCCACTTTTCTGGAGCCTAGCTGAGCGCATCATCCGCACCGAGCCCCCGACTTGCACTCAATATACAGTAGGCGGTGCTGGACCAAGGCCAGGAAGATCGTGAAGGTCCTCAGCCACCCCAGAAATAGAATGTTCTGTCTGTTGATGAGATGGCACGAGAAACCCAAGCATTTTATGTGCACACGTAAAAGTTTGTGTGTGCATCTCATAGGTGTGCACGTGCATTTCATATGTAGTTGTTTGAGCAGTTAGTATGTAAGTATGCCTAACCCTAAGTGTGACAGTTTCATATATGTGTATGCTAGTGTTTCGTGTGTGTGCATGAAAGAAGTTTGACTTAAGCCGTATATGGTGCCTCATACTTTTTTTTTATATTGAACCGGAGAAAAAAAGCTCCAATGTGTAGTAATATCCAATGTGTAGAGGGGAAACAGTGTGGGCACACAATGAAGAGATGCATCAAGGTATATCATTAAAATCACCCAGTTTTGCAGCGTCTATGTGGTAATTATGTTACTACATGTTAACATAATTATGTTGTAATGCATTTTATTTTATTTAATAGTTAAACCGATGCCAAAATCATTCATCCAATAGGTTACTAAATGATTGTGACCTAAAGGAGCTACAACAGTCCAAGTGTGTCATTTCTTATATATTAAAAAAGATTTAAACACTGCCCATACTGCCTTTATTGTTTTGTAGTTACAAAACATGGACATGCAGAAGTTGTTGTGACAGTTAAAAAAGAAATACAATTAGCTGAAAAAATACATTTTAAAATGTATTTTTTAATGTACATCTTAAAATATTAACATTATATGTTATATGTTATAACTAAAAAATTATTGTGTTGAAAACCTTAAAAAATGGGTTTGGGCTAGACTAGATTGACTGTTGGGATAATTAATAATAATCTTATTGCTAAATGTTACATTTTCACTGAATAAAACTGGGTTTTTGTCGCCATCACGTTGTTCTACATCTCGAACTCAGAGTAGAAGCGATTTAGCGCATCTGGAAGGGACCCTTCACTGTCACAGGCAGGTGATGATATTTGATGATAGTTGGTAACGGGTTGTATGCTCTGCCACATGTGCCGTATGTCACCTCTGTCCCTGAAGTGGTTGAGGATTTTCTAAGCGTGTGTGCGCTTCGCCTCTCTGATTGCCCGGGAAAGTTTGGCCCTTGCTGTTCTTAGGGCCACTTTGCCCCCTGCACTGATGGCAGAGTTTTGGGTCAGGTTTTTATCTGCTTCAGGACCAGGTGTCCCTGAATCATAAACTGTAAACACTGCTCAGTTCATCAAGAACACGAACCTGTAACTAGGCATTTCACATCTCGGGAGACAGAAGGTGTCATTCATTTACCATGCTTTGCTACAGTAGGTATTCCTGGAACTCCGAGTCTGCCTGGCTCAGCTTATCCCTGCTGTCTGCCACGACCTTTGCTAGGAACAAACATTCCATGCCCACAAGGAATGAAAACAACCCAGAAATGAAAAGCACATGGACAAGGCCGAAGGGCTGTATGATGTGCTGGTGATCCATAGAAGGCGGCAGTAAGTTTGTGGAAATGCATGGGTTACCTGTGACATCTTGTCAAGCGGATAGGGTCACAAACAAGTGGACTTATTGGAGGTATTTTCAAAGAGGTCGGGTCAAAAACTGCCACCCTCACCCCCACAAAAAACCTAGGTCTGTGTGATCAATCTGCTCTGTGCAGCCAATTTGGCCACAGTCTATCCATTTTCCCGGAGCAAGAGACCAAAACCCCAACCCTCACCCAGGGACAGTGGGCCTGGAAGTTCCCAAGAACCTCCCTCTAAAGGTGGAAGCCGAGAAGTACATCATTTAAGATGCAACAAGGGTTAATTTCGGTTGCGTACCACCGCTCACTCTCTGGTTGATGAAGATAAAAAGATAAACCATACCTCAAGCTCACTCAAGCCAGACCTGTGCAGCACTCTGGTCTCTTGGTCTCTTGCTCATTGCCACCAACATCATGATGGGGCTCCTGCATGCACGCTCAGGCGAGGAACACACAGGTTTGGTAGTCCACCAAGAAGCTCTCTCTGAAGATGAAAGCCAAGAAGTTGGCCCTGCGGCCTTTTAAAATAAAAGAAAGGAATATAGTTGCGAGCAACAATGTCAGTGCCATCAGGACCCAGGCGCACCGCACCACCTGTGTGCTTTTTGTGGACGCTAAGACCCCTAAAACGCCCTGGATGCTGATGTCACTGTATAAGTTTAAGGCATCGTCATAAGTTTAAGGCACGTGTCATTCTATGCATCATTGCTAGTGACTGCTTGGTGGCGTCTGTAATGGCGCGGGTGCTTGTGTGTAGGATGCGTAGGGTGTGTGTAGGCTGTGTATTGTGTGTGTGTGTGGGGGGGGGGGTTTCTACTGTATGTGTGGCATAAATGGTTGGGTGTGCCTTTGTTTGTGTGCAAGATGTGTTTGTGTGTGTTGTGTATGTAAAGGATTTGTGGTGTGTAATGTGTGTCTGAAGGTTCTGTGAGTACTGTATATGATGTGTTATGTTTGGGTGTCTATAGTGTGTGTGTGTCGTGTGTGTGTGTAATATGCATCTGTATTTGTGTGCGCGTGTAGTGCATGTGTGTCTGTAATATCTGTGTATGTAGTAAATGTGTATGTGTATGAATATTGTGTGTGTGTGTGTGTGTGTGTAAAGGATGTGTTTGTATTCCTGCTGGGAGCCCCTCCCCTTGCGCTACTTTTTTGCATTCCTGCTAGGAGCCCCTTTTTTGATTTTAAAAATTGAAATCACAAGTAGATGGCCGAAGGATGTTCTAGGAGGTGAGCGTTCCATAGTAGATTGCAGTACGTTTGTGAAAATTCATGGGATACTTGTGCCATTTTGTCGAGCAGATCGAGTCATAAAGTCTGAGCTATCTCAACCACTTACAAGCACATTCCCCAGTGTTTCACAAAGATGTGGACTTATAGGAGGTATTCTCAAGAAGTTAGGGCCAAAAAAACTTGCTCCCTTCCCCCCCAAAGTCCTAGGATCTTTTCCTACAATTAATCTGCATCCAATTTTGTTACCATGTGTTCCCAGAGATAGCCCGTAAGGAGAAGAAGTGGGCCACTAAGCCTTTACAAAAAGTAAGAAATATAGTTACAAGCTACGATGAGCTGGCCCAAGCACCTGTGCCATTGACACTTGGGCGCACCTCACAACTTGTGTGCCTTTTCAGCACACTAAGACCTCTGAACCAAATATGACATGCATCTCATGGCTGGACGTCTTTCTGGTGCACCATTGCTAGGTGTGACTGGGTTTGGGTGGTGACTGTAGACTTCATCCTTGAAGACTTTCAATCAGGTTTCAGGCCCCATCATAGTACAGAAACTGCACTAGTTAAGATTGCAAACGACTTGTTTTTAGCTTCGGACCAAGGCTGCACCTCAATTCTAGTCTTGCTTGATCTTAGTGCTGCATTCGACACTATATATCTTAACATTCTCATAGATCGCTTACAAAATCACATAGGTATTCAGGGACAGGCATTAAAATGGTTTAGATCATACCTGTCTGATCGATACCATTTTGTAGACCTAAATGGAGAACTGTTTGGTGTAATGCCAGTGAAATATGGGGTCCCACAAGGGTCAGTTTTAGGACCTCTGCTGTTCTCAATATACATGCTTCCCCTGGGTAACATCATTAGAAGACATGGAATTAGTTTCCATTGTTATGCTGATGATACCCAATTATATATCTCAACAAAACCAGACGAAATACCTAAATTGTCTAGATTAACCGAGTGTGTCCAGGACATAAAAGATTGGATGACCAATAACTTCCTCTTACTAAACTCAGACAAGACAGAGATATTACTCATCGGCCCAAAAACCAGCACACAACAGCTTTCACAATTCAGCCTGTGTTTAGAAGGATGTATTGTTACTACTAGCTCAATAGTAAAAGACCTAGGTGTAATATTGGACAGTAACTTGTCCTTTGAAAATCATATTTCCAATATCACAAAAACAGCCTTTTTCCATCTTAGAAATATCGCCTTATAACTTAGGAGCATCTTATCCGTATCTGATGCAGAAAAGCTAGTTTATGCATTCATGACCTCCAGACTGGACTATTGTAATGCATTACTAGGTGGTTGTCCTGCATCCTCAATAAACAAGCTTCAGTTAGTCCAAAATGCAGCCGCCAGGGTTCTCACCAGATCCAGAGAATATGATCATATAACCCCAATATTATCATCTCTGCACTGGCTACCTGTTCAGTTTAGAATTAATTACAAAATAGTATTATTTACATACAAGGCTTTAAATGGTTTAGCTCCCACATACCTAACCAGTCTTCTGAAACGCTATAATCCGCCACGCTCCTTAAGATCACAAAACTCTGGACTTCTGGTAGTTCCCAGAATTTCAAAATCTACAAAAGGGGTAGGGCTTTTTCATATTTAGCTCCAAAACTTTGGAATAGCCTTCCAGACAGTGTTCGGGGCTTAGACACAGTATCCCAGTTTAAAAGTAGACTCAAGACGCATCTCTTTAATCTGGCATACACGTAACTCATCCCATAACTTCATACTTCAGTACATCTATTCTGGATGGCAACTACGCTAATTCTCTCCATCTGTTCTGTATTTTTCTACCCATCCCGAGGCATCTGGAGATTGTACAAGCTTCAGTAGACAAAGGCCAACCCTGTGAGGATCCTGAGGCATCCAGAGAAGGCCCAGCTCTAGCTGAATTCTGCCTTATTATGATTGGAGCTACACATCCTGCTCCTGTGCTCCCAGTGATCCAGACCCCATCTGCCCTCTGCACCTACTGACTCATCCCTATGCTGAACTGGACTTAATGTTAATTTAAAGAATTTCTGTTATATTGTACTCTCAGCTGCATAACACACATGGTGTTATATCATCTCTATCTGTTATCACCCAAATGAGGATGGGTTCCCTGTTGAGTCTGGTTCCTCTCAAGGTTTCTTCCTATTGCCATCTCAGGGAGTTTTTCCTTGCCACTGTCGCCATCATCCTTGGCTTCCTCATCAGAGAAATTTCATTTATTCATCTTGTTATTATCTAGACACATTTTTCTCACACATACACAATTTATTATTATTATTAATATTTTATTATTTTATTATTATTATTATTATTTATTTATTTTTTTATTTCTTTCATCTTTGTGAAGCTGCTTTGAGACAATGACCATTGTTAAAAGCGTTATATAAATAAAATTGAATTGAATTGAATTGAACTGTAATGACACAAATGCTTGAATAGGTCAACATTTGTGTACGTAGGATATGTGATGTGTGTGTGTGTGTGTGTGTGTGTCTGTGTGTGTGTGTGTGTGTGTGTGCGTGTTTGTGTGTGTGTGTGTGTGTGTGTGTGTGTGGTATGCGTGTGCAGTGTGCGTCTGTGTAGGATGTGTATTGTCTGGGTACTGTGTGTAGTGCACGTGGTCTTCTTTGTGTATTTGTATTTGATCTGCTGTTGAGTTAGGCGAATGTGAAACGTATTTTGAGTTTGATGTGGATCTTGAAGATCCAGATGTTTTGAGGAAGATGAATGAATATATAAATAGTAATCCACAAAATAGGAAGACAGCGCTCGCTGATTCATGACATTAGCAAAGCGTTTGCGTGATGAAGCGTTTGCTGCGTTCTTAGCGCTGTACGAGCTCAGGAAAGCGGTTGTCTAACACAACTAATGCATGGTCATTGTTAAACGTACATAATGAGTTTACATACAGTTGTCATGGTCAAAATTTTAAAAATAATAACAAAAAATCTTTTTTTGAACATGTATGCCAAAATGCATGAATGTTGTGGAAATGATCATTTATTAGATATTTTGCCTTGGGAAATTGAGATAATGCGTTTGCTGCGTTCTGAGCGCTGTACGAGCTCAGGAAAGCGGTTTTCTGATACAACTAATGCATGGTCACTGTAATACATACAAAACGAGTTTATAAGTATTTTTAAGCATCAAACTATGAGAAAGAATAACGAAAAAGTTGTTTTTTAACATGTATGCCAACATGAATGAATGTTGTGGAAATGATCATTTATTAGATATTTTGCCTTGGGAAATTGAGATAATGCGTTTGCTGCGTTCTTAGCGCTGCATGAGCTCAGGAAAGCGGTTTTCTCACACATCTAATGCATGGTCACTATAATACATATAAAACGCGTTTATAAGTACTTTTAAGCATCAAACTATAAAAAAGAATAACAAAAAAGTTGTTTTTCAACATGTATGCCAAAATGCATGAATGTTGTGGAAATGATCATTTATTAAATTTTTTGCCCTGGGAAATTGAGATAATGCGTTTGCTGCGTTCTTAGCGCTGTACGAGCTCAGGAAAGCGGTTTTCTCATACAACTAATGCATGGTCACTGTAATACATACAAAAAGAGTTTATAAGTATTTTTAAGCATCAAACTATGAAAAAGAATAACAAAAAAGCTGTTTTTCAACACGTATGCCAAAATGCATGAATGTTGTGGAAATGATCATTTATTAGATTTTTGCCCTGGGAAATTGAGATAATGCGTTTGCTGCGTTCTTAGAGCTGTACGAGCTCAGGAAAGCGGTTTTTTCACACAACTAATGCATGGTCATTGTAATACATACAAAACGAGTTTATAAGTAATTTTAAGCATCAAACTATGAAAAAGAATAACAAAATAGTTGTTTTTCAACATGTATGCCAAAATGCATGAATGTTGTGGAAATGATCATTTATTAGATATTTTGCCTTGGGAGATTGAGATAATGCGTTTGCTGCGTTCTGAGCGCTGTACGAGCTCAGGAAAGCGGTTTTCTCATACAACTAATGCATGGTCACTGTAATACATACAAAACGAGTTTATAAGTATTTTTAAGCATCAAACTATGAGAAAGAATAACAAAAAAACTGTTTTTCAACACGTATGCCAAAATGCATGAATGTTGTGGAAATGATCATTTATTAGATTTTTGCCCTGGGAAATTGAGATAATGCGTTTGCTGCGTTCTTAGAGCTGTACGAGCTCAGGAAAGCGGTTTTTTCACACAACTAATGCATGGTCATTGTAATACATACAAAACGAGTTTATAAGTAATTTTAAGCATTAAACTCTGAAAAAGAATAACGAAAAAGGTGTTTTTCATAATGTATGCCAAAATGCATGAATGTAGTGGAAATGATCATTTATTAGATATTTTGCCTTGGGAAATTGAGATAATGCGTTTGCTGCGTTCTGAGCGCTGTACGAGCTCAGGAAAGCGGTTTTCTCAAACAACTAATGAATGGTCACTGTAATACATATAAAACGAGTTTATAAGTACTTTTAAGCATCAAACTATGAAAAACAATAACAAAAAATCTTTTTTTGAACATGTATGCCAAAATGCATGAATGTTGTGGAAATGATCATTTATTAGATATTTTGCCTTGGGAGGTTGAGATAATGCGTTTGCTGCGTTCTGAGCGCTGTACGAGCTCAGGAAAGCGGTCTTCTCATACAACTAATGCATGGTCACTGTAATACATACAAAACGAGTTTATAAGTATTTTTAAGCATCAAACTATGAAAAAGAATAACGAGAAAGGTGTTTTTTAACATGTATGCCAACATGAATGAATGTTGTGGAAATGATCATTTTATTAGATATTTTGCCTTGGGAGATTGAGATAATGCGTTTGCTGCGTTCTGAGCGCTGTACGAGCTCAGGAAAGCGGTCTTCTCATACAACTAATGCATGGTCACTGTAATACATACAAAACGAGTTTATAAGTACTTTTAAGCATCAAACTATGAAAAACAATAACAAAAAATCTTTTTTTGAACATGTATGCCAAAATGCATGAATGTTGTGGAAATGATCATTTATTAGATATTTTGCCTTGGGAGGTTGAGATAATGCGTTTGCTGCGTTCTGAGCGCTGTACGAGCTCAGAAAAGCGGTTTTCTCACACATCTAATGCATGGTCACTATAATACATATAAAACGAGTTTATAAGTATTTTTAAGCATCAAACTATGAAAATGAATAACGAGAAAGGTGTTTTTTAACATGTATGCCAACATGAATGAATGTTGTGGAAATGATCATTTTATTAGATATTTTGCCTTGGGAGATTGAGATAATGCGTTTGCTGCGTTCTGAGCGCTGTACGAGCTCAGGAAAGCGGTCTTCTCATACAACTAATGCATGGTCACTGTAATACATGCAAAACGAGTTTATAAGTATTTTTAAGCATCAAACTATGAGAATGAATAACGAAAAAGTTGTTTTTTAAGATGTATGCCAAAATGAATGAATGCTGTGGAAATGATCATTTATTAGATATTTTGCCTTGGGAAATTGAGATAATGCGTTTGCTGCGTTCTGAGCGCTGTACGAGCTCAGGAAAGCGGTTTTCTCAAACAACTAATGCATGGTCATTGTAAAACGTACATAATGAGTTTATATACAGTTTTCATGGTCAAAATCTTAAAAACAATAACAAAAAATCCTTTTTTGAACATGTATGCCAAAATGCATGAATGTTGTGGAAATGATCATTTATTAGATATTTTGCCTTGGGAAATTGAGATAATGCGTTTGCTGCGTTCTTAGCGCTGTACGAGCTCAGGAAAGCGGTTTTCTCACACATCTAATGCATGGTCACTATAATACATATAAAACGAGTTTATAAGTACTTTTAAGCATCAAACTATGAAAAAGAATAACGAAAAAGTTGTTTTTTAACATGTATGCCAAAATGAATGAATGTTGTGGAAATGATCATTTATTAGATATTTTGCCTTGGGAAATTGAGATAATGCGTTTGCTGCGTTCTGAGCGCTGTACGAGCTCAGGAAAGCGGTTTTCTCAAACAACTAATGCATGGTCATTGTAAAACGTACATAATGAGTTTATATACAGTTTTCATGGTCAAAATCTTAAAAACAATAACAAAAAATCCTTTTTTGAACATGTATGCCAAAATGCATGAATGTTGTGGAAATGATCATTTATTAGATATTTTGCCTTGGGAAATTGAGATAATGCGTTTGCTACGTTCGTAGAGCTGTACGAGCTCAGGAAAGCGGTTTTCTCATACAACTAATGCATGGTCACTGTAATACATACAAAACGAGTTTATAAGTATTTTTAAGCATCAAACTATGAGAAAGAATAACGAAAAAGTTGTTTTTTAAGATGTATGCCAAAATGCATGAATGTTGTGGAAATGATCATTTTTTAGATATTTTGCCTTGGGAAATTGAGATAATGCGTTTGCTGCGTTCTCAGAGCTGTACGAGCTCAGGAAAGCGGTTTTCTCACACAACTAATGCATGGTCATTGTAAAACGTACATAATGAGTTTATATACAGTTTTCATGGTCAAAATCTTAAAAACAAGAACAAAAAATCTTTTCTTGAACATGTATGCCAAAATGCATGAATGTTGTGGAAATGATCATTTATTAGATATTTTGCCCTGGGAAATTGAGATAATGCGTTTGCTGCGTTCTTAGCGCTGTACGAGCTCAGGAAAGCGGTTTTCTCACACATCTAATGCATGGTCACTGTAATACATGTAAAACGAGTTTATAAGTACTTTTAAGCATCAAACTATGAAAAAGAATAACGAAAAAGGGTTTTTTTAAGATGTATGCCAAAATGAATGAATGTTGTGGAAATGATCATTTATTAGATATTTTGCCTTGGGAGATTGAGATAATGCGTTTGCTGCGTTCTGAGCGCTGTACGAGCTCAGGAAAGCGGTTTTCTCATACAACTAATGCATGGTCACTGTAATACATACAAGACGAGTTTATAAGTACTTTTAAGCATCAAACTATGAAAAAGAATAACGAAAAAGGGGTTTTTCAAAATGTATGCCAAAATGCATGAATGTTGTGGAAATGATCATTTATTAGATATTTTGCCTTGGGAAATTGAGATAATGCGTTTGCTGCGTTCTTAGCGCGGTACGAGCTCAGGAAAGCGGTTTTCTCACACATCTAATGCATGGTCACTATAATACATATAAAACGAGTTTATAAGTACTTTTAAGCATCAAACTATGAAAAAGAATAACAAAAAGTCTCTTTTTGAACATGTATGCCAAAATGCATGAATGTTGTGGAGATGATCATTTATTAGATATTTTGCCTTGGGAGATTGAGATAATGCGTTTGCTGCGTTCTGAGGGCTGTACGAGCTCAGGAAAGCGGTTTTCTCATACAACTAATGCATGGTCACTGTAATACATACAAGACGAGTTTATAAGTATTTTTAAGCATCAAACTATGAGAAAGAATAACAAAAAAGCTGTTTTTCAACACGTATGCCAAAATGCATGAATGTTGTGGAAATTATCATTTATTAGATATTTTGCCTTGGGAGATTGAGATAATGCGTTTGCTGCGTTCTGAGGGCTGTACGAGCTCAGGAAAGCGGTTTTCTCATACAACTAATGCATGGTCACTGTAATACATACAAGACGAGTTTATAAGTATTTTTAAGCATCAAACTATGAAAAAGAATAACGAAAAAGGGGTTTTTCAAAATGTATGCCAAAATGCATGAATGTTGTGGAAATGATCATTTATTAGATATTTTGCCTTGGGAAATTGAGATAATGCGTTTGCTGCCTTGGGAAATTAAGATTATGCGTTTGCTGCGTTCTTAGCATTGTAAGAGCTCGGGAAAGTGGTTTTCTCACACATCTAATGCATGGTCTTTGTAAAAAGTCCACGTTTTGGACTGCTGATGCTGAGTTCATCTCAGTTTGCTGCGTTTGCTGTGTTCTTGGTCAAAATGTGAAAAAGAATAACAAAAAAAATGTCTTTCAACATTTATGCTAGATTTCATCATTTTATTGACTTTCTGGCTGCTGATGCCGAATCTATGCATATAATGAATGACGAATCGTCTGAAAGACATTTTTAACTTACATTAAATTAACATTTTTCTGATTTTACGAACATGGGCCAGGCAATTCTTTCAATTGATATACATCATGTTCTAGCAATTTAAACACGTTTATGACATTTTTATTATCCTTTAATGTGCCATTAAATTTGTTGTGAAAAACTGTCAATAAAGTGAAAAAGAATGTTTAACACAGTACATTCTTTAATACTTGAATTTAAATTATAATGAATTAGAGTGAAAAAACTTATCACTTAAAGCACTAATTTCGGTTATTTATTATAAGTATTATAATTTATTATTATTGGTAAGCATGCGAGCTCTACACATTGTTCAAGCTTAGAATCCCAGAGATCTTGCAACACTTGTACATCGTTAAGTAACATAAAGTTCTGAAAAGTATTGTTTGACACACTAATAATGAAGTAGGATTAAAAACGTAATTGTTTACGAAACATTCAGTAAACCACCTCGGTCAGGTAATCCAAAAGTTTCCATTACATGAAGTTTTCTACATGTTCATATTAAGTCATTACAAGAAATCTGATTTTCACTTTATGTGAAATCAGATTTACACGCTCATGGGACTAAATACATTTATTAAAAAGGAAGCAACATGAATGACGGAAGTTGCGAGCATGACGTTTATATAAGAGAGAATGTTCATTTATGTGAATTTTTGTTTCAAATGTAATTCAAATTATACAATTATACACAGGTATATACAATATGATATTTAGAGAAATGCTTTTACAACCTTTCATGACCTAAACATTAAAAAAAGAAAATAGAGTATTTAAATTAAGAATATGATAAAAAAATACAGTATGAAAAAGAAAACGTTTAAATAAATATGAGATAAGAATATAATAATTATATAAATACAGAAAAAGACTTCATATTGTTTATAGTTTATAGAAGAAAATAATGAGAACTCCTTCAGTAAGCGGTGAGCAGGGACAGAAGAGAGGAACCATGGGCAAATGGTGGCCCCAATGCAGGCCTGAGTACTTCTAATGGAGGGTCAGCCTGGGGACGGTGTGAGCTAATGTTTCTGTAGTGGAGAGACACATCAAACTGGACCCAAGCATCCCAGGAATGGGGCATGCCCCAATTTCAAGGTGTAGGCTTTCACATGCCGGTCAAAACAAATCATGGGTTTAGCTAGGTGTTTGCTTTATGTGTGGTACCAAGTTCAAGTAGGATTTTCTTTTCTTTTTAACCATATACAGTTTAGTGAAACACAGTGAAACGAAACCACCTTCCTCCAGGACCAAGGTCCTACATCCAACATAAATTAATAACATAAATGAACAAAAACTAACCAGCTTACTAAGCATTCCAATTAGCTAACTGGCTGAGACACTCTGAGTTACCACTAAAAATTTTCTATACTAAAAAAAAAAAAAGACAACAAAACTGCTCATGCAAATAGTGACAAAGAGTGACAAAGTCACTTAAGGCAACAAAGTGACACATTTCAATACTTCGTGATGATGACATAATGAGGTAATGAGTTAAGGTAGTGGGAGGAGAAACAGTAAAGAGGACAAATTCCTTAAAAGTAGCAGGAAAGATTAAATAGGCTTGTGCAAATGACAACTAATGGATATTACGCAAACGCGCAACTACACATTGGTGTGAAAATTTTTTAGATGGTTGTTGATAAGTGTGTTAGCACATGTGTCGTTTATAGGTTCAGTCTCAATGTTTTGAGGTAGTTGAGTAGACAATACCTGAGATATTGTGTGTGTGTGTGTGTGTGTGTGTGTGTGTGTGTGTGTGTGTGTGTGTGTGTGTGTGTGTGTGTGTGTGTGTTTGTGTGTGTGCAATAACCTACACACAATAACACAATAATTTGTGTTTGTTCATTAGTCCAGTCCCTTTTTGTTGAGGAGAGAGATGGCTTGTAAAAGGAAGCTGTTGCACAGTCTGGATGTGAGTGCTTGAATGTTTCTGGTTGGTCGTGAGATGATGTTCTTGGAGACAGTGAACTTCTCCAACTCAGTAAAGGTGCCGCAAGTTGCAGCCTTCTTAAACAGAATTCTCAAAAATGTCCTGAAGAGCAGAGATGGCTTCTATTGGCCAGGTTTTCATCTGCTTCAGAACCAGGTGTCCTCAATCATCGACTGTTAATACTGGTCAGTTGATCAAGAGCAAGAAACTGTAAATAAAGCCTTTTACATTTAGGCAGACATGATCATCATGGAATTATCATGCTCTGCTACAGTATGTAATTCCTGGAACTCCGAGTCTGGCTGGCTCAGCTTACGGCTTTTGTCTGCTACAACCTTCGCTAGGAGCCGCAAAGAATGAAAAGCAGCCAGGAATGTAAAGCACGGAAAAGGCTGACGAGCAGTATGATGTGCTAGGTGGTGAGCGTTCTGTAGAAGGCCGCAGAATGTTTGTTGAAATGCATGGGTTACTTGTGACATCTTGTCAAGCAGATAGAGTCATAGGGTCTGAGCTATCTGAATCTACCACAACCACCTTTCCCAGTGTTTCACAAACAGGTGAACTTATCAGAGGTATTTCAAAGAGGTAGGGCAAAACTGCCACCGCCTTAAAGAACCTAGGATTGCATGATCAATCTGCTCTCTGCAGCCGAATTACCCATGTTCCCAGAGCAAGAGCCCAAGGCCCTCACCCAGGACAATGGATCTGGAAGTTCCCAAGAACCTCCTGGCAAAGGTGGAAGCCAAGAAGTACATCTGGCCATTTAAGATACAACAACGATTAATTTTGGTTGCATACCATCGGTCACGCACTGGTTGATGAAGATAAACCCCACCTCAAGCTTGCTTAAGGCAGTCCTGCGCAGCACTCTGGAGGGTACATTGCCTCCAAAGTCATGATGGGGCTTCCGCATGCACGATCAGGCGAGGAACACTTGTGGGTCTCAGGCCGGCACATACCATACCACAGTCTGGTAGTCCATTAAGAAGCTCTCTAAGAAGATGAAAGCCAAGAACGTGGCTCTGCAGCTTTAAAAATAAGAAAAGAAATATACTTGCAAGTAACAATGAGCAAGCCTAAGCACCAGTGTGCACCAGACACACCACACAACCAGTGTGCCTTTGAACATGCTAAGACCCCTAAAACAAAACTTATGTCACTAAATATGGCACAAGTTTAAGGTTTCTTCATAGTTCCACATTGTTTTTGCTTGCATCATTGCTAGTGATTGCTTGATGTTGACTGTAATGGTGGGGGTGCTTGGGCCCGTCATCATTTTTGTAGGAAGCATACAGTAGGGTGTGTGTACTGTGTGTGTGTCTGTGGCTGTGTGTGTGTGTGTGTGTGTGTGTGTGTGTGTGTGTGTGTGTGTGTGTGTGTGTGTGTGTGTGTGTGTGTGTGTCTGTGTGTGTGTGTGTGTGTGTGTGTAGGATGTGTACATTTTGTGTAGGATAAGTAGTTTCTGTGTGTCTGTTTCAAGATGGCGTTGGTGAGTTCAGCTGCCATCACAACTGCTCCGACCCCTTTTTCTTTGTTTTTGTTTTTGTGAGTTACTTTTCAGTGATCTAAAACCGGCAAATTCATTACCTCAGTTTATTAGGAATGATAGGGACACTCTTGCTTCTATTGGTATACAATCTACTCACAATTTGAAGTTTTTAACTCTGGATCCAAGCTGGCCGAGTGAGATCCTTAGGGAGGACAAAGGTCATGAAGACACACGTGCACACAGCACAAATCTGCCTAGCATCCTGCTCGCCAACGTCCAGTCACTGGAGAAGAAATTCGATGACCTCAGGGCCAGGGTAATGTTCCATAGAATCATTCGAGACTGCAATCTCCTCTGCGGTGCCGGACCACGGTATTCAGCCGGCCGAGTTCTTCTTGGTTCACCGCATGCCAGGACACGGGACTCGAGGAAGTCAAGGGAAGGTGGAGTGTGTTTAATGGTGAGCAACAGCTGGTGCAACACCGCAAGCATTGTGCCTCTCACACGCTCCTGCACACCCAACCTGGAAGTACTGTCCTTTTGACCTTCCTTGTCAGTTTACATCGGTCATAATCAGCGCCATTTACATTCCGCCTCAAGCCGACACAGACACTCACACAGGGGGACTCACACAGTACCAGACACAACACTTATCGCTCAATGTGGCGGGGGACTTTAACAGCGGCAACCTCAAACACGCATCGGCAAACTTTTAACAACACATCACCAGACCCACCAGGGGCGAAAGGGCACTGGATCATCGCTATACTACAGTCAAGGAGAGCTACAAGGGAAAATCTCACCCTCCATTTGGGAAATCGACCATGCCGCCATCTTCTTCTTGCCAAAATACAAACAAAGACTCAAACCGGTAGTTCCAGTTCAGAGGGAGGTCGCTCGCTCAAAGGACTAATCGGTGGCCAAACTAGCGGATGATACCATCAAAAAAACAATCAGACGTTTTCCAATCAGAAGCCATGGGTGGATAAAACCATCCGCGACATGCAAGGCAGCGTTAAACAACGTCTGGAAGGTGGTGAAGGAGGCAAAGCAACGCTACGGGAGAAAACTAGAGTCACAACTCCAACAGAGTGACTCTAGGAGCCTGTGGCAGGGACAAAGAACGATAACAGACTACAAAGCACCAACATCCGGCATGACGAACGCGGATGTGACCCAGGCAGACGAGCTGAACACATTCTATGCTCGCTTCAAGGCTGCAGCTACAGATGCTAGCAATGCTAATAACTAACGGCTACAGACAGGAAGACACTGCCGGTACCGGAAATGCGTTCATCATCTCCGAGCATGACGTGAGGAGAGCCTTCAGGAGAGTGGACACCAGGAAAGCAGCAGGACCAGATGGCATGTCAGGTCGAGTCCTCAGAGCCTGCACAGACCAGCTAGCACCTGTTTTCACAGAGATATTCAACCTCTCCTCATCTCAGTCGGTGATCCCCACATACTTCAACGAGTCCGTCATTGTTAGTGTTCCGAAGAAACCCCATCCTGTTTTCCTCAATGGCTATCGCCCTGTAGTCCACACCTCAGTAGTGATGAAGTGCTTTGAATGGCTGGTCGGAGACATTTCTTCACTACCTGACACAATGGACCCATTACAGCTTGCATAACACCCGAACCGCTCTACAGATGATCTCATCTCCTTCATACTGTACATCTCTCACTCACCTGGACACCTAAAGGGGGAATATGCCAAAATGCTCTTCAGCGACTAGAGCTCATGATTTAATACCATAATTCCCTCCACACTCACCACCAATGAGTCAGTGGATCTCCATTTTCCTAACTGGCAGAGCACAGGCAGTAAGGATGTGCAGACATGTCTTAGCCTCCCTCAGCCCGGTGGCGCCTGTTGCCACTTTTCTGGAGCCTAGCTGAGCGCATCATCCGCACCGAGCCCCCGACTTGCACTCAATATACAGTAGGCGGTGCTGGACCAAGGCCAGGAAGATCGTGAAGGTCCTCAGCCACCCCAGAAATAGAATGTTCTGTCTGTTGACGAGATGGCACGAGAAACCCAAGCATTTTATGTGCACACGTAAAAGTTTGTGTGTGCATCTCATAGGTGTGCACGTGCATTTCATATGTAGTTGTTTGAGCAGTTAGTATGTAAGTATGCCTAACCCTAAGTGTGACAGTTTCATATATGTGTATGCTAGTGTTTCGTGTGTGTGCATGAAAGAAGTTTGACTTAAGCCGTATATGGTGCCTCATACTTTTTTTTTATATTGAACCGGAGAAAAAAAGCTCCAATGTGTAGTAATATCCAATGTGTAGAGGGGAAACAGTGTGGGCACACAATGAAGAGATGCATCAAGGTATATCATTAAAATCACCCAGTTTTGCAGCGTCTATGTGGTAATTATGTTACTACATGATAACATAATTATGTTGTAATGCATTTTATTTTATTTAATAGTTAAACCGATGCCAAAATCATTCATCTAATAGGTTACTAAATGATTGTGACCTAAAGGAGCTACAACAGTCCAAGTGTGTCATTTCTTATATATTAAAAAAGATTTAAACACTGCCCATACTGCGTTTATTGTTTTGTAGTTACAAAACATGGACATGCAGAAGTTGTTGTGACAGTTAAAAAAGAAATACAATTAGCTGAAAAAATACATTTTAAAATGTATTTTTTAATGTACATCTTAAAATATTAACATTATATGTTATATGTTATAACTAAAAAATTATTGTGTTGAAAACCTTAAAAAATGGGTTTGGGCTAGACTAGATTGACTGTTGGGATAATTAATAATAATCTTATTGCTAAATGTTACATTTTCACTGAATAAAACTGGGTTTTTGTCGCCATCACGTTGTTCTACATCTCGAACTCAGAGTAGAAGCTATTTAGCGCATCTGGAAGGGACCCTTCACTGTCACAGGCAGGTGATGATATTTGATGATAGTTGGTAACGGGTTGAATGCTCTGCCACATGTGCCGTATGTCACCTCTGTCCCTGAAGTGGTTGAGGATTTTCTAAGCGTGTGTGCGCTTCGCCTCTCTGATTGCCCGGGAAAGTTTGGCCCTTGCTGTTCTTAGGGCCACTTTGCCCCCTGCACTGATGGCAGAGTTTTGGGTCAGGTTTTTATCTGCTTCAGGACCAGGTGTCCCTGAATCATAAACTGTAAACACTGCTCAGTTCATCAAGAACACGAACCTGTAACTAGGCATTTCACATCTCGGGAGACAGAAGGTGTCATTCATTTACCATGCTTTGCTACAGTAGGTATTCCTGGAACTCCGAGTCTGCCTGGCTCAGCTTATCCCTGCTGTCTGCCACGACCTTTGCTAGGAACAAACATTCCATGCCCACAAGGAATGAAAACAACCCAGAAATGAAAAGCACATGGACAAGGCCGAAGGGCTGTATGATGTGCTAGGTGGTGGGTGTTCCATAGAAGGCGGCAGTAAGTTTGTGGAAATGCATGGGTTACCTGTGACATCTTGTCAAGCGGATAGGGTCACAAACAAGTGGACTTATTGGAGGTATTTTCAAAGAGGTCGGGTCAAAAACTGCCACCCTCACCCCCACAAAAAACCTAGGTCTGTGTGATCAATCTGCTCTGTGCAGCCAATTTGGCCACAGTCTATCCATTTTCCCGGAGCAAGAGACCAAAACCCCAACCCTCACCCAGGGACAGTGGGCCTGGAAGTTCCCAAGAACCTCCCTCTAAAGGTGGAAGCCGAGAAGTACATCGGGCCATTTAAGATGCAACAAGGGTTAATTTCGGTTGCGTACCACCGCTCACTCTCTGGTTGATGAAGATAAAAAGATAAAGCATACCTCAAGCTCACTCAAGCCAGACCTGTGCAGCACTCTGGTCTCTTGGTCTCTTGCTCATTGCCACCAACATCATGATGGGGCTCCTGCATGCACGCTCAGGCGAGGAACACACAGGTTTGGTAGTCCACCAAGAAGCTCTCTCTGAAGATGAAAGCCAAGAAGTTGGCCCTGCGGCCTTTTAAAATAAAAGAAAGGAATATAGTTGCAAGCAACAATGAGCGCACCCAAGCACCAGTGCCATCAGGACCCAGGCGCACCGCACCACCTGTGTGCCTTTTGTGGACGCTAAGACCCCTAAAACGCCCTGGATGCTGATGTCACTGTATCTGTTTAAGGCATCTTCATAAGTTTAAGGCACGTGTCATTCTATGCATCATTGCTAGTGACTGCTTGGTGGCGTCTGTAATGGCGCGGGTGCTTGTGTGTAGGATGCGTAGGGTGTGTGTAGGCTGTGTATTGTGTGTGTGTGTGTGGGGGGGGGATTTCTACTGTATGTGTGGCATAAATGGTTGGGTGTGCCTTTGTTTGTGTGCAAGATGTGTTTGTGTGTGTTGTGTATGTAAAGAATTTGTTGTGTGTAATGTGTGTCTGAAGGTTCTGTGTGTACTGTATATGATGTGTTATGTTTGGGTGTGTATAGTGTGTGTGTCATGTGTGTGTGTGTGTGTGTGTAAAGGATGTGTTTGTATTTCCTGCTGGGAGCCCCTCCCCTTGCGCTACTTTTTTGCATTCCTGCTAGGAGCCCCTTTTTTGATTTTAAAAATTGAAATCACAAGTAGATGGCCGAAGGATGTTCTAGGAGGTGAGCGTTCCATAGTAGACTGCAGTACGTTTGTGAAAATTCATGGGATACTTGTGCCATTTTGTTGAGCAGATAGAGTCATAAAGTCTGAGCTATCTCAACCACTTACAAGCACATTCCCCAGTGTTTCACAAAGATGTGGACTTATAGGAGGTATTCTCAAGAAGTTAGGGCCAAAAAAACTTGCTCCCTTCCCCCCCAAAGTCCTAGGATCTTTTCCTACAATTAATCTGCATCCAATTTTGTTACCATGTGTTCCCAGAGATAGCCCGTAAGGAGAAGAAGTGGGCCACTAAGCCTTTACAAAAAGTAAGAAATATAGTTACAAGCTACGATGAGCTGGCCCAAGCACCTGTGCCATTGACACTTGGGCGCACCTCACAACTTGTGTGCCTTTTCAGCACACTAAGACCTCTGAACCAAATATGACATGCATCTCATGGCTGGACGTCTTTCTCGTGCACCATTGCTAGGTGTGACTGGGTTTGGGTGGTGACTGTAATGACTCAGGTGCTTGAGTAGGTCAACATTTGTGTATGATGCGTAGGATATGTGATGTGTGTGTGTGTGTGTGTGTGTGTGTGTGTGTAGTATGCGTGTGCAGTGTGTGTCTGTGTAGGATGTGTAGTGTCTGGGTACTGTGTGTAGTGCGCGTGGTCTTCTTTGTGTATTTGTATTTGATCTGCTGTTGAGTTAGGCGAATGTGAAACGTATTTTGAGTTTGATGAGGATCTTGAAGATCCAGATGTTTTGAGGAAGATGAATGAATATATAAATAGTAATCCACAAAATAGCAAGACAGTGCATGCTGATTCATGACATCATTAATTCTTTGCCCTGGTAAGTTGAGATAATGCGTTTGCTGCATTTTTAGCTCTGTACGAGCTCAGGAAAGCAGTTTTCTCACACAACTAATGCATGGTTATTGAGATCTCTGCTTTGCTGAGTGCATACAACACTAAGACCTCCGGAAATGCTTCATTTCAGCATGAACAGTAAAGCGAGTTTTTGTTGATTAAGTTTGTGTTGATTAAGTTTGTGTTGATTAAGTCCCTGTCATTTGTCCACACAGCCCGTTAGGTGCTACTGATTGGATAGTTTAGTAATCAAGGAAATATGCAATTGTGTGCATAAAACTAAACGGAACAATGATTTCCAACACATTCATGCATTGAATGAAGAATAACATGAAGAATAACAACATATTTACTTTGTTTTAACTTTGTTACCTCCATAACTTAGAGATCAGAAAATAATTAATGCTAAAGAAAAGTGAAAGCTATGTGCATAAAACTCAAATTGATGCATTTAAGTGTTCATCGTAAATAATACGTGAGTAAATTTCACTCATTCATTGTACTATTACATTCAGTTGACAGGGAGAAAAGATCTTTGTTTTTCACTTCTCTTTAATTTTGTCTTTTGTCTAATTTTTTCTTTATAGATTTTTTTTTGGCTTTTCACCTGTTCTTTCTTTTCAGCTACAACTATGGCTGGCTCTCATACCGGGTTCTTTCTCATGTCTGCAGGTCAATTGCTTTGGCTCGAGAGCCCATAGACACCTGTGTCCAGGCATCGTGCATTCCACCTAATTGGCATTATGGCAACGCATCTATCAGCCTGACCGCTTAGCGTTCTGTTGAGCACTGACCTGTGGAGTTAAAGTGCTCATCCTCTTCCATTCTATAAATGGCTGCAGACATTCCGATGCCAACAGCCTGGTGGTTAAGGCAGTCTATACTATACTATATATATATATATTTATATAGTATATATATATATATATATACTAATCTGCCAGTGTACTGTACAGGACCGGCTTAAATCACGAAATGTGAAAGGTTACTCTTCTAGCAGATAAGTGACAGACAGGATGCAGAGAATTATTTATTCTCCATGTGTTAAATTGCCAAGCTACCATTGGATCAGCTTTAAGGCTTACAAAAGTGGAATGCACTTAGTGGAAAACAATATCAAGGTAATGTGACAGACAGACACCCAGAAGTGATCCATATATGATGTGGGTGGAAATGGGGTTGGGATGATTGCAGATGTCTCAGAAGTTCAGGATCTAAAATGTTCTTGGGCTGGAACCTACGAGTGTTCCTTGCCAGACTGTGTATGCAAGAGACCCATCGATGGACTTGCCAGAGTTTTAATAGTGCTGATTTCATAAATGTGCGAGAGCTGTCTTGTTCTTTTAAGGATTAATATTTATTTTTTTTATGTGTGTATTTATTTATTTATCTATAATTAAACATCTGGGCCCTTTTGAGAGTTTTCAAAAGTTGCTCAAAATCTCATGAAAATTGGCCCATATGTTGGACACTGCCGCCATTAGAAGGGCTACCTATTTGGGCCAAACTTTTAGATCTCATCGAACTAAACAATGTTCACTGGTCATTGGCCTAACTCAACAGGAGGTCAGATATTTTAAGTCAATTGCAAAGTCCACACAATGGACGGACATTACATACACTACTTCACACACACACACACACACTCACACACACACACACACACACACACACACACACACACACACACAAACACACTACATACAGTACAGGGACATTACACATCCTACACTGACACACACACACACATACAACACACACACACACACACACACACACACACACACTACACATGTCATATTTGTTTAAGAGGTCTTAGCATGCTGAAAGGGCACACAGGTTGTGAGGTGCGACTACGTGGTGATGGCACAGGTGCTTGGGCCCGCTTATATTGCTTGTAACTGTATTTCTTCTTTTGTTTTAAAAGGCCGCAGGGCCAACCAGGGATGTTTCTAGGATTTTCAGTTAAGGAGAGCTTAGCCCCCATAGATGTTTAACGCATATTTGGCTTGTTCAGAATCAGTACTTAAATGAGTCTTTTTGATCACATACACACTATAAACCTTTTTCTATGTACAGGTACAATCAGAAAAATGTAACCAGAAAACAGCATATAACTTTAAACTTACATTAATCAGCAATATAAACAACACACCTATGAGGCTGGACAATGGAATAAACTGTGTGGGGGCCAATAATGTTAAACATTTATCATTCTTTGACAATACTGCTGATGTACTGATGTACCTCCTTGGCTTCGACCTTTAGCGGGTGGTTTTTGGAAAAGGCCTTAGAGGCTTGCTCTGGGAACGTGAGTAAATGGCAGCCAAATTGGCTGCAGGGAGCAAATTGATCACAAAATCCTAGGATAGAAACACTTGGTTGTGATTGGTTCAGATAGCTCAGATCCTATGACTCTATCTGCTCGACCAGATCTCTTACTGGTATAATCAACATCCGTGCATGCGTGTACTGTTTACTATAACACTGTGACCACACATAAACGGAAACACTTATCTGTCAGGATTTATTTGTACTTTTTTTAAAGGTAAGGTGCAGGTTAATTTGTTTTATTTTTACTTTATATTTGGTATTAATTATTTTTATGTATTTATTTCTTTGGGCTGTGGAATAAATAATTTGAGTTTCCATTATTTCTTATGGGAAAATTCAATTCAATTCAATTCAATTTTATTTGTATATGTCATGACTGTAGGGAGGAGGCGAACGCAAATGCAGGGTTAAGATAATAACTGAGGTTTTTAATGAAAAGTCCAGCAAAACAAAACAAAAACCAAGACACAACTGAAACAGGGCGGGGGTGGCTTCCCCAGGCCGGGTCTGCAGGCGGTTCTTAGAAGGTTAAACTAGGTCACACCAAACGAAGTGGATTTACAGCCTCCGTGTCGGACTCAGTGCTGACTCTCGGTCAGCCTTGAACTTGAACTTGTCTTTGCGGAAACAAAGGATCTTCCGCCTGCAGACTCCCCTCAGTCCTGGGTCAAACATACAAAGGAAACACAGTGATTAAATACGAGTGATACAAAAGACATGGTACAACAGTGAACAGACGAAGGGCTACGGGTTCGACTGGAATAAATAGGGACACACATGGGGTAGACACTGGTGCAAGTAATCTAGCAATCAAACATGAAACATTACACACGCAGACACACTAGGGGGAGACAAAGTGGCGGCTCAGTAGTCAGGTGAGCCAGATCTTACTCCCCAGGTCTGAGGTGGCTCTAATGTGACATTCCCCCCCCCTCCCAGGACCGGCTTCCCGGGAGAGGTGTGGGCGCGCTCTGCGTTACCGGAGGGAGTCAGGACCCACCAGTGATGCTGGGCGGTCCGGCCGTGTCTGGTGGAATTCTGTAATGAGCTCCCTACTTAGCACATCACGGGCCGAGACTCAGCTGCGTTCCTCCGATCCGTACCCCTCCCAATCGACCAAGTATTGCAGCGAACCTCCTCTCCTCCGGGAGTCTAGAAGTTTTTTGATTCTGAACGCAGGGGCGCCCGCTATTTCCACAGGCCCGGGGAGCGAAGGCTCTGCGACGCCTCCGTCCAAGGGCCCCCGCACTACTGGTCTGAGAAGAGACACATGAAAGACAGGGTTAATACGCATATGAGCGGGAAGCTGTAACTTAAAAGAGACGGGGTTGATGCGTGCTAAAATGGGAAAGGGGCAGATGTATTTAGGGGAGAGCTTGCGACATGGGAGGTTGAGGGAAAGGTCCTTTGTCGAGAGCCACACTCGATCGCCTACCTGGAGCGGAGGACTTTCCCTTCGCCGTCTATCGGCGAATTTTTTAAAACGGCGAACTGCTTGGGAGATTTTGGTGTGCGCATCCTCCCATACTTTTTCCACTCTTTTAAACCACTGATTCACCATGGGGATATCGGTGGGAGTGGCATCCCAAGGACAGAGCGGTGGCTGGTGCCCCAGCACACACTGAAACACTGAGTGTTTTAGTGAGTTTTGTGCATATTCCGCCCAGAATAAGCAGTCTGCCCACTCATGTTGTCGACTACTACAATATGCGCGGAGGTACCTCCTGAGATCTTGGACAGTCCGCTCTGCCTGTCCATTAGATTCGGGGTGATAACCCGACGTTAGGCTAACAGTGGTCCCCAACTTCTGAAAGAAAGCTTTCCAGACTCTCGCGATGAATTGGGGACCACGATCTGAAACGATGTCCTCTGGAATACCATAGTAGCGAAACACTGAATCGAATAGGGTTTCTGCTACCTGGAGGGCGGTTGGAAGAGAGCTAAATGGGAGAAATCGGCATCCTTTAGAGAAGCGATCTACTACGACCAATATGGTTGTATCATCCCCAGACACCAGACGCATCCCAAAGAGACACACGGGGCATCCATGTGACGAGATCTCCAACGAGAAGCGGGGCACCAGGATGGGTCAGACAGGTCCGGAGGGCAGAGGGAGTCTGGATCACTGGCAGCTCAGGAACGACATGTGTAGCTGAAGTTATATCAGATCACTATCTTGTCTCAGTTAAAGTGTGTTTACCATATTAAACGTACATTCACATCAACTACCACACAGAGTTTTATCAATAATCTCCCAGAGTTACCAACTTTGATTAGATCACCGTCTGATCCACAGAACTCGATCAGGCGACTGAATATTTAAAGTTGACGTTCCGTTACACCTTAGATAATGTACAGTAACTCCAGTTAAAAGAAAAATTATTAGAGATAAGAAACTCGCTTCCTGGTATAACGACCACACACACACACTTTAAAACAGACCGCTCAGGTAATTAAAACGGAAATGGCGTCAAACTAAATTGTTAGTATTTCAAATAGCATGGAAGGAGAGCATCCTGAATTAAAGAACAAACAAACAGCTAGACAAACAAAAATAATACTAGATTTTTATTTAATACTGTAGCCAAATTAACCAGAAATAAGACCACTGCAGAAATCTCCACAACATTGTGCAGTAGTAAGGACTTCATTAACTTTTTTTATAATAAATAATAAATTAATTCAATAATAAATAAAATGGAATAAAAAATATAAATAAATATGATCATAATAAATAAATTAAAAAATGAAAATAATTAACTCTTCACTCAGCAGTGGGTATGTTCAAAAGCTTTTAAGCAGTTATGTTCATACCTACTGTACATAGAAATACCATATACAAACTGTATCAGTCAGGATTTAGGTCTCATCACAGCACAGAGACAGCACTTAAAGTAGTTAAAGTAGTAAATGACCTCCTATTGGCCTCTCATCAGGGTTGCGTCACCATGCTTGTGTTACTTGACCTCAGTGCAGCTTTTGACACTATTGATCATAGTATTCTCCTACACAGATTGGAAAATGTAATTAGAATTAAGGGAACAGCCCTCTCCTGGCTCAGATCCTATTTGACCAATTGTCAATTATGACTATTCTGCATGTTCTCAAGGGGAGATTGGTGTTCCACAGGGTTCAGTTTTAGGCCCACTGCTTTTTTCTCTGTACATTCTTCCTCTGGACAACATAGTTGGTAAGCATGGTATTAGCTTTAACGGGTATGCTGATGACACAGTTATCATCTCAGCAAAAACAGATAAAACACCAGCTTAATAAAGTAAAGCAATGTGTAAAGAACATAAGAGATTGGATGTTAATTAACTTCCTTCTGCTTAATCCTGACAAGATATGTTAAATATGTGACATTTCTATTTATACTCAATTTATATTCAACTTCATTCCCACACAAAAAGGCTTAATCCTGTATTAAGGATCACGGGGAGCCTGGAGCCTATCCCAGGAGACTTAGAGAACGAGGCAGGGTACACCCTGGACAGGGTGCCAATCCATCGCACGGCACACAGACACACATACACTCACACACTCATTCACACACTATGGGCAATTTGAGAACACCACTTAACCTAAGCTACATGTCTTTAGACTGTGGAAGGAAACCAGAGTCCCTGGAGGAAACCCACCAAACATGGGGAGAACATGCAAACTCCATGCACACAGAGACGGGAATCTCTGTGACTCGAACCCGGACAGACCCTGGAGGTCCTAAACCCTATACCGCCTGTCATTAAACAATGCAGAAAAATTTGTTCATGCTTTTGTCACCTCTAGCCTGGACTATTATAACCCCTTACTGTCTGGTTGTTCAACTAGGTCCATAAACAAGCATCAGTTAGTTTAGAACGCTGCAGCAAGTGTCCTCATTAGAACCAGAAGATATGCCCAAATCACCCCTATCTTATCCACACTGCATTATCTTCCTGTGGAATGTCACATAGATTTTAAAATACTACTTTTGTCAAATAACCCATTAAATGGTCTCGCGCCGCAGTATCTGAGTTAATTGCTAGTGTCTTACGATCTGCACGCTTACTACTTACTTACAAAAACCCTACGTTTTGGAATAGCCTTCAGATTAATGTCTCAGTGTTTAAGTCTAGGCTAAAAATCTATTTATTTAGCCAAGCAATTTTGTAAATAGATTTGCCTTAGGTAAAGGAGCGGATCTGGGGGACTCATGGACGTAGAGTATTATGATGAACTGCTTAGAATGTTTAGATGCTGTTTTCCCCACTCTCATTGATCACTGATCACTGGATCATTGATTCCCTCTCATGTCTGTGTTTTCTTCTGGCTCTCCCTTTTAGTTATGATGTCATAGTTAGTCCTGCCGAAGTCCCTGCTTGCACTCTGCACTTAATATACAGTACAGTCACCTTATACATTATGTAACTGTGACCATACAGGTACCTTACTGTTATCGCTCTTCTCTTTTTTCTCTTTGTCCCTCTCCCTCAATCCCTGCTATCTGTTATCACCCAGATGAGGATGGGTTCCCTGTTGAGTCTGGATCCTCTCAAGGTTTCTTCCTATTGCCATCTTAGTAATTTTTTCCTTGCCACTTAGCCCTCGGCTCGCTCATCAGGGACAATCTGATCATTTTGATTCATACACATTCACATTTCATGCTCATTTTAATAATTTTCTTTTGATTGTGTAAGGCTGCTTTGCGACAATTACAATTGTTCAAAACACTTAACACAATTCATTTGAATTGGATGTAGATGCTTGTACCCTTTGCTATACATATTTATATGTATATACTGCATTGGCTGCAAGATCTTATGTCGATGTGTCTGAAATATTAGTGCAGGCATGAATGTAGTGATTACCAAATATATTAAATTTATTTTTTTTCTGAAACTTTTAAGCACTTGAAATTGAACAAAACAAAAGATCATACAAATATAACACAATTGATAGACCCCACATTTAAAGTATTTGCAATGGCTAGAAAATAAATAAATCAATAAAGCTGTAAAGCGATAAAAATAAATTTAAAGCAATAAACTCAAATAACTATACAGAATAACAAATTAAATATCCTTTTTCTTAAAATATCTATTAAGGTTTATAACAAAATACAATAAGAAAGGAAAAAATAGCAAGATCATAAGTAAGCTTTAATAGTGCATCGTATACTCTAGAAATTAAACCCTTTCTATTGGGAGGACAATGACCTAGCATTTGCTCAACCTGAGAGATATTCAAATCGAAGAGTCCTTTCTGTGTTAGTGAGATGGAATAGTGTTGGATCTGCAAAACTTTGCAGGTCTAAAAATAACATTGAAAGCTTTGTTAGAGAACAGATGGATTAATTAAGCAATCCAATATTTTTTTTCACTTTAAGCCTTTTTTATGCTGATGGCAGAATATCTGTATTTAAAGCAATTGGCAACATTTAAGAAATAGAACCTGGTAGCTTCAAATGGGCTGTTATATCCCTCAAGGCCTATAGAACTTCAGACATTATGTGAAGTTACATAAAATAGAAATAGTACAGAACTAGCATTCCTAATACAGGCAGAAAAGTCAATGTTGTAATGTCGTCCTCATTTTTTTAATAATGACAATCAATATAATCAGCACAACTCTTCAACCAGATAGGTAAAAATGA